>NC_141251.1:20685000-21142500 GCF_054856555.1 Leptonotus elevatus
GTGTGACTACACTTTTGTAAAGAAGTAGAAAGCATAGCACGCTTTTTGTCCTTTCTGGCACCACTTCTTCTTTGACTTCCTCTGTGAAAATGAAAATGAGGCCTGTGAGTCACAGCTACTTTTAATATCTGCATATCGAGAGGAAGCCAGATAAGTGCATACACACGTGCACACTCACTCCCAGATACTAGTTTTGCCCTGTTTTACATAGCTTACAGTTTACTTTCAGTATTTTGGAGTGGTTAGACGCCTTAAAACCTAAAGACATCGCAAAGATACATATATGAAAACCGTTATCTGTTACCATATTTATGGTGTATCTCAGGGTTCACTATGCCCCACTATTGCATCTGATGTTTTTACATAAGTTCCTATTTATTAGTTGCTAAATGCCCTTGAAGTTGTGAAGACGACTCAAAAAATACATGTAATAAATAAAACAGCTTTAGCCATACTAATAATGTGTGTACCTCACGGTTTACTACCATGCACCACTACTTTCTCCGAACTTTTAAATACTGTATTGCTATTTCACATTTAAGTTGTAAAACACCCTAAAAATCCTGGAGACAACTTTAGGGTTTTTGTCTACAGTGCTTTTTTTCATGCCGCGTTGCATGATATTTTACATAATGTCAGTATTTTTAAGTTGGGGGGGGGGGACTGCCTCGCAACAAGTGACCAGTCAAACAAATGTGGCAAATTCTGCCAGTTCTAGAGCAATACATTTTTTATAATTAGAAAAAAAAAAGTTAATGTTTTTTGCCTTATGCACAATTACATGGGGGAAAAAAACAACAATCAATTATTTTATAAACCGGTTTGTATATTAAAAACAGACAAATAAGTACGTTCAGATAAATAAAAGTGGCAGAAAATTAATTCAGGGCGCATGATAGCACACTGTCCAATGAATGACATTTTTCATTCATAGTGGGTGGAGGAGGTTGTGGGCGTGTGACCAGAAGTTGATTCTTGCACTCTGCGAAAACTGCAGCAGTCTCAATGGGAATGACGCCTGCCTGGGGGACATTTTCTGCAGACGGAAACATGACCAAAAAGTGTTTTAGGCGGTGTGTTTTTTTAAATCCCTCAGTGCTAAAGTTGGAAGAGAATACTTTACGTGTGCGGATGTGGCGTTTCAAAAAGAAAGCTAAAGTTTGTGGCCCAGAACTTCTGCTGATGTTGGGTAAGTTCAATTTTGAAAGTAATTCAAAGCAAGTGTGTGTGATATAAGAAAGTGTGTGTGAGTGAGAGTGAGAAACAGCGCAGCATTCCTCTTCCCCTTTTCTCCGTTTGAAACTTTCAAATCATTGCTCTAAAATGTCCGGATGGAACCTGAAGGCAGCACAGCTGATCTTCTTCCCTGTGCTGGGAGTGACGTCACTGCCAGTGCTGCGTGGAATCTTGTGACATTCCGGATTTTCTATTTCTTTTTCATTGGCGCCACCATTATGAAACACACAGTGGGAAGGTTTAGTGAATGCATCGCATACATGATACGCATAATTAAAGCAGAAGGGCAGTGTGAACGCCAGGAAGTCCCTGTGTGACATGCTGCATTCAGGCGTTGTCGGAAAGTGTATAATTCAGGTTAAGAAGAACTAGTTTGTTTAAGATGTGTTGCAAAAGGAAGCGTCGTGCGTTTAAGTACAAAAAAACAACAACAAAGACTATTAGTGACAAAAAGTGTATATGCAACTATGCAAGCTTCAAGTTGATTTACGTTTTAAGAAAAACAACTTTGCAAGAGGATGATACCTCCTGATTGGCCAGATCTGATCCGATTCTCAACTGCCGTCTGAGTGGGTCGCAGCTTCAAAATACAGCAGTCAAAATACATACATTAACATTTTTAGTTGATATTATTTAAATGATAAAAGGGTAGGCAAACATTTGCACTATTCTATACAAGAGGTTTTAAAAAATTATGCAAAATTGTTTATTTTCATAATAAATATTAATTGTAATTTAATTGGATTTCCCCCAGTTAATTGTATTATACTTGTTAATCATAATTATTATGAAAAGTTTGTATTTGCCCCTACTTCCATTATGTATACAATAAATTAACCAATTACTTAATGAGATTCATGAATAGTCTACACATATTTTAAGTAACCTATTTTTGGAAATAAATCAATACAATAACATAATTTACCCACCCTGTTTTTTTTAAAAGCACTTTCCCCCACGTGTTTGACTATTTCACATTCATATTTGTGGGTGGGTGGATGTCAGTGTTGGGATAATTGTATTATTTATTTTTTTGGTTACTATTTTTTGGTTTGTTTGTTTTTTCTCTCCTTGTTTTGGTTGTTTGACTGCTTTCTTTTTTCTTTTCTTTTTTTACGTTTATATTGTGTAAATAGACTGTAGTAGTAGATTTAAGTGGGACTGTACATGTGGTGTTAAACGAATGTATTAGGCTATGAGTGTATGTTTACATGTATTAATTCATATAGTGTGTATATGTAAGAAAAGGACGGAAGTTATGTTTTTCACTTAAGGAGAAAGGGTGGGAGTAAATAAGTTTTACTTCTTCTCACTCCTTTTCGAATATTCATTGATTGTTTTATTTTCTATTTCCTGTTTTCTTTTGATTTTCTTAAGTTGATTATTGTCACTTATTCCTGTATTGAAATAATATTTATCCTAAGTAAAATACACAATTTGTAGTCTTCTATGTAGCTACAGTTGGTATTCAATCTGAATTTGAATTGTATACCACATTCCTCTTTATTTGTCTAATAATATGACCTGAAAGGCACTTTTTATAGTTCGATATGTCTATTAAAAAGATGTTTTCAAATGTTACTTTTTTTTCTTTGCTTGTTTGAACTTTTATCCGACCATAGGGGACAGTGTGGCATTTGAAAACCTCTGATCAAGATTTACTTTCAAAGCCATCAGGGTAGTTTTTTGTCTGTCGAAACATCAAAAGAATGTGATGATATCTGCCTCTCAAGGCCGAGCAGGAATTTTATCCACAAGTTGGATGAGCTTAGAAGCTTCCAGCAAAGCAGAAGGGTGCATCTGATATTGTGACAGGGATTGAAAAAGAAAAAGAAGGCCTCTGTGACAACTTGAACAAACAATCCATGTACCAATGCATGTTTTTTTTTTTTTTTTAAACAGACAATGTAGCCGAGCAGCCCGTCTGCTTCACAGTTCAGGGTTCAAATCTCGAACGTTTTCTCCAGCTTCCTCCCACATTCCAAAAACATTTGTGTTAGTTCCTGGAAGACTAAATTGTTGCTTGTGTGTGTAGCTCCTCTCATAAGCACAATGAATACATGCTTAAGTCCCAGTTGACTGCATTGTGTAAAGCAAAACTCAAACTCAAGAATCACCGTAATGAAGCTCATAGTGATGAATATTTTTCTTCATCTCATCTAGGTGTGACGTTCACATTTTCCGACTGTATTTGAACTAATCCTCCTCCAAAAGACTGCAAAGGTGGAGGGACTTTCAAAATGACACTGCGTGTCACGTGGGCATTCCTTGTCCCACTTTGCTCCATTTATGTGGCTAAACACAAATACACGCACCCACACAAACCCTAACCGGATGTGTGTGAATGTGTCATAGATACGTGGACAATAACTGCGTGTGTTTGCATGTTTTATTTAGACATGCTTTATTTAAACAAGTATTGTTTTTTGACAACATTGTGTGTGTGTGTGTGTCAGCAGTTTCCTGGTTGTGCTCAGACTTCCTCTTGATGTCTGTGTGCCGCCAACACTGCAGTAGTGTTGTTCCGATGTGTGTACCTAAGGATTTGACCATAGTTACTTATCAGTCACCATCATTTTCCTGGTCGCTGTTAGCTGTAGCTAGGCAGAATTTACTACTGTGACCCCAATCTTGATATATATTTTGTAATGGAATATTATTATTTTTTTAATTTTCCCTCTTTTTTTCCCCCAATAAGGCATTTTTAGTTTTTCTAACTGTTAGGTAGGAGCGTTTGAAAGTGTTTTTAATAGTTTTGCCTCTTTCTCATATGCTATCATTAGCATGTAGCAGTTAGCAGCAACAGCAAGCGCTGACTTTAACATTTTGTAGCAACATTGTACAACTTATCAAAACATTTGCCTGTGGTTGGGTTATGACTGTTAGCATTAGCATGTAGTATTTAGCATTGACATTTACCCGTTCATCAACAATTCTAAATATTTGTATTTGTAAGAAATGCTTCGCCTTAAAAAAACAACAACTGTTATGGTTAAGTTTGAACTGCATTAGCATGTAGCATTAAGCACAAATTTCCATCATTCAAATGGGTCAAACTAGCATTAGCATGAATTAGGATGTACCAATAGTTTTAACAAGAACAATAACTAAAATCTCTCCCCTGGTTGAGTTCAGTCTGTTAGCAATAGCATTTATGATGATGCTACTTTGCTCATTCAAACCAACGGAGGTGTGGCTCTTCGCTACTGTAATGATGGTCACTCGCAAAATTCACAGGACCGTTTAGCATAACCCATAAATAAGGATTAAGTTTAACAAAACCATTTTCTTAAATTTATATAACATTTACAAGCTCTACCTAAGGTTTTGCCTCTGACTGCTTTTGCATTACCATGAAGCATTTAGCACAGACAATGCTATGTGTGCTCATTCAAATGAGCGGGAGTGTTTAAGCTACTAAAATTTAAGGTATCTCACCATGTCTGATTTAAGCAGGAATTTGCATGTACACATAGTTTCAAATAAAACGTAAACAAACAGTGAAATTAACAATGTCAAACAAGCTCATTTACTGGTTAAGTCAAGCACTCTCTTGCAAAAAAATCTTGCTTATTATGGCTGATTCAATCACATCTCACAATTTCAATGATACTATCTTGTTGCATGTGCAACTTTTGGCTCGTAACATGTCATTGCACATCAAACATACATTGAGGGAGCTACACTGGAGAGGACATTATGCTGAAGGTGATCCGTCAGTATTTGCATTGAGCACACATACATATCATATTTCAAAAGTTTCAAGGTTTTTTTTTTTTTGCTAGAATATGGAATATTTGCATATGCATATATGTTACACAATTATTATTTTTTCAGCATTTTTTTTATGTTTACAAGCCACTTCATGATCACACCTGAATCTAAAAGTCCCCATTTACAGCGTGAGTGATTCTCATTATATGAATGTAACAATATGCATATTGGGGTTAAAATTCGAACATTACAGCCTAATTATTTTATTAAAATCCCACAGTATGCAAACCATGCAAATCAAGTGTGTGGCAATAACATACTACTTTAAAAGCTGTCCTTAAGCGCCACTCGGTGGCAAAGTAGGAAAATTACGTCCTTTGAATGCTCTGCAGCCATCTGCTGTACAAAATGGAAAATACATCTTTAAAGAAAAAAAAGAATCTCATCTTTCCAGTTTACGTAATTTCTAGTGAATTATGTATCGATTAAATAATTTTATGATTTAATTAATTGAAGCAACTCATTTTCAATCCTCTCGTGGAGTTTTAAGTTTTAATGACAGTTAAGTGATATCAAATGTAGTTGTGTACTTCTTGACCACAAAGTAACTTATTTTGAGAATCAGATTAGGACAATGAAAAGTTGTAGTCATGTATTTCGTCTCCTAGGAGTAGTACACAAAATATTTTTTTGCCATATCGCATGTTACGCATGCGCAGTCTTGAATTACCGCACTTGTCAAATTGTACTTTTGAAGTCCTGCCCCCTCTTGGGAATAAGCGCTATTGATTGGTCGATGCTGTCGGCTGGTTGTATTGATTGGTTTGGATGTGTAAAGCGAAGACTATGTGAGATTGGTGAGAATCTGGCAGGGCTTGGTTCGCACACACACACGCACACACACCCCCGCACACACAAACACGCACACACGGTATTTTTGAAGATTTGCACTTGTTTCCTTATGCAGCAAGGTTTTTAATCATCCGTTTTTTGTTTTTTTTCCCGGGGTCGGGTCGCGGGGGCAGCAGTTTTAGCAGGGAAGCCCAGACTTCCCTCTCCCCAGCCCTGCAGCCAGCTCCTCCGACGGGATCCCAAGGCGTTCCCAGGCCAGCCGAGAGACGTAGTCTCTCCATCGTGTCCTGAATGTAAAGAATGAAACTGTTTGTGTATCAAGATTAATTAATTGCAGCTCCTTGTCATGTGCCCACCTTGACCACTGGGTGGCAGTATTATACATACATACTCATGCAGTCAGACAAGGACGAATTCAAAACTACTGTAGGTGACTGAGTAAGCCGCAGTATCGTTAAATGTTCCTCGCAGAGGATAAAGAATATATGCCTGTGAGTATTGTTTTTTCTATCTGCATGTGTTGATGGACTGTTTGTGATCAAATTCCTTGAAATGTTATAACACTGCTACATAGACGCTATTTGTTAGCTGGTCTATGGTGTTTCCCATTATGCTTTAGCATTAAGATAGCAGACTTTAAGGCACATATGGTACAGTATGTGATTGATATATATATATGAAACAAATCCATGTGTTGACTCACTGAATTGATAAATATTTTTCTCACCTTTGAAAATCACGCTTGGTGGTCAGAATCAGGACACACACGCGCGCGCTCAACCCCCCCCCCCCCCCCCCCCCCACACACACACACATCATCCCATTAGACCACAAGCACATACACACACAGATATGACATAAGTTCACACAGATCCCGTAAAACTTTGTGAGACATGTGTGTGGTCTAATTAGAAACACAAAGGCCCCGTATCCATGTCACCTGGGAGACTAAAATTGTTTAGACTGTGGAGAAGCTGAGTCAGATCCTTCTGAGCCTGACTCATGACGTTCACACACTCTCAGACTGCTCAGAAAATGTCAGGAAGCAGACAGAGCGTTCTGGAGATGGGATGAAAATACAGCGGTGGGTGTCATGATCTGACTTTTCTAGACATTTCAACATTTATGATTATTATTATTTTTTTGTATTTGTTTGCAAGCAAAAACTTGATGCAAGTGCTGTAGGGTGGCAGTGAACCCAACCTGACTCATTTCACAACAAGCAGCAGTTTAAAAAAACAAACAAGCAAACAATATGTCAGTCAGGTCGACATTTGCAATGTTGAGTGTTGAACGGCTCTATCTATAGACATGTTCGTATTATACTGCCCCCAGTTGGCCAAGCTGCACACCAGAAGGAATTGAATTGAAGCAACAACAAAAAAAGGGTCTAAAACTGTTAAATTTTCTTATATTCTATGTAATTACAGTATATAATTAATCGTATTTGTTGTTATATTACAGAGTACTATTTTTCTTATGAAAAACATTCTTAGTGGCAAGCTGGAATGGATTCCTATTCATCTCTTCAGTGAAAAATAAAATTATTTGAGTGTTTTGAGTGGCAAGGACACTTTTACCACAACAGGCTCAGCCACATGACTGAATGAATGAATGTTAATGTTACGTCTTTTGATTATGTGGCGGCTCCTCTCGACATTTTTGTTGTTGTTGTGATAATAGCCACCTCTCACAATGGAAATAAATACATTACATGGAAATAATACATATAGTAAAAAAACATGGCATACCAGGTCACAAAGTTACAGACTGAATAAAAAAAAAAAAGTTTACACACCCCTGTTCAAACGCCAGGTTATTGTGATATAAGAAAAAGAGACCAAGAGACCTGTACTTCAAAATGTAAAACATTTTTCTAAATTAAAAATATCTGACAAATCTAAACTAATTTTTTTCCATACAAAATATCATTTTTACATTTTGATTTTTTCCCCGAACATTCAGTCAAAATTTTTTTTAAATAAATAACGTTGAGTGACAATTTTTTTCTCGAACTTGTAAGTAAAAAATAAAATCTTGTTTTTTTTGTACAATTCCATTTTAGTTGAAAATTCTTTTTTTTTAGATTTTTTTTGCAAATCTAATTTTAAATGTTATTTATATGTTGTTTTTTTACATTTGAATTTAAAAAAATGATGTCTCTTAACATTCAATAGGATACTTTTTTAAGAAAACGTTTTTTTTTTTACAAAATAATTACAAAATGTATATCTTGTAACATCAAACTAATAGTGTTTAATGAAAACTGTGATTTCTTTGTCACACTGAATTTCATTTATAATTTTAAATAAAATAAATCATGTAACAATTTCAATAAAAAATAATAAAAGATAGAAAGTGCGATATCTTGTAATGTTCAACTTTATAAATGTAAAAATAAAAATCATAAGTGTGTATCTTACTTCTTGTAACATGCTGATTCTGGCAGTGTGTAATTTTATTATTAGAATATGTGGCGGGGCATTAAAAATAAATTCACAGTGGGCTGCAAATGGCCCCTGGCCCGCACTTTAGACACCCCTGGACCAGGACCCTGAAATGATTTCCATTTGGTGTTGAGAAATGCATCTTCCCAGCATGCATTGCATTTCCACTGTATGGCATGTGAACCAAAACTTCCATTTGGTCCCCAGAGATGGACAAGAAAAGTCCCCGTCTCCTGGGATCCCTGGGAAAAAGGAAGCGGTTTTGTTTGCTCTCTTGTGCATGGAATCACACACTCATCTTCGTTTTTTTCTCATGACATGTACACGCACACAACTTCACAAGTCGAAAGCGGGTGTGGGTGAGGGGAGGGGTGATGTGCATCTGAGGAAGTTGGAGATGACTCAGCTTGAACCGCACTGTTCATTTGCTTCATTCTTTCCTCCTCTCATCTTCAGGTTCTCTCCATTCTTTCCCTTCTCTCCTCCGTTGTAGCCATGATCTCATCCCCCTCTCTGCCCTCCAAGTCTCTGGGACACTCATTGTGTGTGTGGGATGTTGATGCTATGTGTGCGTGGGAAGATGACTCGCCTCCCTTGAAGTGATTAAAACATTCCTTCTCTCTCTTCTTTTTCTTTCAAACTCTCTCAGGCTTAAGTGAGGCACCTCCACTCAAGAAGAACAAGAAGAAGATGAAGAGGCGGAAACGGTGAGTGAAAATCACCCGAAAATCCACTTTTGTCCGAACTTTATCATAGACAGGCATCTGGAAGTGGTTTGGCGGTCCGTCTCAGCTCAATTTGTCCGGGTTGTTGTATTTTGGTTGCGTTATTCCGAAAGGGATGCTCCCAAAAAGGTGAAGCTGTGTTTTTTGGACGAGGTCATGTGATCAGTGATGTCAGCAGGGCTACTGGTAGATGTGCATTCTCAGAACGATGTGTCCTCTTTCTAGTATCTGTGTACTTAAAATTGTTTGTTGAAACTGTGATAGCTTAATGCTAACTTATAATGTGAAACGCCATATATGGGCTAATGGAAATAAGCATCGATGTTAAGACGTACAAGCAGAGCATAGAAGAATCATTGTATAGTGAAGCGCTGTCACACAGGTGTGACTGTGAATGCTTGTTTGTCTTAAACATGTCTTGTGATAGACCGGCGACCATTCCATGGTTTAACCTGCTTCAGCTGGGATAGGCTTCAATGTAAAACTACTCTGGTAACTGCAACCTTCTTCAATCAATATATCCACCCCCCAGTTTGTATGATTATTGTAAACTTTTATAGAATTAATCCTGGCTGCAAATGAACGGCCTTGCACTAAGCCAAGCTGTTCCTAATTAGCCCGTGGTGGCTAATTTAGCTATATCCATCATCATGTAGTGAATACCCATAATAATGTGATTGCATTTTCACTCATGGAGGCAGCACTTCATGACCAAGATGTTAAAACACAAACACAAATGCTAAAATGTTCAGTGAAGTTGTTGAAATGTTCCTCTTATCAGTATGCTAATCTGTGCTAACTCTGCTTACCTTATTGAATTTAATGTGATAGTGTTGAAATAAATTTATGCAATTAAATTAACCTATTTAAGCAAAAAATAGCTAAATTAATGTTTGATACCAATGCTGGATGAGCCAGATAACATATAACAGGCTTGAGTAACTGAAATGATGGGGTGATACTGGGCGGGGGGCAAACACACTTAACCAGATATATGACAAATAGCGAACATCCACACATAATTGACGCCCCATAAAATGCATTGGGAAAATGTACTGTGTATATATATTTTTTAGTAAACCCCAACACATTTTTCAAAAACGCTGAAGACCAGGGAATAAACAACTCCTGAAAAAAAAAAAAAAAAACACAAACAAAAAAATGAAATAAAATTGGGGGAAAAGATTTAAACACATGCCATTTATTTTCTTAATTTCAATGTATTTCTTTTTTTTCTTGAAAATGAATTGAGGGGTGTGTTTTTAGGGGATTAACAGTTATATAAATAAACTTGACTTGACACTCAAAGGCAAAGGCTGTCAGTTGTCCATCCAAGTAAAATTGGACTAGAATGTTATTTCTAGGGATGTAACGATAACGACAATATTGTGAAATCGCGATATTAAAACTGCCACAATATCGTCATCATCATATCATGATATTAAAAGCAGCACATCTGTTAGAAAAGAGGGGGAGAGGGAGGGGGGGAAGAAGAGGGGGGTGGAGGGGGAGAGGGAGGGGGGAGGGAAGGAGGGATGGAGCGGGAAGGAGGTAGAGGGAGATGGAGGGAGGGAGAGGGAGGGGGAGATGGAGGGAGAGAGGGAGGGAGAGTGAGGGAGGGGAGGAGAGAGACAGAGAGAGAGAGAGGGAGGGAGGGAGGGGAGACAGAGAGAGAGGGGGGAGGGAGGGGAGGGAGAGAGACAGAGAGAGGGGGGGAGGGAGGGAGGGGGGAGGAGAGAGAGGGGGGAGGGAGTGAGGAGAGAGAGAGAGAAAGAAAGAAAGAAAGAAAGAAAGAAAGTAAGTAAGTGGGTGGAGGCATGTGGGAGGGTTAGGACACAGATGAGTCAGTGGCTTGTGTTGCCTGGTAGACAAAATACTTGTGACATTACTTGAAAGCTTCTTCCTGCGCTGGAGGTGGCACCACAATGACAACTAATACTCAATAAAAAAAAATAAAAAAATGAAAAAAGCACAAAATGGAGTCTTGATGCGTTTCTGTATTCATATGATGATTGTACTGCATCATACTTAGAACGAGTTTTGTTGAAATTACGTTTTGCTTTTTAGTTGTGGAGTGAATTGTACATTGTTTATTTAAATACATTATTAATGGTTATTGAGTTTAGTAAAGACGTGCAGTGTTTTAGTAAGTTCATTTAAAATTGTAATTTTAAATAATTTTATTAAAAATCAAATCTGCATAATTTAACATGTATTTTTTTTAAATATTTGTTGTAAAATATATTTGATATTTTAGTTATTTTTTTAAAATTAAATTTAAATATTTTAAGTTTAATTGTTTAATCGAGTTGTATATTTTTAAAATAATTTTTTTAAATCAGTAGTTACAGTTACTTACATTTATTTGTAATTATTGATTGTTTAAAGAAAATTATGAATTCTTTATTTAAATATATTTTGTTTCATTTGTATTTAACTATTTTTTGCGGTATATTTTAATAGTATTCATTTTTGTAATATTATTGTATTACTATTGATAGGTAGTTTAAATTTTTTTTTATGGAAACGTATTCATTTAAAAAATGTATTTATTTACAAAGTGCATTATTTATTTAAATATTTTTTGTTAATTTGTATGACCTTTTTTTTTCTTCTTTTTTTTCTCTTCTAAAGAACTCAGTATTGTTCATTCGGTAATGTCATCATCACTGCTGTTTTTAATTTTTAATTATATATATATATATATATATATATATATATATATATATATATATATATATATATATATATATATATATATATATATATATATATATATATATATATATATATATATATTGTATGTGGGTGAGTATGTGTATGTGCGTGCGTGCGTGCGTGTATTTGTTAGCTCACCCAAAAAAAAAAATCCCATACCACACCGCCGTCAGGAGACCCGAGGGGACCAAAGAAAACAAAGGAAAGTGAAATCTAGCACCGACCAGACACCACCCACCGGGCCACCCACCAGAATTCTTCCCCAACCCCAGAAACATCTAAATTCCAACAAATCCCCCCCCAAAAAAAAATAATCAGGGAGACCTCAAGAGACCGAAGGAGAGACTGAGGAAAGGAAGGACAGACGAAGCCGAGTGAGATCCACAGACACCAGCCTCCACCGATTCAATGACCTGAGGAGGAAGTAGAATGTGTCTGAGTTTCGATAGATGCTGGTGTGGTGGATCTGGCATGCATGAAAATCTCCACCAAAGAGGGGAGCCGTCGACCCCTGCCAGGACAGAGCAAGCGCAACACCTCAGGGCCCCCCAGGCCGCGGCAGCGCCAAAGGATGACCCCCGGGCCCCGCCAGGGCCACCGGCCGGAGAGCAAACCCAGGAGCAGGAGCGCCCCCCACCCCAACATGGCCCGCGCCCCCGACCCAACGCAGCAGGATGGGGCACTGCAGGCCCGCCAGGCACCCCACCGGCCCACAACCCCCGCACCCCACACGACCCCCCCATCCACCCCAACCCAGCCCCAGGCCCCCAAGCCCCCAGACACCCCCCACCCCCAGCACCCCGCCACCCCACCAGTGCTAGCACTTCCAAATATGAGCCGACTGGCGAACTCTACCTTTTTTACTGCAAGGTAAAATAAATGCTTCCTCCTTTTCGTGTAGCCAATGTTGTTTGTTGACTACATTGCCATGGCAACTAAATAATGTCACATATTATGTGTTATAACTGCTCACATTGTATTGTATAATAATCGGGTGTATTTAGTCATTTGTCGGTCCAAGGCGAACCCAATTATGGGGCACTCCACATCCATGCTGATATTTTTGGGATAACTCGCCAACAACATTGTTTTGCTAATAGTAAATCTTTTTCCAAAATCAAGTCTGCAAATGCACATTTAGAAGGGTTGAAGAAAACTTTATTGATCTGTTTTTATGAGACGTAAAAACGACCCTTCCTTCCTTACTATTCTTTTTCATCTGATCAATCGGGGCGCTGCTTGGCAACCCTTCAGGCTTCCTGTTTCGTCTCCCTCAGTTGGTTAATGTTTTTTGAGACGTATTTTATTTCTCATGGTAAATTTCATTGCTCTGTACTCGTGACATGTGCAATGACAATACATTTGATTCCATTTCATAATGACTGTATGACTTGGATTAGAATTTTGCGTGGGCATGTGTATTCTGTTGTACCTTTTCTTTTTACACGTACACACACACACTTATGACTGTGCTGTTATCAGATGACTAAGACACTCATATTTTTCTTACATGCTCTTTTCATCTTATTTCTCAGCTTCCTGCATGCACTTTGTGCAGCAGTGAGAGAGATTAAAGATGTAAACAATATTATTATTTTTACCATAATCTAAAAAAAAGAGTGGCGGAGTGATTTCACAATGCTAAGAAAAAAGCCTCCCTTTACTTCCTGGTTTGCTAGCACTTCCAAATATGAGCAAAACTTGCACAGGGTCGCTGTCATCTTTGTGTGCTACCCAGCGGCGAATGCCAAGAAAACTAAGTGCAGTGTGAAAAGGCCTTTAAGCACTCACATGTGAAAAAGGGGAGACACAATAACAGATGCAGTGTTCAGCCAATAATTGAACGAGACAAAGAGTCAAATGCACAAATATGAAATGAGAACACTCGCAATTAGCTGCTGTAAGCCACAGGAATATGGTACATACCCCTGAAACTAATTGATGCCTTACTTCAATTAGTTGAATTAGTTATTTGAACAAAATAAACGCCTTACTCCGAATTTGACACCTCCCCTTTCCTTGTAGGAGTTAAAAAAATTGTAATAAATGAGATTTTCTCAGTTTATTGATGCTCTTGTTTCTACTTGAGCATTAAATAATTCAGTCTGTTTGGATTATGTTGCTACCCAAAACAGCAGCATAGATTAAGGCGTATAAAAAGTCTACATAGTGATGGGAATTTTGGCTCATCTTTCATTTTGTTGTTGTTGTTGTTGTTGTTGTTGTTGTTGTTGTTTTAAATACCTTAGCTGTGTATATTCTCACACTAGCAATGCTCTCTTGTATTGCATTCTTTACTCTCTCTGGCTCACTCCAGTTTGTGGGTGTGGTGCTATTGATGCCCTTTTGTTTTCTTTAAACAGAGTCCTAATATTAGACTAATGTGTCATTATTGATAATGATAATGATACATTTTGTTATACAGTAATGTATTTACTACAGTGACATGCTACCGGAATCAAATTCCTTGTCAAGATGATTCTGATTGAGGCTGTGGTTGTTGCAGAGCTGATTATGCAAGCAATAAAAGTATCATCATCATAATAACAATCACATTCATAACAATAATTGAGAAGTCAGTTACAGATTTTTTTTTACCCACAGGTTGGGTGCAGCATGTCTTTGTGGAACAAACTCCACTCCACCGCAAATGCTGCCAATAATGTGACGTCATGATATTCCGCGTGTGTTGTTGCTTTAGTAGTAGTAGTAGTTCCTTTCTCATCCACGAGATGGCGACTAATCCCCTTTTTTCAACCTTGAATGTCTGCCCGAGTTTTTATACCAATGTCTGTTATTCCCCCGACATATATATATATTTTTTAAATATAACTTTTACTATTTATACGATTATTTATATAACTTGTATTATTTATTATATACTTAAAATCTTCAACCACCGTCTTGCCTTGATTTTTGTTTGTTTTTATAAAATAAAAAAACAACAACAAAAAACACTCACATTTATGCCAATGATCACCAAAATACCACGCAGAAATTTATCACTTTTTGGCCCAACATAGAGTTATTTATTTGTATTTTACCCCTATCTACTATAAATTATGATTAGGAATGTTTAGTAAATGTTAGAGGAGCGTTCTGCTTTTTTCCTTTACGTATCCCAGCTTTATTCCTCATCGTGTTTCACAATGATTTCTTTATTAAAAACACTTATAGGCCTATATGAGCACAATGTGTTTTTTTAAACCAACGCTTTTGACCTTACTATCCCTATTTAGTGTAAATATTAACACGGCCTCTTTTTTTTTGGTTGTTGTAAAAGTAATTTAACTTGTTTCACCCTCTCGAATGAGTCAAACGTGAGACCGTTTAAAAAACAAAAACAAAAAAATAATAATACGGCGATTTTAAACGTTAATAAATGGGTGCAGGTAAAGGAAATCAAGTGTGGTTATTTTCAACGGCCCTTCGACGAACAAAATGGATACTGTTTGCTGTTAAGGGGGAAATATAACTGTACAAAAAGACCCCTGCACTTGGAAAATAAATGTCTAGAATATACCGCCGCGCGATATTTACTATAAGACTTTGGGCATTTTTAAATTGAATAACCGTAAATATTTATGAGGTTTGAAATGCGCATTCGTGGCGCATTTGAAATAATGCGTTGAGGGAAACTTCAAAACACGCTTAAAGTTATTATATGTACCTGTGATGCGCACAAACCGCGCAGCTCTCACAAAAATCAAAAGAAAAAAAGGATTCTTAAATGACAGAAACGAACAAAAAATAACGTCAGTATAAACTTCATAAATTACAAAAATTAGGCTATAATTTTCCCTTGAATCGTTTACAACGAGCCTTTAAACGCATATTTTTTTGCGTCGTTATTAAACTCTTCTAACTAACTAGAAATGTTTCAGAATTACGGACCAAGACCTTTAATGTTTTTAAAACTGGAATGTAAAAATATCCTCTGAGGCAGAGCTTCTTAAAAAACAAACAAACAAACAAACATTTATTTAGAGCTAATAAAAAGCGAGGCGTTACAATAGTGACGAAAATGTCACACACTTACAAGCGTCCAGGAAGTCTCTCTGTGTGATGAAAGTTTGACATTTTGTTTTGTTTTTCACTTTCTCACTCACAAACAATTAATACATAGAACGGGATGTCATTAAAAATGTGCGTGCGTGTAATCTCAAATCCAAATCTACAAAATTGCTCATGTTGTGGTGGCCTGAAGAAAGAAAGTGTACTAATAATGCTAAAAGTGATATGTATGGTTTAAAAAGTACATTAATATTCCTTTGTGCTCAAATATTTGACTAAACGACACTTTATATACATGCATGCTGGTGTGCAATATCACATGGGGGCTTGCATGTGAAAGCCTCCTCATATCCAGTTATGAATATGATATGAGCTTTTGAAGTGTGTGTTTTAATATACACTTTTTAGTTCAAGTCAGCGGCATGCAGATAACACAAACGCACTAGACTGTATCATTATCATAATTTTCCTTTGTCTGTGTTGTTACAAGCATGAAATGCTGTTTATGTATTTCCCTCAGTAAATATAATTTATTTATTTATTAAATCATGTATTTTACTCAGTATTACGAACATATTGCAGTTTTCACTTTCAGTGTTTTACTCAGCTAAATTTTATATTTTCAGTGACCATGTGTCATCCTTGGGAAAGTTTAGTCTGACTCATGAGTTACACTTTAGACTGAAACTGGCATTGGAGGCGCCAAAAACATCCACACGGAAAAGGGAAGGGGCACCTGCTCTGAACAAAAAGGACACAAAGCAAAGTGTGTTACCATATTTGCAACTGATGCTCTTTTATTTTTAAAAGGCCCAAAAGGCCATTAGAGTTGCCATCATGTTTCATTGCACTTAAAGCAAACTGCCTGTATGATTACGATGTCGCCGAACATTCGTGTCTGCCGAGATAGCTTGGAGACATCAAGCATATTTGAAGTTTCATTTCCTAACGTAACTCGTAAAAAATGGGGATCATAGTTACATAATCAATTTTCATTTTGTGTTGTAGCGAAGAAATATGCTCAATACATTATCTGTGCAGGTGTGAACAAAAATGACACATCAGTTATTATTAAACTTCTTTATTATAAATATATATTTTTAACATCATCATACGTTTAAGAAAAAATGTTCAAAATATACAATATGATTGATATAAAGTGCTAAACAATTATGTCATAATTCATTCTTTTAGCTATGAAGGGCTCAAAGTTCCTCCATGGTTCAGGAAAGTTTAAAGAAATATCACATTGATGTTCAAAAACTGTATTTTTTATGTATTTGCAAACTCGCTTGAGGCAATGATACATTTTATTTACATAAGTAAAGAAATGATGGGAACAGTCATGCCATCAAAGAAATGGTAAGTGTATGTTATGTGAGGCTGAGGTCTCTTGATGTTAAAAAAAAAATTCTCTCAATAATGATGAGAATAATTGACACTATATTTGTAAATTAATATATATTGTAAATTTTAGATTGTATAGTATTGCAACATGCAAACTACACGGGCATGAGCTGAGATTTGAATCCAGAACATCAGCACTAGTGTTGTTCCGATACCGATAACGGTATCGGCAGAGGCCCCGATACTGCATGAAAACAGTGGTATCGGCATCGGCAAGTACTAACAAGTAACATGCCGATACTATTATTTCCGACGCTAAGATAGGACTTTGGATGCAGTATCTTGTGTTTTACTTGTGCACAACATTCACTGATGTGTGACGTGTTCACTGCATGCCAAGCTAGGACCTCCTATTGGCCCTTGAATGCTCTGAACCAATGACAAGGCAGCTTTTTCATGTTAAAAAAAACAACAAGCCAGGTATCGGAACAGTATTGCATCTGCCTAAACTGCAAAACTGGATATCGGAATCGGTATCGAGGGCCAAAAAATGGTTTCGGAACAACACTAATCAAAACTGTGAAGCACACGTGTGAACCGCTCTACTACTGTGCTGCCCATCAAACTTTCTACATTATTTTATACTGGAAACTGGAAAAATACCTTCCCCCCCAGACTCTTAACTACAAAGCTGACAATGGCCTAAAATGTCACTGAAAACTTTGAGGAGTAGTGTTATGTTACTGCAGCACTTTTTTCATTGGATTGTTTTATATTGATGACATGCATTTGCTGTCACGGATATCTGACTTTCAGGTGACAACCCAGGATGAACCCAGAATGCACTACAATGGGCCAAGTTACTGAAAGACAAGGGGACGTCCTTGGAAATTGTCATGCAGCAAACTCACGTGAATTTTGCTGTTCGGCTCCTTGCTAGACAGCAAGATGTGCCAAAAAAAAGTGCATGTATGCATGACAATGTTTACAGAAGGACAAATAAAGTTCAATTAACAAAGGCTAAGGCATTTTCGGTTCATCCTGAAATTTCACCTGAAAGCCTTATTTGTAACCCTAACTTAAAACCTATTTTTAAACTCATGGTAAATGTAGTTGAACACTGCTGATTTCCCCCCCCCCCCGAAAAAGCAGTAAAAAAAATAAATAAATGTAGAGTACAATATTAATGACAACTTGTAAACTTAAATTGCAAGCATAAGCTATACATATTGTAGCATTTGTTTGCATGCATGTGCCTTCATAAGGGGGGTGGGGGGCTAGTGGTGGAGTGAGTTTCTTGGTGTGAGCTGTGGCCGACCTCCGCCATTTTGTGAGTGGGCTCTGCATGTGTTTGTGTTTTACTGTTATAAAATAATAAGCACTTGAAACTGCAACTGTGGCTCTCTTTTTCAACATGCGAGGGCATTACAGTGAGTGTACACAGTAATAAATAAATAAATAAATATTGGTTTAAAAAAAACATGGGGAACACTAACATTTTTTATTTTTTTTTATTTTACTGATTTAGCGTCGATTAGTGGTACACTCTAACAGTTGGGTCAAAACAGTTGGGTCAAAAATAGCTTAAATTGGGTCAAAAATGGACCGACCCAACTTTTTGGGTTGTTTAACCCAAACGTTGTGTCACATTAAATTAATAGTCCGCAAAGCAACCCATTTTTGCGGGGGTGGGGTAGGTTGGAGGGGCCGGGGGTGTTATTTATTTCACACAACTTTTTGTATTAAATGAATACCCAAATTAAATTGGGTCAAAAATGGCCTGACCCACCCAACTTTTTGAGTTTTTTTAACACTAGAAGTTGGGTCAAATTAAATTAATACCCCCCCCCCCCCAAAAAAAAACAACAACAACAAAAAACAACAACAATAATCTGTTGGGTTGTTTGTGGGTTATTGAGTTTAAAAAACTTTTGGGGTTAATTTAATAACCCAATAGAATTTTTTCAAAAATAATTAGATCCAACTTAGAATTATTTAAATGTGTTAATGTTAGTTTGTTTTGGGTTGTTTTGTGGGTTATTCATTTGACTCAACTTTTTCGGTTAATTGAATAATGAACAAAAATTAACCAATCCGTTTTTTTTATTATTATTATTAACATATTATTATTAAACCCAAAATATGTGTCAGATTAATTTATTCATTTAACCAAACTTTTTGGGTTGTATCCCCTTTTCACCCATTTTGGGTTATTTTTGGCCCAACTGTTATTGGTGTGTAGACTTGGGCATTGTTACGTGCCGCGTGGCACGTAATTGATGTCAGGCACGGGTAGCACACATGGAGGAGGGGAGGGATGGAAAAGTGGGCACAAACGGGTGGACATGGGGAGAACACGCGACTGATACAACACGAACACACGAACGGTGTACCTCACAACTACGCTAAATGAAATGGAACGGAGCCCAAACTTCACAAGTTCCACTGTCAAAGTGACACCCGAGCAAATACTGACTGCAGAAGGGGACCTATAGTTGTTATAAATAATGGATAATGACTCAAACAAGAAATTAACTATGGCAAACGTGCACTTCCCGAAAGACAGTGGACTAAAACAAAACAAACAAAAGAGGTACAGGTACACGCGACAAAACAAACAAGCAGACACTATACCTCGTGATAACTAAACAAAATGAAATGGGGCCACTGCTCCTGAAAGTCCCAACTGTCAAAGTGACACCCGAGCAAATACTGACTGCACGAATAGGAAAACTACTGTTATGGGGAACCCTCTAATAAATCGTGGAAAATGGATGGAGAGGCGAACTATGGCGAGTGGTGCACTACACAAAAGACAGCGGACTAAAAACAAAACAAACAAACAAACGAACGAGGCATAGGGACTGCGTGGGACCGAGGGCTGAACTGAAAACCGAGCAAACACAAGAGGACAAACAAACAGCCACCCAGTTCCCTGACTGGAGGCAACAAAAGGCTTTAATATACAGTAAATGGCACACCTGAAGCGAATGCGGTAATTAGGGCTCCTCCCTTGCACCCTTGGTGGCCTGAGCCGAGGATGAGGACCACCAATCAGGGAGGAGCACCACCAAAAAAGAAAAGAAAAAAGAAAAAAACAAACGGCCACGAAACAACGTGGGCTGTAAGAGGCATACATTTCCATAACGTTATTTTTTATTTTTTATTTAAGCTGTAGCTTGACTAAATCAAACTCCTCTTCTCACTTAGTTCTTTCAAGATGAAACAAGATGGCGTCAAAGCAAGTTTTTAAAAAAAAAATATTTTTTAATATACATATTTTTAACCTGAGCACTAAAAACAGTAAATCAGGGAAAGCAAGGAAAAATTCACTCCCAAATTTGCAAATTGGCAAATGCCTAATCCCAAATATACGGGCTTCACTGTATAGTGTAGTTGAACAAAGATTATCAGGACTAACTGAATATTTCCATGTTGTTTTCCAGCTTATGTTTTATCACTAGACAGGCCTGACGCTTGTGCCTACTCCGTAAAGAAATGAGGCAGGGATGCTGCATCGCAGTCAATCGGGGACACGATGCAAATGAACGATTACGATCAACGCTGAAAGTCTACCTAGCGCCGCTCTCCCTGCAGGCAGTTTTTTCTCACACATTATCACGCATCATGTTACTGTGCTGTGTTACATGTGCTTCTGATGAGGTTATTGTTCATAACTACATTTTTCAGGGTTCTGTACTTTGAGTAGTTATTTTTCTGACCACTGCTTACTTTTACTCCCTACATTGGATTACAGTTACAGTATTTGGACTTTTTACTCCTTACTGTACTTTGTCAAAATAAAATTGTTATTAAAATGGGAAATGTATTCAATAGACAATTAAAAAAAATCTTACTTTCACACTTAAGTACATTCAGAGTTAGCTGATTTGTACTTGTTATTGTCTCGTAAGGGTCCAAATCAGCTGCAACGCCTGTTGAATTATGGCATGTATTTTTAGCACAGCTCTTGCAGATTAGCACACGTTGTCTTCTGATGACCTTTTGATTGAGGAGATAGCTGATATCAGCAACAGCAGTGATGTCGGTTGCCACGGCGATGGAGAACCGACTCACTCGCAATGACGTGCATGTGCTGTATGACACACCAAAAAAGTGTGGCGCATTCGACATACTGTTTGTCTTTTTCCTCAATAGCAAAATCGATTTTTACTGAACCCTATGGCCTGTTTTGACACTTGAGAGCAATACAAATGTAATTCGTTCGTCCTGAAATTTGATACAGTTTCCAGACGAGACCCAAAGTACACACATGATAAAAAAAAATATTAACCTTGTTTACACTGACAAAGTGTCCCCTAAAATGGATTTAAATCAAGCGAAATGGTGATAATGGTAGGAATTTTGAAACTGTGAAACTACTTGCCATTAATGTGTATTTTTATGGGATAGTGGTAACAGTGTTCAAAGGGGAGCTTGAAACGGTCCCAAAGGAGAGGCGTAGGCGAAGCCATCATTAAAGAAATGTTTGTGTGTGCGTGCGTGTTGGTGGGGTGGGGGTAATTGTTCAGAGTAAGCCAACTTTTAGAAGCAAATGATCATCCCCTCACTCTCAACTGCTCTTCTCCATAGTTGCCTAAGGCCTTAAAAATAAAACTGTCATAATCTGGTTGAGGTAAAAAAAACAAAAAAACATTGGCAGTAAAGCATTATAAACCAGAAAATTACTGTAAATCTCCAAAGAAAATAATATTTGTAAAAATGATTTCAGCAGGCCTATTGTACACAAAATAGTAAAAGCAGTTTAAAGCAGCGTAAAAAATACATACTAAATTTAAGTAACAAAGGTCATATAGAGGTCAGGGCCTTAACATAGGGTCTGATCGGCACCTGCAGTGGAGCAAATTAAAAATGCTTTTTCTCTGAATAATTGATTAAGCTTTAATCATCCTTTTATTACTGTCCAATGGGTTTTAAATACATTTAGATTATATCTGTAGCTCATAATTTCATATAGATAATTAGGTCAAAATTGAACAGGAACATACTGTGCATGGAAAATCAAAGTAGCTGAGGGGTAAATGGGACATAATTATGGAAATGTTACTTTTTAAAGTCTTGTATACAAATAGTTGGGTATGTGGAATGCCCGCCATCAAGCGGGAAATTAAACAACTGAGTAAATCTTTTGTTGTCTGATTGCAGTGAACCCCTGCTTATCGTGGGGGGTACGTTCCAGAACAAAACCACAATATATATCATATGTGGAAATATGCGATAGATCATGTAAATGCGTCACTATAAGACATAGATTTCCGTTATGGATGTGTAGCTCGGTGAACATTTCTGAAGATGTGTTTTTGAAGAAGCCATTTTTTGATGTCACGATTCAATTAATTTAGTTTGCTAGCATGTTTAATTAAAAATGTTCAGGAAGTGTAAGTAAGTAAACATATTTATATAGAAAATACCTCACAGAAATGACTCAAAAATTCAATTCGGGTTAAAATACAAAACAAAACACACTTACAAAGTTTTTGGGTGTTTGCTTTTTTTTGGTATGGTGCTAGTAGAACTGGGCCTGAATAAGATTGAGCTCTGAGATTTAAAATTTTGGATCAATTACAAATTATATGAATGTTTTTGAATTTTAAGCTAACATGAAAATAGGCCAACAAAATAAAGAAAAGTGTGGCTTATTGTTGCATTTGAATGTCGCCATGCAGCTATAGTGTTGTCATATACCCGATTCTGTGTGTATAGTAGAACGCTATCTTGAAAGCCACAGAACTTCTCTCAGTTTTGTTTTTCACAAGCTGTCATAAACAAACAGCACTAAAATGTCCACTTCAACCATGCTATGTTAGTGTAGCATATCTTCATGTAGTGTTGTATATTGTACTGTACAACAGTTTGAGTTTTATTTTTTAGTTGGAAGCAAAGTGTTAATATATATATTTTTTAAACATTAGCAAGTGTTAGAGTAGGCAATATTAAGTATTGTACTCTTTGCGTGTTCAATTAACTGAATGGTGAGATTCTGTTGAAGAAGTTCCTTTGCAAAGGTTTTAATTACCAGAAGCTTCTGGTCCACATAAGACAAACCATCCAAGCGATGTCTCTGTTCAAATGTGTAGCCCTCTCTCCAGCTCACATCGTTATTTATTCACAAAAAGGGTTCAGAAAAAGGTCAGCCCACAACACACCTGGTTACAACTGAATACAAGAGAATCCGTTCCCATGGATATAAATCAGATTAGAAAAAATACAATAATAATAAGCCTGACTCCCTTCCGACACAGCAAAATCCCCGGAACCTCCCTTTAGATTACGAATGAATAGACAGACCCGTTGCTCTTTCTCATGAAAGTAACACAGATAAGAATATAGGTCTATTCATACAGCCATACTAAATTAACATAATTATAAACGGCTAAAATATAATTTAAAACTAAAAAACAATGTTAATAACTCATCATTCCCTCATTTGAGCTCTTGAGAGCTCAACACATTAAAACATTTTTTTTCAATGGTTGTGTGATAAAAATAATTATCCTTAAAACATCCCTTTAGCAGAAGAGGAGGTAGTTTAGCAATCATATGACATTAAAAAACAATTTGATACATTTAAAAGATTTTTAGTGAAATAAGCATAGCATATGTGAGGCTTAACATAAAATGTTGTTCATTGAAAAGTGTCGCAATGTATCGGCAGACGAATATGTGTTCTTTGAAGCCATCTTGTGATGAAGTTCTTTGAAGGTCTTTTTTTTTTTTTAATGAAAAGAGTGTCGCAATAGTTCGTCTCTTCTTTAAGAATTTGGGGTAGACTACCCAAATTCTTCGATTTGTCACCTGAGATTATTCTGCCCAAAATGTGACTGATCAAAGGAATGATTGCCCAAGAAAAGGCACTTGCTCTTGATCCGTTGACTGATGTCCTCAAACGGCAGCTCCGGAACGGCCGCTCCAGAACGATCACTGGGTCAGCTGACGTGGCTCCAGGTCGGAGGTGATAAGATTGATGCTCCAGTTGTGGAATTTCGTCTCTCCTTTCAACCTGAGAGCATCAGTTGATGAGATGGCCGAGCCTGGCACGTCTCCTTTCCAGTTGTGGAATTTCTCCTCATCAACCCCCTGGGGCCGTTCTCCTGAGTGCAGAAACTTTTCATTTTTAGTTTCTCATAAACTCACATAAATTTTATTTGGAGGAAAAAACCCTGATAGTTTTTGTTAGTTGGGATTAGTAAATGTTATTTGATTAAGATCCGTAGGTCCTGTGCTGTTGGAACAGGAAAATATCTATTTTTGTGACATTAAAATAGAGCCCAGCCCTTGATTGAGTTAAATGACATTCGCTCATTCATTAATATAAGACAGAGCTTATAAATATTTATCTTTCAAATAGGTTTTGTTCAATAATAGGTAATTTTTTACCATGACTAAATTTGTTCTAAATTTGCATAACTGTGCCTTTCATATCTCTTATTCTCTTCCCAGAATCCCATGACCGGCCGAATCCTGGCATGCTGGGAAAAACTCACATATATTCATATTATCTATACTCTTTTGCAAACACTGGGCTCCAAACATTACATTTTTCAAATATGATTCTGAGATAAAAGATATAATATAATATAATTACCTTCATTCGGCGAATATGCATTATTGTCCTTGCTTGCTTCAGACTTACTTTGCGATCGATTTCCTCTGATAGATTTCTTCATATTCAAACTGTGGATTATCATTTTCAAACTCATCCTGTCAATTGGAGTGTAGGCCGATACCCCACAACCTTTTTAATTTCGTTTTTAAGTTTGATTTTAATTCTTTAACTCGTCTACATTGGTTAAATTCTTAAACATAAACTCCCTCATTTGACAACGATCCACTGATTTTTTCAAACACGTCAAGATAAAGGGAGGACAAAATAGAGACCTCATAACTCAAAAAACGTCATAAATAACTCAACCCTCTAAATCAGACCATGAGATAAACAAAAGAGCTACAAAACACTATAAAACTGAGCATAAGCAAATACAACTTAAGACACTAATATATGATGACTTTGGGACCACAAAAAATAGAGGTAACCATATTACTCTAATCCTCCTAGAGTCTCAAAAATTATTTAAACTGCCAATCAACCTCACCTCTTTTACAGATTAGTGGGGCTGAGGATAAAATCACACAAAATTCACAAATATCTACCATTTCCTAGATTTAATCAAACTAAAATCATCTTCAAACTGCTAATCTTTCACATATTAGCGGGGCTCATAAAAAACACAGCACACAAAATATTTCTGGGATTTATAAATCACAGTGCTGTTAAAAAAAAATCAAACTTAGCCATCAAACTCTTAGTTAGTCTTTTACTTGTTACTACTCATTTTATGCTATTATTTATTTTATACTATAGCTGCAGCTGGACGAAGTCCAAAAAAGTTCCTCACGGGGAAAATAAAAATATATCATATCATAACATATTAATAAAATTCCCATTGTACCAATTCAGAAACTGATTCTCCCAAAAATATAGGCAAAAATTTAGTAGGCTATAGATTGAAATACATTTTCTCAATCCCTCATTTCAAATTTACATATGTCGTTTTCAATTTCCTGAAATATCTTGCTATAGATCACAGTTCCCCACTCAACACATTAAAAATGCCCTGCATATCACTATGTAGCATTTTACTGAATGGATCACATCTCATTCCGACCACCAACTTTCTCAGTCCAGACCCCCAGCAAAAGGCAGGACGGCAGCTGTTGTCAATGTTCAGTCCTGGCCAGCATGGCGGCTGCTGTGGCAGCAATGTTCAGAGCAGGCATTTAGATTTCCTCTGGATGCAAAACAGCCATAGGGGAGAAGTCACTAGAATGAGGCGTATACACAGTCACTGGGCATTGAGGAATTTGAACATCATGTTTTTCTTAGGCACAGGACGAGAAGACTGTTGCTCTGCGGCTTTAGACCTTTGATCTCTGCCACATCCATTCAGACGCTGTCTGCAATGTGGATCCGATGACACACAGTCTTTCTGAGAGCTCACCTGATCAAAAAATGCACATTCGTTGATACAATGCTTTAAAAATGCCAGACTGAGGATATGGGATCATAGCAAGACAGTTCACTCCCTGCTTTCTCAAAAATGTTTCGTAAAAAACACAGCCTCTTTATTCATTTCTCTTTTTTTTTTTTTCATTACCCCTTCAAATAGCTACTAGCCATACAATGTATCAGCAGCTGGGGCGCATCCCGTTCGCAGTTTGTAATCAGTGAAGGCCATCAAACCCTCATCTGCCTTGGAACTCAAACATCAGTTTCTGAAATGACACACTCAGAGAAAAAACAAATATTAAAAATCATTATCAACATGTCAATTTCAAAAACATTCATAACTCCTTATTCAACTATCTCACTTCCAGCCACAGCTATAAAGATGTAGGCATAATTATATCAACTCTCAAACAAAATGCCATTATTTTATCATTACTCTTTATTCATTTGTCCCGAAAAGGGAAAGTTAACAAATTAACCATCGTCATCAATCATTAAAGTGTAAAGATTTATTAGCTCAGTCAAATACTATTACTTATTTTATATTGTTTATCATTCCTCTCTTACCATTTTGACAAAAAAAGAGTCCCATTACGAGGACACATTATGCTCACAGCGCACAGCCCAGCCCCCACCTTTTTTTCTAACCTAGAAACGGGGGAAGGGGGGGGGGGGGGAGGAATCTTAACATTATAAATCGCAAAACCTATTTTATCATATTCCCATTAATAAAACAAACGCCACTATCACAACAGTATCATCTCACACAAAACAACACCAAACTTAGTTAAAATATTAAAGAAAAACAAACAAAATCCCCATATGCACACTTCTCACTTACAAACCCCCACCTTTTTTTAAAAGCTAGGTCACACACTCAAATGCATACGCACACACTCTTCAGTCATTATAAAAAAATAAACGGTGTTATTCCTTCAATTCGTTGTCTACAAATCTTATAGCATTCAAACTGCAGTTTTATACGGTGATTTCAGTAAACGGGTAACTTTGAACAACCCATCCGTAAACTGCTCCACAAATGCTGGAGTCATTTTAGCATCAAATTCAGCCTTTTTCCATTACCAACAAAGAAAATACAAAAGTCTGACATACCATTTTGTCCAGCGAAAGCTTTGTATACAATCGATCCATAGTTCGTTTTTTCATTGTTCATCGACGCTTTTATTTTTCGCTGAACCGGAAGCGCATTCAGGACAAACCATTCTGTATCCGGGTCGAAATCGCCTCCATTTTTGTTTGTAGTTTTTATGTTTACTTCCGGTATCTATCCCACACAAATAATATTAATATTTATCAATACAGTGACGTCTCACTTTTAGTATTAATAGTTCAATATGTTAACACATATGGCCACACACAGACATAAGAATTACGTGACCTCTCGTTTATACACAGCGGTTACCCAATCCCGCTGAGCTAAACTGTTCTCCCTTTATTGCAAAATTTTTGCAAGGCGCTTATTTTTTAAGAAATTTGTCACGCACTAACGAACTCAACCGTGGAACAAAAGGAATTCAAACGGGAATCCTGACCTCAAAACTACATATTGTAGAAGCGCCAACAAAATAAATCACGTAATCTCTCGATTGCAAATACAGTGATACAAAATCCAATCATCGCTGTAATCAACCTGGACCCCTTTCTGTTCAATTTCAAACAGGCGCTTTTTTTAAAAAACATATTACGTGTAAATAGGACTTTTTCAATAAGAGCCATGAACAAATATGATACTCGTCCCCAAATCGGCCAAAACTGCTTAAAAAGCAGAGCGCATACCATAATCTTCAATATATATTATGGTCTAAGGATTCTTCATAGCGTTGACGAAAAACAAAACAAATCAAAAAATTAACCGCTATTTCTTCCTGTACAAAAAAAGCTTCATCACTTCGAGTCTGCATCACGTCACCTTCAAATGCACCACTCCACGACGTGTTTAGTTCAATATCGTCGGAATTATCACAACTCACAATAGAACGACATCAAACTACACTCGTTCACACAGATCTCTTTTAAAATTTAGACAATTTTGGAAGACGAAAAAACCAGCTGCAGCGGACCAGACAGACAAAATTTCTTCTACGTGGATAAAGATCTCCACTTACCGGAATTAATATGGCGCCAGAAATTCCGCCCGTCAGGGAACGCCGCAGCCTGCTCAACGTCAACAACACCATCCGTTTGGTTCAACGGAGGAGACCATTCGTTATAATTCAGCGTCGGCGGTCACCATTTGTTAGAGTAGGCAATATTAAGTATTGTACTCTTTGCGTGTTCAATTAACTGAATGGTGAGATTCTGTTGAAGAAGTTCCTTTGCAAAGGTTTTAATTACCAGAAGCTTCTGGTCCACATAAGACAAACCATCCAAGCGATGTCTCTGTTCAAATGTGTAGCCCTCTCTCCAGCTCACATCGTTATTTATTCACAAAAAGGGTTCAGAAAAAGGTCAGCCCACAACACACCTGGTTACAACTGAATACAAGAGAATCCGTTCCCATGGGTATAAATCAGATTAGAAAAAATACAATAATAATAAGCCTGACTCCCTTCCGACACAGCAAAATCCCCGGAACCTCCCTTTAGATTACGAATGAATAGACAGACCCGTTGCTCTTTCTCATGAAAGTAACACAGATAAGAATATAGGTCTATTCATACAGCCATACTAAATTAACATAATTATAAACGGCTAAAATATAATTTAAAACTAAAAAACAATGTTAATAACTCATCACAAGCTAACTAGAAACCTTGCTAAGTGCAAATCAGGGCAATGTTATAACTCTTTTAAAATGACATCTATCTTTGCATTGAAAAAACACCCCTCTAAAACAAGTCTTCCTAATGACCCACCAAAATATGTTAAATGTTACTAATGTTAGCAATTAGCATATCTCCACAAAGCATCAAAGAAGATATAAATCTATGATGAAATATGTTGATGTCTGTCCAAAACAAGATATTTAGCATCAGTAAGCTATGCACAAAACCAAGATATGGTTAAAATCCTTTGATAGGGTTCTTTTATTTCAGTTTTTTTTTAACTTATCGAGCAAGTCTACCTTTGCAGTGAGAAAATACATAACTGCTATGTTCTGACTTCTATTAGCGTGGCTGTAGCACAGAACATAGCTTCAGATATGTATATACTGTATGAGTAATACACTGTGTTACTGTATATGTGTGAATAATGTAATTTATGTGTGTGTATAATGTATGTGTACTGTATGGTTTGCGTATCATAATTTCTTGTAGTTTTTCTACCTTTTTCTTAATTTTCATTGTTAACTGCTACATGGACTGCAAATGAAAATGAGCTACTAAGCTATCGCTACTCCTGAGATTGTTTGCTACATGATCACAGACAAATAAAGTAGCCTATACTTAATTATTTATTACTGCTACCAGTGGGCAGAATTGTGCTCATGCTAAAGTTATTTTCCACAAGATTATACAGTAATACTTGTTTTTTTAATTCCAAAGGAGAAGTTCATTGGGAGCATAGCCAACTCATTTCTGTGACTAATGTCACAAAAACATAATTTTAACAGCAACCTGTCTTTTTGCTTTAGTTTGGCGTCGTGCGGACAAAAGAAAGCGACGGCAAAGGCGAGCAGCATGGCGTGACTCATCTTTTTTTATTTTTTATATTGATTTCATGTGAGTCATTAATCAGTTGTAAAAAAGAAAAAAAAGTGGTGTGCCCTGCAGGAGTTTACAGGAGAGTGGAGACCATGCAGGCAGGACATGATGAAACAATGTTTTTATGTACATTGTACATCATTTGTTGACTACTGAAAATGACCTAAATTGAACTGTTGTTATTTTCCAGGAACTTTAGATTTATGATATTATGACTGCTTGTTGTGTGTGCCCAGCTACTGTCTATGGCGGGTTTTTGTAGATAGTTTTTTTGTTGTTGTTGTTTTTTTCATCATAGTTAACTTTTGTGCTAAAACATATTGGGTTGCACTGCAGTCCACTTGAATACAAGCAGTGTGTAGGCAGAGATGTGTTAAAGTAGCTTTTATTTTTGGTTACATCCATGCTAACTCTTTTTAGCCTGTCTGTTTCCCGTTATATGTTAGCATATCTATTTTTAGTGGTCTCTCCATATTGCTGATTTTCACCTATTGTGAGTGGGTTGTGCACGATAAATGGGGGTTCACTCTAAGCGGAAGATGATCCGGTTGAGACTGGAAATTAAATGATTACGGTATTTAGGATCCTGGAGTGTCACATCACAAAACACTTGCCTCACTTACTTTAATGATTGTGAAGAGAAGTTGTCTTGAGACATCATGAAGTGACAAGGGATGGTCTCAATTAAAGATGACCATTAGAATTTGCAGGCGCACTTCCTGCAAAAAAAACAAAAAAACTTGGCATCGTTTGCAAGTGTTGGCGAGAAGAAGGTGCAGCTGCTCCATCTGGCCGTCCTGCACATCATTCACTGCATCATCGCAAACGCCAAAACCAAAGTCGTGAATCACAACCAAAAAAATTGCTTTTTCACCCCCCTCAACATCTTCACCATTCCCTCAACATCTGGACCCCCCCCCCCCCCCCTCCAGACAAGCAACCAGTCGCTGGATGTGATTAAGTCAATCCAAATGAAAGCACACATTAATACTTTGACTGCTGCCTCAAGTGTACTTGTTCTTGCATTACTAATTTAAGTGTTTATACGCTCAATAACAATGTCAGATTTTAATACAACGTTTATTTATTTGACTAAATTACAGTGAACAGCGGCCCAAGATTGCTTACTCAACTCTACAGATTGGACGAGACATTTTTTAAAAATAATACTAAACAATGTTACAGGTATATTACGTTGTAACTCTTAACCCCAAATCCTTAGCGTTACCCTCATCACTAAACCATAGACCCCAAACTGCCAATCCCAGCCATCCTAACCCTCAATCCTAATCCAAACCATAACCCTATCTGTACATTTTTTATCCTAATGCTAAACCACAGTTCCCAAACCTCTGATCCCAATCCTAACTTTAACCCTTACGCTAAAAAATCGCACATCACCCTAACTTCTAACCACCTTAACCTGACCTAAGAAATCTCTGAACTTAATTCATCTGAGAGAACTGGCTAGGTGCTGCTGTTTTGTTTGGGAACAGAGAGAAAATTTCATGTCTGCATGTGAACAACAGTGTGCTAATTATACTAGCATGGTGGCCACTGTTAGAAACAAAGTAGGCCTAGTATGGGATTTTTACAAAAAAATAATAAAATGACTTCTGTTCTGGCAATAATAGAGCGTAGACCTGCACCAAAGCAAACTAGTGCTTTGGTGTCATCATTTATTTAGTTTTGTACTTCCTGTTCTTGGTCCCCACTCTGGAGTTTAGTTCTTCTGTTATCTTGTTGTGCTAGCTGCCATCTGAGTAGCTGCCATCAATTTATCACTTGTCTTGTGATCAAATTATTAGATTGTTAAAGTATATAAAATGTGTTTACATTACATTCATGATGATGGTTGGTTTATTTTTTCCCTTGGTAATTGTCTTTTAGATGCGTGTGTGGTTGTCTTTTTAGTTCCAGAGGAGGACTGTTGGTATGCTACAACACTCCTACACACGCACGGTGAGAAGAAAACAAACGTGTTAACTGGCGGTTGCTTCACCTCCCACACTGACTAGACGTACACAGTACACACATGCGTCATTTTACATACATGACAAACTTCCACTGAAATCATGAGACGTTAGCTTCACTCTGTTTTGATCTCTGTATTTCCATCTTGATATAGAAATACTTCAAACAACTTGTGGCGGATTCACACACACACACACACACACACACACACACACACACACACACACACACACACACACACACACACACACACACACACACACACACCCCCCCACACCCCCCCCCCCCCCCACACACACACACACACACACACACACACACACACACACACACACACACACACACACACACACACACACTGTTCCTTGGTTAATATGGGCCAGTTGTGCAATTTCTGCCTAAATGGGCTGCAGGTGTACGCCAGAGTGCAATATCATGGGCTGTATCTCATCTTTTGTATTTTAGGAGTTTTGTTATGTTGTGGCTATGTCTTGAAGTATGGGAAACATGATTACATTTGGCAGCAAACACTCATTTCCGGCCTGACCAGTTTGCTGCCTGATTGGGCTGCAGAGGTACACCAGAGTTGATTATCAGCTAAGTAATTATTATTATTTTTTAATCTTGAAAGCTGTTATGCTGTCGCTATGCTCGGATGCATTGGAGCTATAATTTGATTTGTCTGTGACCAGTTAATTCAGGCCTGACAGATTTGCCGCCTTAATGGGTTGCAGAGGTACACCAGAGTAGATTATCAGCCATGTCATTTTTTTGTACCTTGAAAGTTTTTGAAAATGTGTTCCTATGTTCCAATGTATTGTATTGGAGTCATAATTAGATTAGTCACTAACCAATTAATTCAGAACTGACCAGTTTGCTACCTAAATGGGCTGCGGATGTGCTGTACACCTCAGTGGATTAACAAACACCTTTTGTATTTGAGGAGTTTATGTTTCTACGTACAGAAGCATTGGAGTCATATTTAGATTTGTCTGCAACCAGCAGAGGGCTCACCAGTTTATTGCCTAAGGGGGCTGCAGAGCTGCAATGTAGTGGAATTTCATTCATCTAACTTTAGTTTTGTTGTTGTGGCTATGCTCAAATAATTTTTGGCATGATTAGATTTGGTAGCAACCAGCAGAGGGTGCACTCAATTCAGACCCGACTGCAGGGAAATGGGCTTCTTAGCTACATCAGAATGGAATATGTATTTAACGTTTGTATTGTGGGAGTTTTTTATTTAATTTTTATTTTGGTATGTTGTCCCAACATTCCGAAGAATTTTTGCCTACAAAATTTGGCTGTGACCAGCAGAGGGCAAACTTAATTCAGACCTGACCAATTAGCTGTCTAAATGGGCTGCAGAGGCACACTGAAGTGCAATATCATACATCTAACTTCAGTTTTGTTACCTTGTTGCAATGTCCCGAATTATTTTTGCCATACTTATATTCGGCAATAACCAGCAGAGGGCACACTTAACTCAGACCTGACCAGTTAGATGCCTACCTAAATGGGTTGCAGAGCTTCACCTACTATAAGTGGAAGATCATCCATGTAACCTTTGGTTTTTGGTAGTGTTGTGTTTTTGGGTAAATCTTAAATACATTTTCAAATAATTATGTTTGGTAACAGCCAGCAGAGGGTGCACTTAAATGAAACTTGACTAGTTTGCTGCCTAAATTGGCTGCAAAGTTTCACCAGAATGGAACACCCATCTAACCTTTGTATTTTGGGAGTTGCCAAATGTCCTGAAACATTTGTATGGTAATTAATTAAGGTCTAATCCAGATGCGTATTTAGGCCATTTTTGGGGGTGCTTTTATTATGTTTATGTTTATGTTTAATATTTAAACAACAAAATACTGTACACCCCCCATTTGATTGATAATGGTTTGATCCACCTCCCCTTCCCCTGCTTACAAGCAAACGAGCAGAGCGCTTTGTCCTCCTCAATCCAGTCACAGGGTATGTCTCTTAGTTGAGTGAAAGTGTTCCTTACTTTTACCAGGATATGTGAAAAGTTTCTTACCTTCTACCACTCAACACCAACACATTATTTTCATTACTAGTCTGCTTTTCTGCTCCTCAATTATGTTGCTACGTGCTAATGAGGGAAACAAGTGTTAATATTAATGTTTCTATTGTGCTGCTATTGGCTGCTTACTATAACGTGTGTGGCGTGTGTGTCTGCACAGAAAAAAAAATAGCCTCATGGAGTAGGTCATGGACATAAGATTGTTTTTCAGCAAACAAAAGCTCCATTTTGAAGTATTTGTATTAAAGACAAGATGTAAAAAGGCAGCCACAAACAGTGCTAAAGTCAATTTGTTGTCAATGTGTCTGTTCTTCACCCATTCACAGACTTGTACATGCATCATTGTTATTTTGTAGATTCAAGCACATTTCTTTTTTTTTATGTGTATGTAATGTATGTTTTTGTAACATAGTACAGACAAGTATAGTCATTGTTATTTTGTAGATTCAAGCACATTTCTTTTTTTTTATGTGTATGTAATGTATGTTTTTGTAACATAGTACAGACAAGTATAGTAAAAAAATAAAAATAACAATCATTCTGTATTAAGTTAATGTCTGTTAACATATTTTATATGCTGTGTGTTTCATTTAAAATAAAATTTCAAAAACAAGTTCAAGGTCCATTTTTGTTAATTCTCACTGTAAACTGTGGGGAGCTGCTTTACTCCAGAAGCATGCATACTGTCAACGCGTATGTTGAGAAGCTGTTGTATCAAAAGGAGTACCCTTCTCAAGAAGTTAGGGTTGGGATATTTTTATATTTTAAGTCCTTTTCTCCTTTGCATAACTTTTATTAGATTCGGTTTACTCACTGACTTCCAATGCAATTTTTGCAGCGGGAAGTAACCCCAAACCACGACAAGCTACCTATCACATACAAGTTGAATGTATGACCTAATTATTGAAGTCTGTTCTGACCAATTTAGTGACATTGTTCAATTGTATTTTGTTACACTCCACTTTTTCTTCCTTTTGAAAGCCGAGCACACCGGCGTCCTTCCTCCAGGCTTGTCGTCTTTAAGTGGCCTCACAAAGCTCTTCTTCTCTTCCCACATCTTTCTCTGTGCGCGAGTGTGTTTAAGGGGTGTCAAAATGTTGCGGCTCCCTTGCGATGTGACTGATTTGTTGGTATGCAAATAGTCCCGTTGGCCACTGTTTTTTGTTTTTGTGTGAAACTAATATATTTAAATGCTAGTTTGTTTGTTGCTTTGTGGAAACAAAAATACAATTTATGACTAATATTGAAACTATGATTCCGACTGATGTATGAATATGTTATTTGAGGTGACATCAATGGAGCCTTCAGTTGTGACTAAGGGGTTGATGATTTTTTTTTTTATAGCTGCACATATATATTTTTTTAAATGTCACCCGTTGTCTAAATGTGATCTATAATATAAGACAAATGCGATACTGAAAAAAAACCCATTAGAAAATACTTTTTGGTTAATTAATTGTGGCAACCACATATTTAATAATTCCACTTGTCAGTTTCAATTTCAATGTCGATTCAACTTACATCAAATCCAATTAAGGACATTTTTAAATTGTAGTTTAAAATTGTGAAATACTGATAAAATGCATAAATGCCAAAATAACACTATAAATTATCAGTTATTAATGTAGAAAACGTGCCTGATAGTACAATGGAAAAAAAGTAATAACAATTATTGAAATAGTCATAAAATGTACAAATGTTGAAATTACAATTGATGCTTAATATACTTTAAAAAATAAAGTTTTGGCTTAAAGAGCAAATTTTTAATTAGTTTAAATGTAAACTGCAATTGAACATTTTAATGCTAAAATCACATTTAATACTTAAAATACATTTTCTTCATATTGCTTATAGTTCACAATTATGCCAGCCAATAATCAATTTCTAACCATTTTAGACATAAATTGACATTCAGATTAAAGTAAGATACATAAATGTTGACAACACACCAAATACATGAATAAAAATACTTTTAGGCGGCCATTTTGTAATCAAATGCATAACATAAATCTAATAATGTATTAGTGTGAAACCCAAATGACACTTTAAATACAACCTTGCCCCAGATTTGCTTTGATTTGACAATTTAGCCCACAAAACGTCAATCTGCCATTTTCATCTTGTGTGTGAATTGTGTGTAGCGGACTTTATTGTCAGATGTTTTTAACATAAATAAATGCATAAGTCAAAGTGAAACCGCATGATGCTTAGGAGGAGCAATAACAAGCAAGAACATCAGGGGAAATTTCCCTCATCGAGTCTTCTATTCTCTGACAACCCACTCACTTTCGACTGGAAACAAAAATAAGAGAGATAAAAAAAGCACTTTAACAACAATTAAAAGGATGAAATTACTGTGTGAGCTAGCGTGTGTGTAAATGTAACACGCATGTTTCCTTATTCCGCTACATGTATCATTTTCACATTGACCGAAGCTATCATGTCACTTTCTAAATGACAACTATGCGCAATATTGACAATACTATATTATATATTTCCACACCCACGACGAATATGAAATGTAATTTAATACCAGAATTTCAAAATAAAAGTTAAACTTTTCCTTGTAATTATAGCATATATATTTTTTACATGTCATACACAAGCTGTCTTATTATTTTAATTACACTTTTCAGTCTCTCAGGGTTTTATATGTTATTATATACAGCACTGTTACTTGTTCATAATATTAACATTCTATAATGGGGGTGCATACACATGCTTAACAGCATACTGCCGGTTGTTTATTTCTGACTGCGTGCGTGTGTGTGTGTGTGCGCGCGTGTGGATACACTTCTGCAACTGTTGCGTGTACATTTCTTTCATTTTTTTCCCTATTAGAGTGCGTTTAAAAACATAGGCAATGATTTTCATGACAATGGTATATTTTACAATGTTTGTATATTTTTTATGATCTTGTTTGACTGTAAATGTGAATATTGCTATATATTATGTAATATTATGGTTATGTCCTGTGGATATGTGTGTACTGTAACTATGTCAAATATACATAGTGTGTTTATGGGTACCACAGTTAATAAATATATTGGTTTGTTAATGCTTTATAAAGATGTAATAAATTATAATGTCATTTGGTAGCATATAGGTGTGGCAGTACAGCTAAAACGTACATATTGTTGAAAAATTGGCTCAAGTAGTTAATAACTTAATTAATGCTTTATAATGTGTTTAGAACACTGTTATTAACCTGTTGTAAAGCATTTATAACACATTTATTAGCATAAGACACTTGTTTAACAGTTGGAGTGCAATGTATCACTCAAGAGGTATACAGGTGTTCACCAAATATGTTTCTTTGCCTGATTGACAAGGTTATCTACGGACCTGATTATCTAACAAAAAACAAACAAAAAATAATAATGACACTTTAGTACAATATGGAACCACCCTTATAGCACATACTGCATGTGTGATGGCACATACACACACATACTGTCTGTGTTTGATTTGCATGCGCGTGCACGCAGGGGGCATGTAAGTGCGACGTGTCTGACATTTACACATTCAAATTGAGCCGTCTGAGACACGTGAAAAGATTAATTTGGCTGCCTGCTTGTTGATAATCTCCACAGATGAGCGCCGCCGCGAGTCGACACATCAGCGTGGCGGCACCCGGCAAGTCATCAGCAGCCGTTAGCTGTTTGCTTTGTTGTTTTGAAGCGCTTCCACAAACTTGTTTGTTGGCTAAAGCAACTTTTGGTCAAATATTGTATGGCATGCCTTGAGATACCAGTGACCCGAAATGAGTTTTGTTCTGACTTGTAAGTAAAAATTTGAGATACAATACTGTAATAGTGTCTTACCAACAAGCAAGCAGTTGAGCAATTCTTGCAAAAATAGGCTTCAATCTGTTTAATTCCACTTCCAATTGAAATTTTCTCTAACCCCCCCCCCCCCCACAAAAAAAGGAATTACATAATTTTTTGACCCTTCCACAGTGTACTCTTGTAAATACTACTACTCTGATTATAGAGTGTTTAACAAACATACAAATGTATAACCCCCCTCTATAAGTGCATGCTTATTGTAAACTGCTGCATTTACAGGATCTATTAATAGCTAATAATGTGTGTGTGTGGGGGGGGGGGGTGTGCGTGTGCGTGTGTGTGTGTGTGAATTTGTGTGCGTGAGTCAAAGCAACAGTTACTGAGTGTGGCCGCTGCAATAAAAACATTTTATGAGTCAGGTGTAGTGAATACACATCCCCCGGCCCGCACATGGCTCACTGTACAATCCTCAACATAATTTGGGCCAGACCGGACCCACTCAAGCTGCAGGGTCTCACGCCCGAAAAGCGCTGACAGGCTTCAATAGCAAACACATCCACTGTGGAGGTTTTTTTTCTCCCTTCCCCCCACCAGAGAGTCAGTGGACTTGGACGTCTCACTTCTTATATACAAAGCTTCCTTGTTTACTAAGTCTTGCTCAATGTACAGTCCTGTACTGGAGGTTTCAAAATATGATCTCACACGTTGTGTTTTTTACTTCTGAGGAACTTTTGGTATGTCCTCAGGGAATGGTCGCTGTGCATGCGTAGCCTATAACCACTTCACAGTAATGACGTAGTATCTGTCAGAATGCACTAAAGTCAATTTAACCATTACTACTAAAGTTACTGCTACTACTCATGCTAATTGTCCTACTCCCTTTACTTACTACTAATACAACAACCGCTAATACTTCTGGTGGTAATTCTATCACGATTTTACTAATACTACTACGCTATTGTTGTTGCTGTTGGTGTGGCGTGGATCAGTGGTAGAGTAGTCGTCTTGCAACCCTGAGAGTGTGGGTTTGAACCCAGGCCAGTTTGGTTATGTCAAAATATCCTTGAGCAAGATACTGAACACTGAACAGCTGCTCTTGATGCTGTGTCATCAGTAATCAAAATGTGAAATGCTTTGAGGGCCTTTGAGGGGAAAAAAACTGAAGTACAATTTACCAGAGTAAAGTGTAGTTTGAGTTGAATTTTTAACACTGACACTAGGACAATACACTCATAAGTTTTCAAACACCAGAGTTAAGTGTAGTTTGGCAGAATTAAATGTAGTGTAGTGTAGAGTACTTTCAACAATACTCAGTGTTTACCAGTGTAGATTTTTAACACTATTCAGTGTTGGAGCAACACTTGGTAAGTAGTCAGGTTTCCATCCAAATGTTTCAAAATGTTTATGCTAATTTTGTAAAAATGCGCAAAACAGACATGCGACCTATTCCATCCGCTCTTCTTTTGCGAATATGCGCCGCGAGATGACGTCGTAGTGACGGAACTTTGGGACAATGGGGAGTTCCAGGTGGGAATCTAACCATTGAATGCAGGTTTTGACAGACTGAACGGAAGTAGTTTGTCTTGTTAGCTTCCCTCCCGCATGTAAGTGAAGTGTGTCGTTACATTGAGAGCTGATGTTAATAAAGCCATCTATAATTGCATTAATGTTTTTTTTCTTTAATTAATTATAAAAATAATTGTGTTTCTTCGTCTCCCCAAACATATCTTACTTTATCATCCGCCATTTATTGTGACTACAAACGTGCGTGTGACGTAGTATCGGTCAAAACGTGCGACGTATATCCGATCAGCCTGATGTGGCTACTGATGGGTGCAAAGGGCTACCAGTTTAATACACACTTATGAAATAACAAAAACTCCATGTTGTTATTATTATTATTTTATGTATTTTTTTCTTTTAAGGGCTAGGGGGAAAAATCGTCTAACTAACTACAAAAATTGGTCGACAAAAATGTCTGCTTCCAAATGGGAGGCGGTGGGATTACTCAAGTAATTGTTGGAATAATCAATAGGATTATCAATTCTACAAAAAGATTAATTAGTGATAGTTCTAGTTAATATTTAATGATATTTATTTATGTGTTTATTTGACCCATATTTGGGATATTTTTGACCCAACTGTTTTTAGAGTGTACTGTACATGTATCCAGTTAATGTAGCAGTGATACAGCAAAAGTGACTCCATGTTTTGTTGTGCCTTTTTCACTCCCACGCAAACGCAAACGATGAGAGGAAGTGAGGAGTCCAAATCATTCCGGCTCTTTATTGTCAGCCACCATCTTTTGCTCCCTTCCTCTTCCTCTTCTCTTTAACGACGGCTCCCTCCCCCAAAGTGCCCCCTTTCGGGATGAATTAGCTAAAGTGGAGAAGGTCAATCCGTCATGTTGATAAATAAGAGCCAGAGTCGGTCAAACATGGTGAGAACGTGAGTCCACGCCCCCATGACTCACATCCTACTGTATCCTGTGTGCGCAATGGGCCGAGAAGCGCGTTCTGTGGGTTGCTGGAAGAATCCCATTGATGTCGAAAGACATCTGACAAGTTGTTTGAGATCGTTTCGATTAACTTCAGATGACTTTGTCAAATATGGTGTCTGAGATATGAAATAATCGACTCCAAGATTGTTTGATAAATACAAATTATGTTTTTTCCCCATATGTTGTACTTATATTCATACTTTCAGAACTATTTGTACTTGTATGCAGCTTTGGCTGTTAAAATGTACATCTGCATCTGCCCTGGTTTAACAGCAGTAGACGACTGTGCTTTACAAGGCCAAGGTCAACCTTTTGTGCCTCATCAGCAACAGCAAACAAGCTTTAATATATTTTTCTATCTTTAAATTTGATTATTTTCCTTTGCAATGACTAATGCATCACATACTAATCTTTTAATTGCCATAATTGTCCAAACTTTTACAAAACGTTTTGAAACTATTGGAAGGTAGCTGAGTCATGGCGTGCCTGCTCAAGATGTTGCCACGGGACATAAAACAGGCCTAGCAGGGAGATAGGATGCAATAGATAACAATATTTTTCCTTTAGCTAATAACTCTCATTAGGATTTAAACTTGAGGAGTCATAAATAATTTGTTATTTATCTTATGCACACAATTGAACTATGGGTCTTAGGTTCCCTGGGAAATTACTTTTGCACCACCCCCCCCCCCCCCCGACTAATCTTAATGCTTCTGACTGAATTAGTTGTGAAACTCTTCTTCGTGTCTCTCTGTCTGCATTATACTGCCCCCAGGTAGCCAAAGCATGCAAACCAGAAAGAGCCGCACGATGTCCGAAAAATGTCCACAAAAATGTGGCAAAAATGTTTAATTCTTTACATTTTATTGAATTTTGTCATTGAATGTTTTTTTTCAAACACATTACAAAAATACTGTATTTGATTTTTGGGTGGAGGCTGGAACACATTAATATAATCGTTATTCATTTATTTCAGTTCAAAAGGGTTTCTGTATGAATACAGACACTGCACTTTGTAAATTCAAATATGTTTACTGTTTTAAAAAAGTGTGTTTTCGTGATTTTAAATGGGTTTAAAAAAATGTAGGAGGGGTAAAACTATCAACAACAACTGCTCTCATTGTATCTGCACGTCCATCTGATAAGTCAACACATCTCCTGTGAAACGAAACCATTTTGCCAACAAAAGAAAAACTGGGACGGCAGCCAAAGAGTCCAGTGTTTCGCACATCGCTCACTTTTTTTCTTGCCGCACTGCTTTAGTGTCCTCGTTTGACCCTCCCCAACCCACCCCTCGAATGATGATGGCACGGAGGTAATGAAAACCACATGGCCAAAGCAAGCGGGATGCTTCACTTTGAAGGCGTAAATACACATCTGGCTCGAGCGTGTTTGCAGGATGGCATCAGCAAACAGCACAACACAAATTCCAGGTTTTTCCACAGTAGCATTCCAAACGTTCCCAATAAAATTGTAAAGATATTGTAAACCACCTCCTACTTTTTACTTCCTCACGTTGCCATATAACAAAAAAAAAATGTAACACCTCACCTTAAAGAGATGCTTCCCTTTCCCCCTCTAGTAAATAAATAAATGAATAAATGAGCTTTAATTTCCTCCATGCACTGTTTTTAAGCGTTGAGCCCATTGGAAATTGGTTGCTAACCAAAACAGCCGCACCTATGAGGCCCTTAAGCAGGGTGCCAAAAATTTAAATTAGTGTCAGATGGTATCCTTCACAACTTGTAACATCAGAAATAATTAAAACCTAGATACAATATATCCTCAAATTGTTTCCTCTATTCTAATAGACACAAAAAAAGTCGTGACTGTACTGTAAATTGTAGCACTCTACTAACATTGTTTAATATTATCCTACAACAAAATGGCCACCTACCCCATCTGCAGTTGAGTAGAAAACACTCACAGTAAGCAAGCAGTGTTGATTCGGGTGTTGGCCTTGCTCCTGCTAGGTGAGCGTGATAAACATCTCGGGTATGAAGGTTAGAAAAAATGTGATAAGGTCCCAGAGGAAAGCGCGTCCTTCACACCATTCGCTGGCGTTCACCCTTCGACCCGCTGCCGATTTTCCACAGGCGGCAGGCGTTTAACTAAGTAGTCTAAAAACATGTTGTCATCCATCAAATTCGCCTCAAAACCCACTTGAGCCAGTCATTTATCAACTCAATGACGCGCTCGCTCACGTGTAATTTGTCTTTATGGCTAATGTGTCGAGTGGCAGCTTACATGCAAATGTTATATCGCAGAAACTCAGGGGGCATTAAATAATAAAAATGAAATAAGTAAATACACAATAGAAAATTCAAAAAATATAATTTAAAAAATCTTTCTCATGTTTGTTTGTTTGATTTGGTGAAGAAGCACATGTTGAAAATAGTTTGAGAACAAATCTATTACGTTTCTTGAAGACTTGACCTGTCTGATGAGTGTCATGAAACTCCACATTTTCCTCACTCTGTGAGAGCCTTGCAGCATTATGCCGCCTCAAGATTGGAAGTTGGGATGTTTTTAGACAATGAGTGAAAATAGTTACAGTATTCACTTTCACTCAAGCCTTCACTCAGTCATTTAGTCATTCACTGACTAACGTACGCGGGCCTTCTTGAGTGGGTGGGAGAGTGCTTGCGGCGCTTGGACTTCCAGTCATTACAAAACTTTTGGTCATTCAGATGTTCTGTGTAATGTGTACTTTGAGGCTGCTGTCTTACCTTTCACCGATAGTTAGGATCACTGTGTCACAGAAGCTTTTACTTATCGTCGCTGCTATGTGAAAAACACTTACGTAATTATATTTTTTTTTTTTACATGTTTACGTTTTTTGGGATGTCTGCATTCAGTTTCATCACAAAAACATAAAAATGGACATAAGTGTTTTTCACATAGCAGCGACGTTATGGTTTTGTATCCCGTAACAACTTTGTGCAGATCTACAATCTTGTCCTGGACATTTTTTTATTTATTTTTTGACAGCTGGTGCTTTGTATGAGGTGTCCTTCAGATATGTAACCAGTTGAGTTCAAGAATGTTGACCAGCCAGGGGATCAAACACTCATGTCACTCAATATGTAATATGGATTATTTGATTGATATTTGGTGTATTACTATATCAATAATAAACCATCAAATTAGATTTCATTTATTTGACTAACGTAATCAAAATGACCAACTGAAATAGTAATTTCCTCAAATGTATGTCAGTACAGCATATGTCAGTTCTTATACACGGGTTGGACCTTTTTTTTAAGTTGTTTGTGCCGTCTGCTGAATCCGGAATTAAAGCTGAGATCACTTATTTTGAGGCATCTTTGCCTGCAGTGTCGATCAGAAAGAAAGAAAAAAAAATGTGACAAGAAGCTACTTTGTTCGAATTCCCTCTGAAGTCTTTTGGTGGCAAAACAACACAAGTTAGATTACACAAGATATTTATTTTTCCAACCTAATTAGACGTTTGCTGTTTCACCACGCAACCTAAACAATCTACAGCACAAATCAAGTTATCAATGTAATGTGTTAATTGTGTTACAGTTGACTGCTTTCAGGTTGTATTTTTTTCATGTTTCTTTTAAAATGTTGTTAAATGTAATCCTGTTTACTAAAAAAAAAAAAGCTCTTCTATGTTTTGCATATTGTTCCCTTACTGTACTCAAAGTGAAATGAACCATCACCTTAAAGCCAAGGTACAGTACATACTGAACTGTAATTTTAGTTACAGTCCTATTAGACATGTGTATAAAATGCAAATGTTTTTCCTGTTCTCTGGGCCAGGTTTATTATCATTTTGGATTTTTCATTATAGTCTTTATTACGTTTTGACTTTTATTTTTAAATTAAGTTTAAATTAGTTTTTAGACTAAGTTTGTTAGGGTTTTTTTCCCCTCAAATTGCCTCATTTTACTTTATTTTGTATTGGTTTCAGTATTTGTTTTATTTATTTATTTTAAATATATTGAGTGTGTGTCCCATGCGAGATTTAAAAAAGAAGCACTAAATATTGTGTAATAGAGTAAACTAGAATTGCTTCTAAATTCCTTCATTTGTACAGACACTAAAATAAACACATTTAAAATGAACGCTGACAGCTCATGTGTGATGTTAATTGACAAAGACAAAAATGTAGGACATTTATGTTATAGTAAGCATAATATGTAGTTTGATTTAGTCTTTATTTTTTAAAAGCAGTTTCGTTTTTATATTAGTTAACAAAAATGAGTTTTCAATTAAGTTTTAGGTATTTAGTTTTCGTTAACTATAATATTCTTCCTTCAGCACACACACCGAGATGGTGGACAACCATTTGTATTCTTGCACCAATGATGAATACACTAAAGCGTGTAAGACATTTTGATTAAAGACCCTGTAAGAAGTGTTGAAATAAATTACAGTCGTCCATTTATAATCTGGAATCCGTCAATTTCTGTGATGCCATTAATCTCACTGCTCTTTAATAAGTAAAGTGAGTGCAATTGCCAGTTCTGCTTTCATTTTGTCACTTTCTATACTCTACGTGTCGCAAGCAAACTTGTTGAGATTGAACAAAACTGACAACGCTCAAAAAAGGGCTTTTAGGCTAAGCTTCGGGGCACTTGACTTGATCAATTGTCGGATGAATAAATCACATCGGGGATACGGGGATGTTCCCGAGTCCTGATGGAAGACTCGGCACTTTGTCTTCTTGCAAGATGAAGAGCGTGTACGCCTCCGACACATTTATCCAAATAAGCGTGAGAGGTGTTAAAAGCTTGTCGGCAACCGTGTCCCACCTCCCTCCTGCCTGCCATATATAGCTGACTGAACGAAGAATGGCATGTTTTATATCACAAGTCAGTCAGCAGTTAGAAGTGTTCGTAGGAAGAAAGAGAAGAGGAACACCAAGAGTCTGGGACTGAGAGTAGGGACTTTAAATGTTAGAACTATGACAGGAAAAGGTAGAGAGCTGGTTGACATGATGCAGAGGAGGAAGGTGGACATTTTGTGTGTTCAGGAGACCAGGTGGAAAGGAAGCAAAGCTAGAAGTTTAGGAGCAGGGTTCAAGTTATCCTATCATGGTGTAGATAGGAAGAGAAATGGAGTAGGAGTTATTGTGAAGGAGGAGTTTGTTAGGAACATCCTGGAGGTAAAAAGAGTGTTAGATAGAGTGATGAGCCTGAAGCTAGGAATCGAAGGTGTGATTATCAATGTTGTTAGTGGGTATGTGCCACAGGTAGGATGTGAGCTGGAGGAGAAGGAAAACTTTTGGTTGGACCTTGAAAGTTGTCATTGGTGCAGACTTCAATGGACATGTTGGTGCAGGAAACAGAGGTGATGAGGAGGTGATGGGCAAGTTTGGTATCCAGGAGAGGAACGCAGAAGGACAGATGGTGGTTGACTTTGCAAAAAGAATGGAAATGGCTGTCATGAATACTTTCTTCCAGAATAGGCAGGAACATAGGGTGACCTACAAGAGTGGAGGTAGGAGTACACAGGTAGACTACATCCTGTGTAGACGGTGTAATCTGAAGATCAGCGACTGCAAAGTAGTGGTAGGTGAGATTGTAGCCAGACCGCATAGGATGGTAGTGTGTAGGATGACTCTGGTGGTGAGGAAGACAAAGATGGCAAAGACAGATCAGAGGACGAAATGGTAGAAGCTGAAAAAGGAAGAGTGTTGTATGACTTTCAGGAAGGAGTTGAGACGGGCTCTGGATGGTTAGGAGGTGCTTGCAGATAACTGGACAACTACAGCAAATGTGATCAGGGAGACAGGTAGGACAGTCCTTGGTGTGACATCTGGAAGGAAAGGAGATAAGGAGACTTGGTGGTGGAATGAGGAGGTGCTGAAGTGGATCCAGAGAAAGATGTTAGCTAAGAAGAAATGGGACACTGAGAGGAATGAAGAAAGTAGACAGGAGTACAGGGAAATGCAGCGTAAGGTGAAGAAGAAGTGCCAAAGGCCAAACAAGGGGCTTACGATGACTTGTATGCTTGGTTGGACAGTAAGGAGGGAGAGACTGATCTATACAGGTTGGCAAGGAAAAGAGACAGAGATGGGAAGGATGTGCAACAGGTTAGGGTAATAAAGGATAGGGATGAAAGTGTGTTGACAGATGCCAGTAGTGTGATGGGAAGATGGAAAGAATACTTTCAAGAGTTGATAAATGAAGAAAATGAGAGAGAACGGAGAATAGAAGAGGTGACTGTTGTGGACCAGGAAGTAGCAAAGATTAGTAAGGATGAAGTGAGAAGGGCATTAAAGAGGATGAAGTGTGGAAAGGCACTTGGTCCTGATGATATACCTGTGGAGGTATGGGAGTGTCTAGGAGAGGTAGCAGTAGAAATTATGACTGGGTTGTTCAACAGGATCTTAGATAGTGAGAAGATGCCTGAGGAATGGGGGAGAAGTGTGCTGTTGCCCATTTTTAAAAACAAGGGAGACATGCAGAGTTGTGGCAACTACAGAGAAATAAAGCTGATGAGCCACACGAAGCTATGGGAAAGACTAGTTGAAGCTAGACTGAGGGCAGAGGTGAACATTTGTGAGCAGCAGTATGGTTTTATGCCAAAAAAGAGTACCACAGATGCAGTATTTGCTTTGAGGATGTTGATAGAGAAGTACAGAAAAGGTCAGAAGGAGGTAGGTGTGACGGAGGAGTTCAAAGTGGAAGTGGGTTTCTATCAGTGGTTAGCTCTGAGCCCCTTCCTGTTCGCTGTCGTAATGGACAGGATGACAGACGAGGTTAGACAGGAATCTCCATGGACTATGATGTTTGCTGATGACATTGTGATCTGTAGTGAGAGCAGGGAACAGGTGGAGGAGAAGCTAGAGGCGTGGAGATTTGCCCTGGAAAGGAGGGGAATGAAGGTTAGTCGTAGCAAGACGGAGTATCTGCGTGTGAATGGGAGGGACCCAAGTGGAAGAGTGAGGTTACAGGGACAAGAAACCAATAAGGTGGACGGGTTTGAGTATTTAGGGTCAACAGTCCAGAGCAATGGAGAGTGTGGAAAAGAAGTGAAGAAGCGTGTGCAGGCAGGCTGGAACATGTGGAGAAAAGTGTCAGGGGTGATGTGTAATAGAAGAGTTTCAGCTCAAATGAAAGGAAAGGTTTATAAAACTGTGGTGAGACCAGCCATGTTGTTTGGTCTGGAGTCAGTGCCACTGAGGAAAAGACAAGAGGCAGAGCTGGAGGTGGCAGAGATGAAGATGCTGAGGTTCTCTTTGGGAGTGACCAGGATGGATAGAATCAGGAATGAGTACATCAAAGGGACAGCACATGTTAGAGACTTTGGAGATAAAGTCAGAGAGGCCAGACTGAGATAGTTTGGACATGTCCAGAGGAGAGATAGTGAGTATATTGGCAGAAGGATGCTGAATTTCCAGGCAGGAGGGCTAGAGGAAGTCCAAATAGGAGGTTTATGGATGTAGTTAAAGAGGACATAAAGGTAGTTGGTGTGAGAGCAGAGAATGCAGAGGACAGGGTTAGATGGAGGCAACGGATTCGCTGTGGCGACCCCTGAAGGGAAAAGCTGAAAGGAAAAGAAGAAGTCAGCAGTTACATTACATTATTTTTGTCTATGAGTTATAAAGTGATACACTGCTTATGTGTTACATTTGAGTTAAGAAATGTAGGCTTTAAATTTGACAGTGATTTATAAGTTGGACAGGAAAACTGGTGTGATTAGTAAATTATTCGAGTTAATTTTGAATTTGCTGCTTAAACTGTAAACAAATAGCGAATTTGGATTTTCTTGTTAGTCTGAGCTCTAGTTCTGACACTCTCTGTATGTTGCTGGCATTGGATAAAAGACACGTTAAAGTTGGGAATCACTTGTCTATATTATTACTTCTGTTTTCGGGCAATTTGGGTAAATTCCCTAGCAGGACTTTGTCAATTTGCCCAAAATGCTTAGAATCAAAATGGCCACCATTCTGTTTGTACCAGGGACCCCGTGACATATTGACCAATCAGTGTTGTAATTAGGATGACCATATTCCCATTTCCCAAAAAAAAGAGGACACTTGCCCCGGCTTTGAAATTGTGTTACCAGTCGCAGTTACACAGTGTACTTCACCTGCTATTAGTCACACAATACCAATCGGACATTTTCATGAATTTATAAAAGCCCGGAAGAAAATGGTCAGTCCTCCCAAAAGAAGACTTTTGGTCCCCCGAGCGTTGCTCCACTGATTGACCTTGATTTTTGTCTCTAAAAAGTCAGCCAATGACTGTACACAGACCACAGCAGAAGTCAAACAGAGTTTACTAATACTGTACAATACATGGTAGGGAAAACGTATGACACTTAAGATATGATCTGAATCTGACTCTCGGAATTCATCTTTGATGGATGAACTGATTTGACAATGTGACTTTTGTGTTTGGTGAATTTGGTGTTGACACATGATGGAAAGTGCTGGAGATTAATTGGCTTGTCCTGCATGTTGTAACAGGAAGAACAATTTAATCACTTTAATCCTTGGCAACATCATTTTGCCCACAATGACACATGCTTATAAGATGAGAGCAAACCCCGCCCACACACTTTCTCTGCTTGCTTGTGAACGCCATCACATTGAAAGCTGATAAATGTTGCAGATAAACACCTCCCTCAAATAGACGCCTCCCTTTTCCCATCCGAAACCTGTAATTACCTCAATTCATTTTTCACACACGGACATTAATTAAATAGTTGGCTGTTGCTAACCAAATCAGCAGCAAAGTGTGGAGACTTACCAACATGTTTTAACAGCTGTGCAAAAAGTGGTATAAAAGTTTACAGAAGGTCAAATTAGGGTCACCTGCAAAGTTAATTATACATTTTAGGTTTAACCTGAATTTGTACCTCACTTTCGGTGTTTTATTTCCCACATGGTGGTGAATTGTCAACTTGTTTGTCTTTGAAGCATCGACCTCATGTTTTTTTTTGTCTCTCTTTGTACTACAGCTCCATATTGCTGAGTCAGCCTCATGACTTCATCACCATCACGGGACGGTGCGAGGGTGTGACTGCAGGCCGAAGAAGCGCTCTGCAGCTGCCGCTCTGCTTCTTTTTTGGCAACACTTCTACCCCCCCTCCCACGGGGATTTCTTTTCTCCTATCATGCAAAGAAGGAAAAAAGGATTCCTGGACAATTTAAGAGGCAGTAAGTGTTTTTTTCCCCTCTCTCCTTATGTTGCCAAATTGCATCAAATGGCTGTAAAACACCTGCAGGGAGTTTTAATTTTGTGGTCGTGGTTGTCCAGGTGTTGAGGTTTCATTTGCGCTCTTTCCGGCATTGGTGGCGTAACAGCTTGCATGCTGAGGTCATGGCGGATGGTGCAATGACCAACATGGGAGATGAGCACAAGTACATTTTGGGTGCACTTTTTAAAAATAACTGATGAGAGCAAGCCAAAATGTGAACATCTGCCCTTTCAAGTGCACACAATGCAGGATTTTCAAATGCCTTCTGGTTTCACATAAACATAAAAAAAAAATACACATGAAAAGGCTGCATGAAGGTTAATTTGGAGGTGGTCTTAAAGAAAAATGCAAATATTAATAATTTAATTATTTCAATACAACCTTTAACTGATTCCTAAATATTAGTGCGTTTTGAATTTATTCCTAAATTTTATATTAAATTTTATATTAAATTAATTATTAATTTTTTTAATTTGATACCACGTTTTTTCATACGAGTTCTCAACTCTTGCGTAGTCGCTGATACCGATACCAAGTACCAATACCACTAGTACTTTTGGTACATAAAATGTCCTAAAAAAAAACAATGACAGATCATTTTAAAGAAAGACCCATATATCCCAATATAGGAGTTTCATTTAAAATTGGATGCAATTAATAGCTTCTTCTAATTTCTAGTTCCTGGTTGTAAAACGGCCACAAGAGGGCGGCCGATAGCCACTGTCGCGAGTAGTGATACCTTAAAATAAGGCCAGGTATCAGCCCGATACCAATACCACTCGCCCATCCCTAGTAAATTGTATTTGTTACATTTAATTATGCATCACTTAACTATTACTGTATTTGTATAAATTATAATTACATATAATTAATGCTGTTTTTATTATAATATATAATCATTTATGTAATTCAAGTACATAATTAAAACAAATATTGTATGCATTATAGTGTAAAAAAAAAAAAAAGCATTTGATGATATTAAACCAAAATGTATTTTATTGTTATACAAATTGCATACGCATAAAATAGCAAATATTGATTATATTCCATGTGAGTTTTCTTTCTTTTCTTTTTTTTTACTCGCAGTTCAACAGCAACGGATTGAACTAATCACGATTTATTTTTATATTCATTTTATTTTTATCTTTTCGCCACTTACCCAATTCTTGTGGGAAAACACTGGAGGTTTATCAGTGTTTATTTGAAGAATATTGATTGATTGATTTTCCATAATGCATTTCAATGGACATCAAATACACACAAATTTTCACTACTTGCGAGCCGGCCCGGTCCCTAACCCCCACGAGTGAGGGAGGCACTGTAATTGTATACCTAATACTTTTATACATATAAAATGTAAAGTAAAAAAAAAAAAAAATACAATGATATTTTTAACATTACAAATGTGCATTGTATTTGCATTGTATACAATTAAAAAAAAAAAAAAAACATTAAGATAATTCTATAAAATTAATCAATGCACACTGGGATATTTCTGTGCATCTTTGCAGAAATGTTTTCATAACACAGATAATGTATACCTAGGTTGTGCTTTTGTAGTATATTTTATATCATAAATCTTCCCGGTCTGTACACTCGTTTGAGAAAGTAGGATTGTCAAGAATGCAATTAAAGGAAAATTCCATTATATGAAAATTGTGATTGTTTTTTTCCGTATTTAATTACGATGTAGACACGGTTCAGCTGTTTCACAACCAGGACGGTAGGCAGGTCATAAAAAAAACGTGCACGTGTGTGTCTGTGCGCGTGCATGTGTCTGTGTGTACGTGTGTCTGTGTGCATGAGTATGAAACGTACTGAGATATATTTGTCTCCCTATAAAGCTCTGTGTGCTTCTCATTTCCAGACATATAGCAGAAGTGAGCGAGTAAGTGAGTCACTGCGCAGGAAATGATGACGGTTCAAATCACACGCTCATTTCTTGTATTATTCATGTGTGTTTGAGTGTATTGTATAGTTTTTGAGCAGAAAAATAAATGAGGAAAACTCACAAGTAGGTCAAATGGCTAACGTGTAATAGTTACAGAGGTTGGCATAGTGTGTCTTAAACAAGGTCAAATTGAAGTTATTTTGTGAGCTTAAAATATATATATATATATATATATAAATATATAAATATTTATATATATATATATATATATTCCATGTAATATATATATATATTACATGGAATACATTCCATCCCAATTTTGAGGGTTTCAGTTCTTTCCAGATAGACTAAAGCACCTATAGAGTTAACCCACTGGCATGGAGTGATTCCGAATATTAACCCTTAGTGCCCATTGGAAGTGAATCTTTCGGAGTTAGTGACTGTAAGGTGTAATTTGATGTAGTCTGCTCGATCCTGCTGGCAGCAACTGGGTTCCTGACTATAAAAACACAACCATTAGTTACAAATTGCCAAATACAGAAACAGCAATGTAAGTTATCGCGATGTGGTGGCTCTCGCTAATAGGCAGAATTAAGTAACCAGATTTAGATTAAAATATTTTATATACGTAGACCATGTTTCTATAAATTTTGATATTTGGTTTTTATTCAAGGCAAATATTTTTTCCTTTAAAATGTGATTTATGAGGAGGTTAGACCATTGGTCGATATTCAGAGTTTGTTTATTTTTCCAGTGGCCAACATTTTAAAACAATTTCCGCGATAGTAAGGGCTACAAGTGTAGATTGAAATTGTTTACGTGGTAAGTCAGTTGTTGTTAGGTCACCTAGCAAACACAAGTTTGGAGATAAAGGTATTCTACAGTCTAAGATAGCGGAAAGTTTTTCTCAGACTTTACTCCAGAAATACATAACCGGAGTGCATAACCATAAAGCATGAAAATAAGTGTCTGTAGTGTTTTGTAAACACTGGAGACAAATGTTGGAGTTTGAGAGTCCCATTTTCTTCATCATATATTGAGTAATGTATGTTCTATGAATAATTTTATATTGGATAAGTTGTAAATTTGTGTGTTTTGTCATTTTGAATACGTTATCACCAACTTGAATCCAAAAGTCAGATTCCGTAAATATAGATAAGTCTGTCTCCCATTTCGAGATGGGTAAATACATTTTATCAGTATACGAAAGTAACTTATATATTTTTGAAAGTTTTTTTGTTGTCGGAGAAAGCTTGGTAATATCTTTAGCTAAAACAGGCGGTTGGACCGTACCCCGAAGTGTTGGAATTTGTTTCTTTATCATACTTTTAACTTGCAGATAATGTAAAAAAAAATCAGTTTTGTATTTTGTATTTTTGGAGCAAGGATGTATATGATATAAACATATTATCTGAGAAAAGATGGTGGAGATGTGTAATTCCTTTCTGCTCCCACACACCTAAATAAAACGATTGGTTGTTAAGTTGAAAGTCGGGGTTATGCCATAGGGGAGAAAGCCCGCAGGGCTCCATTTGGGCTTTTGTAATTTCTAGTGCCTTCCACCAGGCAGTCAGGGTGGCGGAAATCATTGGGTTTTTAAAACAATTGTGTCGCTTAATCGATGTTGTGATAAAGAGTAAATCTAAAAGTCTGAGGTTATTACAATCCTTCTGTTCTAGTTCCAGCCAACAGTTAGTATTCTCTGTTGGGTTGTGCCCATAGAATGATATATTGTAGCTGGTTAGCTATATAGTAGTGCATATAATTTGGTGCCTCTAGACCTCCTTTGGATTTACTTTTCTGAAGAGTAGATAGACTAATCTTTGCTTCTTTTTTTTTATTCCAGTAAAATTTTGTAACGGCCGAGTCCAACAACTGGAACCAGTTAGACGTAGGGTTGAATGGAATCATTGAGAAAAAATAATTTATTTTGGGTAAAATTTTCATTTTAATGGTGGCTATTCGTCCTATTAGAGAAATGGGAAGATTATTCCAGCGCTCCAAGTCACTATAAATGCTTTCCAGATGTAGAGTAAAGTTTAAATTAATTAAATCAGTTAATTTAGGTGAGATTTTTATGCCTAAGTATTTTAAATTACCTATAGGAAATGAGTAGTGTGGGTCCTGGCTTGCAGGGTTCCATGAATTTTCTGTAATAGGTAGTAGTGTTGATTTTGTCCAGTTAATAGAATAATCTGATAAATGTAGCTGTAACTGTAGCTTTAGGAGAATCATATAATACTGACACCCAGTGAATAAATGACTTCCCAAAGCCAAATGTATTTAAAACAGCAAAGAGGAAGGACCAGTTAACTTTGTTGAAAGCTTTTTCTGCATCCAACGATATAATAACTGCCTTTTTATCATGCCGCTGTGACATGGTAATAAGGTTACAGAGCCTCCTAATATTATTAGTAGAGTGACGACCTTTAATAAAGCCTGTTTGGTTGCTATGAATGATTGTCGAGATTACTGGTTCTAGTCTAGATGCGAAAGCCTTAGCGATCATTTTAATATCAATGTTAATTAGTGAAATCGTACAGTAACTTAATGGAATGGTGGGGTCTTTTTCTGGCTTTAATAAAAGTTTAATTGCTGCTGTATTCAAGTGTGGGCATATGTAATCATTAGTTTTAATTTATGTTACTACTCTTAAGAATAATGGAGCAAGCATTAACCAAAAGTGCTTTAAAAATATAGCCGCATAACCATCCCGGCCAGGTGCTCTGCCATTAGGCAAACTATCTAGAGCACTGTACAGCTCGTTTATATTAAGTGGCACATCTAACATATCTTTATGTTCAGTAGTTAACTGAGGTATATTTAAGCTACTGAGGAATGCCTCAATATGCTCAGGGTTAGGCTTGTTAGTTTCTGAGTATAGGTTGCGATAATAGTTATAAAAAATTTGATTAATTTCTTCTGGTGATTGTGTGCATTCACCAGTGTTCCCTTTAATAGCCGTTATAAGAGATTTTTCCCGATTGCGTTGAAGTTGGTTTGCAAGAAATTTACCTGATTTGTTATTATATTCAAAGTTGTTGTATCTCAATTGTTGTATTATAAACTCTGTCTTTTTAGATAACATATGGTCTAACTGTATTTTTCTATTTTGTAAGTCAGTCCATATTTGGTTATTTGGGTTTATTGCGTACTCATCCGTCAGTTGTTTAATTTTATCTTCCAAGTCTTTTTCATATTTTTTATCCTGTTTCTTTTTATAAGATGAATATAATATTAATTTTACCTCTAATTACCGCTTTCCCAGCTTCCCAGAGAAGAGATGGAGATAAGTCTGGAGAGTCATTTATTTCCAAAAAGTCTGCCCACTCTCTTCTTATAATTTTGTCAAACTCTGCGTCATTTAGCAGTGAGATGTTAAAACGCCATGTCGGGGTGGTTTAAAGGTATAATCAACTTGTAGGGTAAGGGAGACTGGTGCATGGTCGCTAATAATAATAGGATGTATTTTTGTAACAATTTTATCAGCAATATAATTATTTGTAAGAAAAAAATCAATTCTTGAAAAAGACTTGAAAAGAAGGTAAATTCCTTCTTAGTTAGGTTTTTAAGTCACCAGCTGTCACCGAGGCCAAAATCATCCATATATTCCCCTATTACTTTAGTAGATTGTAATCGCGTTATACATGTTGTATTATTAGAACGATCTATTAATGGATTTAAGACTGTGTTAAAATCTCCTCCAATAATAATAGTAGAGTTTGCTGCTAAATCAAACAGCTTAGAGAAAAAATCATGGAAAAAGGCCGGATCATCATTCTTAGGGGCATATAAATTACCAAATGTATATATTTTATTAAATATAGTCACCTGAATAATAATGTATCGGCCCTCTTGGTCTGTTACTGTATTATTTAGAGTAAAGAATAAATTCTTATGTATGAGTATACAGACTCCTCTTTGTCTACTGTTATAAGGGGCAGAGTACACTTGACTAAAATTATTATCAATAAGTAATTTTTCTTCAGATTTTTGTAGGTGGGTTTCTTGAAGGAGACAAATATCTGCTTTTAATTTTTAGAGATGGTCTAAAAAAAATGTGTCCTTTTGCCTGTGAGCGAGCGCCAGAAACATACCAGGAAACCAGAACTAATTTATGCATACAAACAATATAGACTCAGTCCTGTGTATATATCTGTATAGGCTATTTGTTAATATTGGCATGTTATAGGATAGAATCAAAGTGGTTTATGTAATTTGTGTGAAATATGAGGTAACGTGTAAGTGAATATAACAGTAAAAAAAACGGGGAGGGAGGTAAAAGTGAAGGAAATTAGCGGGGGATTAAACATGTAACAATACACCAGTAACTAGTAACCTAAGCGAGATTTTTTGTTTAAATATATTTTAGATATAGTTATGTATTAATATTATATTTGTAATATAGCCTAAACATAATGAGTATTCATATTTTTGGTTTTATAACCACATATACAGTACATGTATACATCTAATAATCAAACAAAGTTTAGTTCCACCAATGCCAATTAGAACAGCCAGGGAGTGGAGTTGGGGTTCTGGAATAGTTGGCCATCGATGTATAGCTTATCAACGACTATTGTAGTCCGTTTACCCTCCTGCCAATTTTGTCTCATTATAGGAAACAGTCCCTTTCGCCGCTCATTAATCTCTTTCAGGAATTGGTCATTCATTCCGTAAGAGGTCCCTTTAAACTCCCGTCCTTTACTTTTAACAAATTATTTCTGTTTAAAATGTTTAAACTTAGCGATAATAGGACGGTGTTTGTTGCCCCTTCGGGCTCCAAGCCGATGTACCCGGTGGAAAGAGATATTATTGACCGTCTTCTGAGGAATTTTTAACAACGTCGTCATAATTTTTTTTATCTCGGCCTCTGGATTGTCAGAGGTATTCTCGGATATGCCTGAGAATATTAAATTCTCCAGCATGCTACAGGATTGGACATCCAGAACCGTTTCTTTTAATATTTTATTCTCCTTTTTAATCGTTTCCAACTCGGCTGAAACAGCCGCGAGTGAAGAGCGTAACTCGGCATTATCTCGTTGGAGGTCACTTACCTGTAGTTCTATCTTAGCAGCAGGGCGCCGCCATGTTGGGTATTCCCGGTCTCGCTGTAGGTCTCACGATAGTTACAGCATCTCGCGATAGGTCTTTTGTATGTCTTCTGACGATCGACAGACATGTCTACCAAATTTCATGCTGCTAAGTGAAATTGGGCTGATTTATATATATATATATATATATATATATATATATATATATATATATATATATATATATATATATATATATATATATATATAAATAAAATTCCAGTGAAATATCCAGGCTATTAGGCCAGATCATGAGGAAATATTGTTTACATAGTCAACAAACACTAAATTGGTGCAAAAATAGGACTGAACACAAAACGCTTTAGTGGTTATTGTATTCATATGGTCAATACGGTGTCTTATCTAACACTTACTATGAAAAAAGACTGTTATGTCGAGCTTGTTTAATCATTAACATGTTGCCCTTCTTGCACTTTGCACTACTTTAGATATATCTGTTGAATAACTTCAAAACAATGTGTGCCCTCATTTTGCCAAGAGAAACCAACACCATTTTTTTAAGTGCTTGAAATTATACATTTGATTGTCAAAAGTGGATGAAATACAAAATGTTGAAAGTTGTTTTTATTTTGGGTCGGGTAGGAGAAGACGTGAAAGTAATGCAGGAAGTAGAAAGTAGACGGGTATAGCAGGTCAAGTTACTGTTACACGACAATGTGACGGCAATGACTCACTGCACAGATGATGAGGACGATAAGAAAAAAGAAGAAGAGTGTGGAAACCTCGTGACGCGACTCGCGTGTCCTTGCCACCTGCTTGCGCTTGCCTAAAACTCCTCTTTCTGTTTCTGTTTCATTTTTGTCCAAATATCCAATCTGAATTGTGTCTTTGGGGCTAATTGTTTCACACTCAATCCAGAAGTCACAGACATTCAACAGCCTCAGGCCAAATGGCCACTTAGAGCTTTCACACGCACCAAAGTCGAAAATGTTTTCAAATTCAGACACTAATCCAATTTTGCTTGGCAACAACATGGCATTTGATAGACATGCTTATCAAAAAATTCTCAAGAAGCCAAGCCAGGACATCTGATATTTTCCTTTGAAGCAGCCTTACTAGAATCAAATTTGAAAATGCAACTCCTGAACCTAGTTTGGTTTTGTAAAATTTGTAATTTGATAGCTGTGATTATCATGAGTAGACTCACAAAAATTTCAATAAGCCACAGCTGAAATGACATAGCAGATCTGCCATTTGGTTCAAAGTGGCCATTTCAGGGTCAGTTTGGCAATTTTCAGGACTCCTCCAAGGTTAAACTTTTTTTCTTTTTCCGTTCAGTTTCTGTCTATGGAAACAAAATTCATATTTAAACCATTAAAGAGGAAGACAAGTCAAATATTTTCTTAGGTTTGTGGAATATAAATTAAGCAGCAAAATCCACACGTTTTCCCCCATCTCTGGGGGCGGCAATTTTGACACTTGCTGTCGACTGAAGATGACATCACAGTGCCAAAGGGCTCAGGTAATGAATGTCATGGCTCAACTGTTTTCTGGGTTTGACCATGTGACATTCACAAGGTAAGCCCTTGGGCACTGTGATGAAAATGGCCGCCCCTGATATTGATAAAAACTAGTGTATTTTGCTGTTTCATTTATATTCCAAAATAATAATATGAATATCGTGACAGTTGACAATTTTTGACTTGACTTGACATTAGTTTTTAGTCCGTATTCAAAATCACACACATTCACCAACTATGGCCTAACAAATGGTCATTTTGAAGGCATTCCTGCACTCACAAGCTCATCACATTTTACTGTTGTGCTTAATAGGGTAAAATTCATATTTAATCATGAGGAAAAAAACAGTCTCCTTTTTGCTTCACATTGAATTTAGTAGCTGTCTCTATCATGAGTAGACCCACAATGAAGTCTCAAGAAGCCATGCACGAAAACATACATTTGCTGTAGTTGTTATCATTCGCATTTGATAAGAAGCACAAATCATTTAAACAAACACAAATGGACTGATTTCTTTTTTTCTAATGACGGTGTTGTGGCATAAATTTGCATACTCGATAACACTTGGACTTCACCGCCCTCATTTTCTCTGTTGTGTGTGTGTATGTGTGCACTGTGCACCACTGACTGCCTGACTAACTGAGTGACTGAGAATATGTCCGGGCATGTCTCAGAAGAAGCACACACTCCGTCACATGCGCACAAAAGAAACACTGTCCAATGCACATCCAAGTACAGTATTGTTCAAACAAAAAGAAAAGAAAATAGGTGTCAAGGGTGGTGCTGCTGAATTATAGTGACGATGATAATGATGATGATGACGACTATAATAATAAGACTACTACTACTACTACTACTACTATTACTACTACTAATATCATGCCTGTGATACATTAGAGAAGATAAGTTAATTTGTCAGGCACAATTAAATTCGAAGTGCTTTACAGGTACATCAAAACACAAGAAGGCAATATTATATGTTCATACAGACATGTTAACTATACATAGGAAATCACGCTATAGTGAAACATAACACCAAAGTGACATTTGGGCGAGTTTGAGAGTTTCTTAGTTTCCTATTCTGAGGTTTGAAAAGTGTCACAAGTGTTACCCCGACTGTGAAGTCCCTTTTCACGTTTTCCTTTCATCGCCTTTTGGACATTTTTAATTATATGTGAGGAAATAAAAACAATAGTGATGTGACAACTTGGGCTTTTATGTTGTTGTTGTAGATCGAGAGAGACAGCCGGCTCTTGATCTCAAATATGTTGTGTTGTTGGTGAGATGAAATCAGGTTATTGTGGCATTATTACAGCTTTTGTACGTAAAGAGGTGTAACTGTACAGAAAAAATGCACGGAATGCAGCATGCAAGATATCGTGGCTAATACGGAAGTTGCTGGCATAATTAAGAGCAACCAAGGGCCGCCTCGTTATAACAATTGTTATACAATTGTTGATAGGTACTTGGAACATTGAAGCTGCTTCACCATGACAAATATTTGGGGAAAAATTCTAGCTACATTGTGAGTTTATTCTCGCATGTTTGATTTTTTTCAGTGTACTTATTTTTCTGGAAAACACAAAATGAGTGCAAAAATAAATGTTCTAAAAAAACAATTTGTTGTAGTTATAAAGCTTTGTTCTTTCAATAAAATCTCAAATTTTCCATGAATAACTTCAACAATAGAAAAAAACTTTCTCAAAAATCCATCCATCCATCCATTTTCTTAACCGCTTAGTCTTCACAAGGGTCGCGGGGGGCACTGGAGCCTATCCCAGCTGGCTTCGGGCAGTACACCCTGAACTGGTTGCCAGCCAATCGCAGGGCACACAGAGACGAACAACCATCCACACTCACAATCACACCTATGGACAATTTGGAGTGCTCAAATAACCTGCCATGTATGTCTTTGGAATGTGGGAGGAAACCAGAGTACCCGGAGAAAACCCACGCAAGCACAGGGAGAACATGCAAACTCCACCCAGGAAGGCCGAAGCCCGGACTCGATCTCACGTCCTCTGCACTGGGAGGCGGACGTGCTAACCAGTCAACCACCGTGTCGCCTTTCTCAAAAATATTTCAGAAAAATATATAATAATAAAGATTTTTCTCTCAAAAATTTTTTTTTTTATAATATATTTTTGTTCCTACATCTATTTTGAAAGACAGTGCAGTTATTTTTTAAGTAAATACCCTTCCTCAAAAAATAAAATAAATACAAAGAAATAATAAATAATAAAAACTTTTGTTGGTATTATAACTTTTTCCAGTCAATAAAATACACTTTCCTGGAAAAAATAGAAAATAGAAAAATGTCATTAAGGTTTTTTTCCCCCCCAATAAATAAAAAATAATAATAATAAAAGATTCCACGCCCCTTCAAGAAATAACATTTTGTCTCAAAAATGCTGCCCCAATATTCCTTTTAAAAGTCTTAAAAGTGCATGAAAAAAAAGAACATCATCACTGTTTCCTTCTCAGGAACAATATGTCGAAATATAGAACACTTAATCCCTCCATCCCTTTTCTGTTCTGCATATCCTCATTTACATTATTAACAGTGCTCTACTTAAAGCTTCTACAAGGAAATGTGAGTGGATAAATGTGTCCTTTGACAGTCTTATCAATGCACAAAGAATAAGAAAAAACGTATCATGATGATGATGATGATAAAGCAGATGCCGTATTGAAGGAGATTTCAGGCAAGATAACTTCTCAGGACGTCAGTGGAAAACTTTAATCATGTTTTGTATCTTTAAAAAAAAAACTTGTTTGGTCTTTCTTTTGGCGGTAGGCTACTTTTGGGCCAATCTGGAATTCACCGAACTTTCATCAGTCACGTCCACGTTTGAATGCACTAAAATACCCCACAACTACGTGCAGGCCTAAATATTACAACTGCTTTAATGTGGACGGCCACTAATGCCGTGGAAATTACTTCTTGAGGCCCATAACGCTGAAGAAAAACTCAAGTGATTCATTATACAAATGTGCTTTCTACAAACGTTTCATCAGTGTTATTTTGTTTGTTTGTTTATGTTGTATGTTTTAAAAGACAATTGGGGCTGCATCATTGTGTAAAAAGTATAAATTTGTATCTGTAAAAGTCGTGATTTGTACCTGTAAAAAAAAATTGTATCTGTAAAAAAAATAATAATTGTACCTGTAAAAAAAAAAGTGTATCTGTAAATAAAAATGTTGTACCTGTAAAAAAAAATGTGTACCTGTAAAAGTCGTGATTTGTACCTGTACAAAAAAAGTGTAAATTTGTGTCTGTAAAAGTCGTGATTTGTACCTGTAGAAATGACAACTTGTAGTCAAAGAAGTCGCCACTAGGAGTCACAAGTGTTTTTTTTGCTGCTGTCCAGTCACGTGACTTTTGCACCAAATCTCTCGCTACAGATGGCGCAAAACTGATTCGTACTTGTAGAGCACCGTGATTTGTACTCGTAGGAAAAGAGGGCGGGCTCTGGAGGATTTGGACGGGCTAAAGCTCAACCTCATTGATTGAGCGAACAACAGTGGGTTGAACTCAATTTACGCCACGTTTTTATCATTAATATGCACAAGTCCGAAATTCCAAACAAACAGAGTAGCCACACCAGTTTACGCGTCATTTTGGAAGAAGAGGACGTCTCAGGCGTGAAAATTTCAACATGGTTCAATATACAAACGCCGCGTGGAACAGCTTAAACGTTGGTTGACATGCAAGAGCACTCAAAGTGGGCAAAAAGAAAGAAGTTTTAGTATGAAGGTAAGATTTATTGTACGATCATAGCTTGTAATCCGGTGCTAGCTAGTTCATCTCATGTTGTTAATTGTCACGAAAACTGAACACATTAAAGTCACGATTTTCATTTCAAGATTTAAAGCCTACCAGTGTAAACATACGATCAATAGCTTGTACCTGTAAAAAAATATATAAAAAAAAGAATCTAAAAATACCTCATAAACTGCTGCTTAATGCTTGGATGTGAAAATTACTATAGAGCTACAGAACCCTGTTGAATGTTTTACAAGATAACCTAAACCTATAACCAAAAGTGGACAGTACTCAGCTACTTGTATTTGAGTAACATTATATTCAAATATCTGTACTCTTACTATCATAATAAAATGAAAACAAAACGTTTTTACTGCGAGTGAATCTTTAAGCTGCTTCAGGTATTTTAACCTCAACCTTTTATCCTCTGTATTTAATCATTTTATTTTAAATATTACAATTTCTGGATAAATGTCAGTATTTTTGCAATGTATGCTTTGCAAACAGTTTAAAAAAAAAGGCTCTTAAACTCTTAGTTTACTCATCACTCGCAGTACTGAAATATTTGTGCAAGTTTTTCTGCACTTTTCATTTCTACTTGAGTTAAATTTTCCAATGTAACATTACTCTTATTTGAATATAAATATTGGCTATTCTGCTTTTGAAATGCTAGTCTATCTGTATCACTAAGATGTAAGCAGTGTCACTGTCACCTAGCTACTTTAACAAAAGTAACTAGGTCAAATGTTAGTTTATTTATTTTTAATTAAATGAGAATCTCATAAGTTTCAAAATCTTGCTCAAAAGGTGGAGACAACTGCTGGAGACACTGCTGAAGCATCAGTGAAAAGGATGACCCACTCCATCAGCAAGCAGCCAAGAGACAGGAGATGACACCTGGGGGGTATTCCATCAAGCCAGATTAAGGAAAAACCTGTTTTATTTCGCTGATGTGAATGTAGCAGGCCGAGGTCCCCCACCTGTGGCAGTGGCCTTAGTCTTTTTTTCTGGTGGCTACAATGATGGGCAACATATGTTTACAGCTCAACACCTATTTAATCGTATTTTTTTATATATATTGTTATAGGCTACTTACCGACTTGCTCCCATGATCGCTTTTGGCTACTGTTAAGATGTAACAGCGAAGAATAAATATGTAGGTCAATTCGAAGTGCTTTACATTAAATCAATAATTAATAACACTATTAATGTGAAATCCACATCTAACATGAAACAATTATAACTTATACATTTAGTCTGTCTGCTATTTTTTTGTTTTTGTTTTTGCCAATTATATTTCCCTCGTCTTATTGATAGCAGCAGTATTGCCTTTTTTTTGGTGAGTCTTGAATTCCTCATACAGCTCCACCAATAACTTTTGTTCTGTTTGTGAGAAGAATACTGCTCACGTTTTGCTGTCTTTTGACATAATTGATTGCAATTTCGCCTATCGACTCATCAGGGCTTTTTGTCTACCCCGGGAGCGTGTACAAAGCCAGGCTATGCAAGCCTGGCTTACATTAGCCTTGATTAGACACGGCTGCAATGGGTTAGTGGAACGACTTGGCGCTTTATTTGGAGATGGTGTTCACTTCCAGCCTCGCTTTTTTGCATGAGCCTCGCTTTCTTTAGCTGCGTTGATGGAATACCCCTTTGATCTTCAAATCAAGGTTGACACTACCACAGCAATGGATGCAGAAACGGCTCTTCTGGACATCAAATAAAACATTTCAAATGATGCACAATCTTGTTTATTGAATGATACATGTTGTTATTTGATCTGACTATTTCAAATAACTCTCAATATGGATTAAATTGTACTCCTTTAACATTTCAAACATAAAATTGGAAGACATTTAGAAAGCATAATTTCTTCACTTTCCCAAAGGTGATTGCAGTGAAATTCTCTCAGAACAGTAACTAGTGTATCAAGGATTCTCATTTGTTGGACTTCACAGCCACTTTGAAGCAGGTTTGATGTCACACCACGTGCCGCTGTCTAGAGATGGATCAAGAAGTAGCTTTGATTGACTGCATGCTGGCATCTGTGCAAACAGAATGGTTGGGTCAGCATATTCATACAATAAAAAATAATCATAACTTCTTAGCTGGGTCATTATCAAAACACAGCCACTGACATTATATGTAATCAGTTAAACGTTTTGCTTTATCTTGTTAGCCAGAAGAAGAAAAAACTAAGATTTTGTCACATCTTAATATCAGAAATAGTGGTAATACTGATAGACACAGACATTGTTCATAAACATTCCCATTTGCATTATTTTTTATTTGGCTTCAGTGTTTAAGGCAAATGTGTATGTTTACAAGTGTTAAGAATGATCATTTGAATTTCACTGCAAAACTTGGGATACTGTATGTACAGTATAAGCTTTTGAAATTAAAACAGCAAATATGTCATCATGAACTCACATCATATGAAAGGGTGTCGAGTTTAATATATCTCAGTTCAAGTATACAGGTAGTTTTTGAAGACATTAAAGAAGTGCAGGGACAAGTTATTGATCGAAAGTGTACACTGTCTCAGCTATGACAATACACATGTCCGAGGTAAAAGTAAATACATTCAGGACAGAAAGTCACAGTCCAAAGGTAGGCTTCAAATCTTGAAATGAAAATCGGGACTTCAATGTGTTCAGTTTTCGTGACAATTAACAACATGAGATGAACTAGCTAGCACCGGATTACGAGCTATGATCGTACAATAAATCTTACCTTCATACTAAAACTTCTTTCTTTCTGCCCACTTTGAGGGCTCTGCATGTCAACCAACGTTTAAGCTGTTCCACACGGTGTTTGTATATTGAACCATGTTGAAATTTTCACGCCTAAGACGTCCTCTTCTTCCAAAATGACGTGTAAATTGGTGTGGCTACTCTGTTTGTTTGGAATTTCGGACTTGTGCATATTAATGATAAAAACGTGGCGTAATTTGAGTTCAACCCACTGTCGTTCGCTCAACCAATGAGGTTGAGCTTTAGCCCGCCCAAATCCTCCAGAGCCCGCCCTCTTCTTCTACGAGTACAAATCACGGTGCCGTACAAGTACGAATCAGTTTTGCACCATTTGTAGCGAGAGATTTGGTGCAAAAGTCACGTGGCTGGACAGCAGCAGAAAAAACACTTGTGACTCCTAGTAGTGACATCTTTGACTACAAATTGTCATTTCTACAGGTACAAATCACGACTATTACAGATACAAATTTACACTTTTTTGTACAGGTACAAATCACGACTTTTACAGGTACACATTTTTTTTAAAGATACACATTTTTTTTAAAGATACACATTTGTTTTTTATAGGTACACATTTTTTTTACAGGTACAAATCACGACTTTTACAGATACAAATTTATACAGGTACAAAAATGTTTTTAATACAACTAAATACATTTTTTTACAAGTACAAATTACTTTTGCACCATATTTAATCCTTAGAGACTGTGTCCCCATCAGAAATGTGTGTAGCCTCAGTTAAGCCCCTCCAGCATTTTACTTGATGTTGTAAAATATGAATACGTTTATTTTCTCAGCCACTTAATGTATCGTTGTGCTGCTGTGGGCGAGAGGAAAAAAATCCTGGAGGTGTGCCTGGTAAAATTGCCCGGTTCTCAAGCTTTTTACACAAAACACCACTTCAAAAAGTACTTTGCTCTCCTAATGCCGCCATAATGACCACATTTAGATACACTTGTGTAATAGGTGTCCATCAAAATCACAAAAAAAGCCTCATGTACAGTTTCAACATTGATTCTTCACTGAAATGTAGGAAATTTTAAAACTTTACTTAAATACTAATTACCTTAACATATATTTCACATAAAAGAAAAAAAATATTAAATGAAATGTGTTGTGTGCAAATGTATTGTGTTAAACAAATTTGCTTTACTGGCTTAAAAAAAAAAAAAAAAGCTTGAACATTTGAATTAGTGATTCTTTTATGGCACTTGTACCAGGAAGTTGGGCATTCATCTGTCAAAATTTCAATTTAATTTCTCTTCTTGAAAAGTCAAAGTGACAAGTATAGAAAGAAGTATGTTTGCTACTTTTTGGGGGGGATTTTTTTCAAAGAATAAAAAATAGATGACTCTCTTAAAGAGGAAGTCAAGTCAAAAATTGTCTTTTACAATATGTTTTATGCAGCCCTAATATAGTCTAAACATGGTATTCTGATTAATACTGCATTTGTGGAATATGAATAAAGCAGCAAAATCCACCTGTTTTTATTCAGTACAGGGGCGGCTATCTTGTGTCTTCTACAGCCACTGCTACTCTCTGCCTGTGTCCAAATTCACAACGCTGGGTCCTCCGAAGACCGAATTTGTTGACTGCATGACGTCACTTCCGGCGCGACTCGACAGCACGCACGGACTTACATATGAATGGATTGTCAATGCTCCTTGTCGGTAGCGCATTGACTGACACTCCATTCAAGTGTAAGTCTGTGCGTGTTGTCGAGTTGCGCCAGGAGTGACGTCATGCAGCCAACAAATCCGGCCTTGGGGGGACCCAGCCTTGTGAATTTGGACACAGGTACAGTTGACTGAAAATGACATCACAGTGCCTTAGGGCTCAGGTGATGACCAATCAAGGCTCAGCTTTTTTTCTGGGTGTGGCCATGTGAAGTTTCCTGAAAAAAATCAAACGAATTATTTCCAAAAAAGTGTTTCTCAAAATATATTGAGTTTTCTAGGAAGTTCCACTTTTTTTGTAAGGGGCAAAAAAATAAAACAATTCTTTCATCTCAATTATTTTTAATGAATACAAGAGATTATTGGGGGTGCACCAAAGTGGAACATTGGCTTTTTGAAAACCACTTTGATGCATACAGTCGGCGTGGGAAAAAAATAAATGGAGAAGATCTACTAGCGGGAATGTGTCATGCCGGCCACACCCGCTCGCCTGGCGACATCTCTTCTTGTGGGAAGTCACGAGCAGCACAAGAGAAAAGAAAAAAAGTGAGCTGGGAGCAGAAGAGCAAACGAACCTCAGCGACCGCTAAGCCTCACACATGGCCCAAGTGTTTCACCGCGCTCACGAAACGTTTCCAGTAAGACACACATTGAGGTTTTAGCTCATTTTGACATCTTGTAAAAACAACCTCACGGGCAACTTGTAATGGAAATAAATCACCTTTTTTTTCTCTCTCTCTTTCTCTTACACATGTTTTCAATCCCCGTCAGTAACAAAGCAGAAGCCAAGTGAAAGTTTCACCTCATGAACAAAATAATGAATGCAAATGAGTGAAATGAAAGGTTTGTTGTGCATTTGTGGACATTAGGGATGACGACAACTTGGTGGTGTGGAAAGTACCTGAATATTTGCGACGATCACGCCACTGCTTTTTTTTTTTTTTTTTGCAGAACATTCTAGGAATGTGGACTTTGTTCAGCCGTGTGCCCGCCAGGTGAAATGACTTCTTATCACCGCAGAATCACAGCTATTCATTATGACTCATTGATTTTCAACAGGTTCATGACATTGGAAGGGTGCTTTTAAACAACATGATGTATTAGGGTTCGGCGATTATGGGAGGAAATAATTATCACAATTATTTTGATTGATATTGAAATCCTGATTAATAAAAAATGATCATTCATTGACCTCAAAACATTGTATTAATTCAACTATTAATTCAATTCATCACCCTTATCTCTTTATCATATTTATTTCATCTTATTTTATTGCTTAAGTTTTGGGACTTATGATGCTAACCTGGGAGCTCAGTTATTGTCATTTGTGCAAATATTGTGGAAAGTCAGATAGTATGACAATAAAAATTCCTCGAATCCTTGAAAAATCTGTTCCTGCTGTGTGCATGTTGGCCTCTTAGGGGCAGTGTGAGGCCGTGCATGCTTACACTTACAATGAGATAAAGAGCAGAAGAACAAAGCTGCGATTGAGCTCTGTTAATTAAAGTTGTTTTTCATACATTGGTAAAAATATGTGCCTTTGAAAAATTTTATTTTACCTGTCATATTGTTATATTATGGAAATTGTGTGTGAATAATCATTATTTCAAGGAATATCACTCTCTGAAGTCAATGCTAATTTGCATTTAGCATGACAATGGAAATTTACATTGACTTAAACTTTTGAGCTGGTGATGTTTTTAAAAACATATATGTCTTGTATTTAAAATGTGTGTAATTATTTTTAGTTGTGTGTTTAGTTTAGTTTTTTATTTTTAGTACCTCAACTGGGGTGTCATTAAACCATTTCAAATACGCTCGCGCATGGCAGAATAGCATGCATGTCACATGCTTGCTGCGCTAGCAACATGATGCATTCAGGGTACTTTCACAATATCAGGAACCGAGCCATTGTTATTCAATTACAATGTTTTTACAGTGGTGAAAAGCCAATGTTTTTCCCTCAAAGCATTCAGAAAAAAACATTCTAAATAAAAAACAAACAAACAATTTTTTGATCAAAAATTCTCAAAAAGCCCCCCCCCCCCCCCCTCCCATTTTAAATAGTTTTGAGGAGGAAATGTTGAACAAAATACTATTGTAACATTTTTCCCCTCCTAAAATTTTCTTACAAAGTTCCATGTTTATTTTTTTTCGTGTATCGTTATAACGGTGGTCATGCAGGTGGGATTAATAAATTGACCACAGTAGAATTAAATAACTTACATACCACATGACAGACACACAAGTCATGTGGAATTACTGTAATTATTTCCATTTCCATTTCCTCTTTTATGGTTATCATCACACATGTTCTCATTACCATATCATTCCATCCTCTGTAGAGTGGTGGCCAAAGAAAAAAACAAAAGTTCATTAAGATGCTCCCTTAGTTGAAGTCTCTGGAGACTTGATGCTGTTTTTTTTGACTCATATGCACGCTTGAATTTTTTGCCACATTTGTCAGTGAGCTTGTTTGAGCCTGTGGCAGATACGGTACATTTACTGAGTCATCTTTTTTTGGTCTTCGCAGCTGCAGCCTGGTTGAACAAGGAGAAGGCTGACAGGTGAGCGCAAGCCCCGAAAAAAGGCCCTGCCCACCATCACCATCGTACAGTTTGTGATTTATGTATGGAGGGTGTGAAATGACAGTTGTTCATTGTTTGACATGAATTGTCTACTTAAAGTAGACATAGGGCTCACTGTGGTGTTTTCGATTAAATCAGTAGTTTGAAACAGTTTTTCTTTAACAAGTAAGAAAAAGCATAATTTATTCAATTTTATTAACACCAGCATTTTTGTCATTCGCTTCTCTGACCACATTTCTCAACTAATTCAAATCATTAAAACTTCAAAAGTTTAACAAAATTCAGCATGATATTCCCAGAATTCCACATTTTCCACAGGATGAACCTCAACTTCCTTACTGTAACTTTAATGGTGTTTTTTATTTCTTGAAACTCAATGGGAACTTTTCTTTTTTTTTTCCTTTTTAATAGTACTTTTTTTTCTTCTGTCGTAATCTCACTGTATATTATGTAAGTGACCACATCACCATATAAAAATATCAAGCTGCCTGAAAAAACAAAACAAATCAAGGGCTGAAAAATTAATGAAATTCAAATCAACGTCACAATATTGTACAATTTTACATATTGAGGAAGAAAAAACACAATTGCCATGCATTAAGGCCACAATAGTAGAAGTGATATCACGAAAGGCCTATTACAATGACGTCTCATCACTGTTTTGAATACAATGATTAAAACATTTGAAGGACAAATAGTCTGTCTTCGTGGCTAAGTAATGATGGACTGCAAATTATGTCATCCATTTTGTTGTATGCCCGCTAAGATTTATATTGCAAATTTTTCAATTGTATAATGATGCTTGTGCAGTAGCATCGATCTTTACCATGACCTCAAAGTTCCTCTGAAGTCACGATGACTCATTTCATTCTTCATACACAGTAATCAAATTAATGTATGACGCAAGAGTAATCCTAATTTTTTAATGAACAGTCCAATGACAGTGTCAATCAAACAGGAGCATTCATTTGAATAAGGTTGTGCAGGTGTACCTGAAATTGGTGCATGAATTTTGATGACCTTGTTTTTTCCCCGATTACATTCACATTTATTAAATAAAATTCAATTGAAAGAAACAAGTGAACTAAAATAGCCTTAATTACAATAAGATCTAATTAACATAAAATAACAACAAATACATTTTAAAAATACAGTAAATATAAAAAGATGCTACCAAATAAAAATAAATTGATCAAATCAAATTAACAAACAAACAAAAAATAGACTCCAGATCACCCATCAACCAAATGAGGTCAGGCCCTATACAAAATTAATTGGGGATTTACGCCTTTCAAGTTTCCTTAGTAGGAAGGTAAAAAAGCATTCTCTGTTGGTTTTAAGTCTAGGAATTGACTGGGCAAGTCTAAAACCTTCCCCTTTTTGCCCCTTTTATCACTTTGGCAGCGTATTTTGAGTCCTCATTTTTTTGACGGCGATCCTGGTGGACTTGTGGTCATTGCATCTGCTTTGCAGGTCTAAGGTCCTGGGTTTGAATTCCCGACTTTCCTTATGACATACAGTATATGGCAGAGTTTTGTATTTTGGTTTTGATGCAATTGCAACAATATAACAACGTAAATGAGACAAAGCAAAACAATGCAATTTATCAAAGAACGTAAAAAGGTGTAAAAATACATCAACTTAAAGATGCCTCCCGTGCTCTTTAGCGCTTCACTTTGATCAAGTGAGCAGAAACTGGGCGCGTTGCCGCAGGTGACGCAGCTCCGATAAGGTGTATGTGTCTGCACAGAAGTTTATTTGTTTATTTTTTCCTTTTGGATTGTGAAACATGCGCCATGGCTTGTGGCGCCCTGAAAGATTATATATATATATATATATATTAGTTCTGTCAAATTTAAATATATAGCCTATATATAATTATGAAATTATATAATATAATTATATTCTCCCCAAAAAATTACGATGTTTTTTTCAAGAATTCTTTTTTTTCCCCCATCAAAAAGTCATCTTTACATACACTGTAACAAATTGACTGTGGAATTTACAAGAAATAACTGGCAAAATAGTTGCCAGCTAATTCTTGTAAAATCTCAGTGCATTACTGTATTTTTTCTTTACAAGTATTTACTGTATATAAATTACAGTTACGTACTGTATTTACTTTTACAGCAATTCACTGTAAAAATTACAACCGTTTCTTCGTTTCTACGTAATTTACTGCCAGTAATTTGCAGTAATTTACTGCCAGTAAATTCCTGTTAATACACAAATACAGTATGTCATTGTAAAATCATCCATCCATTTTCCTTACCGCTTATTCCTCAAAGAGTCGCTGGAGCCTATCCCAGCTGGCAGGGTACACCCTGAACTGGTTGCCAGCCAATCGCAGGGCACGCAGAGACAAACAACCATCCACACTCACAATCACACCTAGGGACAATTTAGAGCGCTTAATTAACCGGCCATGCATGTTTGGAATGTGGGAGGAGACCAGTGCACCTGAAGAAAACCCACACAGGCACAGGGAGAACATGCAAACTCCACCCAGGAAGGCCGAAGTCCGGACTCGATCTCACTTCCTCTGCACTGGGAGGCAGACATGCTAACCAGTCAGCCACCATGCCACCCTTGTTGTAAAACCAACCCTCGTTCTGCAGCCGAGTGCATAAATGAATGTTAGCTGTAGTGTCGACTGTTTATCGGAGAAATGCAATGTGAAGACGATGCAGACTGCCCTCGCACTAAAATATTACTCTTGTCCTTGCTCCGGTGACAATACAGGGTTTGCTATTTGCTTCTTCTCCTATAGAGATACACATCAACATCCAACAATCTTTACAGTATTTACCTGTAATCCACATAAGTACGTACCAAAACATAGTTGCTGTAAAATTGACAGTATTTTACCGAATTACTGTACTTTGTTTTTACCCGTAATGCATTTTGTTTTACCCAAAATGCATTGCTGTATACAGCTAAATACTGCAAAATTAAAAAACAAGAAAATGCTGTAGTTTTTTACTGTAGATTTTACATACATTTGTTACAGTGTAATATGTCCCCTTTGAAACATAACCTGTGTAGTTTGATTTACTTAGAGTGACTTAAGCTCTTGGCTGTTTGTTTTTTGTGGTAGTAAATAGTTTAGCCTTGACCTAAATAATTGTATTTATTCTTGAGTGTGCAAAGGTGTCAGAAGAGAAACAATTGTGTGGCAAAGCCGCACGTCTGTGCAGCTCTGGCTGATGCAACTCTGAGCTAAATAGGTGCAAACACTCCACCTCACTGGAAACAACATTAGGGACAGTAAGCACAGCCAATACAGTACAAAAGGCCTTCATTGAGGTAATGAAGCTCACATTTTTGTATTGATTTAATAAAACAGTTGGACTTGTATTCGTTGAGCTGATGAGAGGATCAACATGGAGGACAGGCAGGACACCCATGCAAACGTAGCGCACATACAGAAAAGAAAGCATTCGCACTCCCATTCACAATTTAGAACCTTCAATGAAGCTAAATTGCATGTTTTTCAATGTGGGAGGAAACCCACACAAGCACAACATGCAAACTCCATACAGGAAGGTATCGTCGCATCAGTTGTTCGCAGAGGTCTTCCCCTGTCTTCATGTGCTACAGTGGCTAAAAATGGAACACATTCATGAGCCGTTATCATTTGTGTCTGATAAAGGGAGTGGACGTGACTGGAAACCCGGGCGTGGGCGGACATGTGACTCGGCAGGAAGCAGGAACTAAAGGAAGAGGACAACCAGAGGTGCGACCGCAGCATCCACGCGCTAGACGGACGGCCTGTTATACGTAGGTGTGTGCGTGCATGTGTGTGTGTGACAGATAAGACGACTGAAGACTATCATGTGAACACCTGGTTCCAGTAAGAGCTGTTAGAGGGCAACACAACAGGTCGACAATAAAAAGTGCAAATTACAACTTTGCACTATTTTCACACTCGCTTAATTCAATGGATAAGACTAGTAACTACGTAAAGATTTTTTGTTCAGATTTTAGTTAACCTTTTTACTTTAAAATAACTTTAACCTGAATCTAACCAGTTTTTTAAAATCCATCTAGGCTGCTATTTACCTCATTCTAGCTAGCGCTAAGCTAGTTCGTCTCTCACTTCCAGCGTCCAAGTTTGCCAACTCACTTTCGTTTTTTTGCTAGCACGGCATTAGCCGGCCAAATGTTCTTGTTGCTAGGATAAGTGTTAACCAGGCAACGGGGAGGAATTAACCAGCTAAATATTCCCGCAACTACTTCCGGGAGTCATATATAGATTTCACACTTGTGCACTCCCCACGTAGATACATCACACGTATGAAGATGTAAGGGCCATCCAGACAGTCCTTTGTGACGACAATATGCTATGACACGTTCTGACTTGAATGGGAAAATTCGGATTCAGCGTTCGTTTTCAATTTGCTACTCTCATTCGTGCACAGCCCAAGTTAAAACAAATTCAAACAAAAAAAGCCTACAGTAAAACTACTCCGTCTTTTTAATAATAATTTTTCCCAGTAACATTTTACCTTTACTATAATGAATTAACAAATAACATCCTGTACAAAAGCACCAAAAGTTTAAAGGGGGAGTCTGCATTGTTAAAACTGCTCTAGCTAGATTTCAATGTAGCCTCACTTCACTAACATGCACAAGCAGGAATCTCAAACATGGCCATTCATAATGGCACACGATTATGAAACTGCCTATTCATGATAAATAGTCATAGCCAGCGTCATAAAATTAGCATTGCTAGCAATACTAAGCTAGCATTACGCAATTATTTAGCGGGCTGCTTTATACTTGCGTGATGTCATATTATTCAAAAGTAACAGTACTCTCACTGGAGTACAATTTATTGCAACTCTACCCACCTCTGCCCAGTTGTTCACAAATGGCTGATGAAAGAATAGATGAATATTTTTGCCCAAGCTCAGCAAAGGTTCTGAAGCCCAAGGTAGCAGGTCACCGTGAGGTCACGAGGTCAGCCAGGGCTGATTTTATTTGATGTATTTATTTTTCTTATTTTGTACATGTACTACTCTCAGGTGAAAATCCCTACTGATTGTATTAAATTTTGCAGGATCATATTATACGCAATTTTATTTCAAATCAAAAGACTTCATTAGCTACACACATCTAAGCGGTATCATGAGCACAGCAAAACAAAAAAAAACTTACAGATAGAAAGCGGTTGAGCAATTGTTCTTCTGAGAAGTTTTGTGCTTGAGTGACGCTGCTACCTCAAAAGCTAAATGGCTACTTCTCTCTTTTCTCCTCAGATGGATGGAGCAATCCTCACTGCCCGACCGCCACCCTGACTCACACGCACTGACATGACACTCTGGATGTGTGCGTGTATGTGTGTGCACGTGTGTTGATGAGCTTTGTGTGCGTGTGTAAAGAAGAAGGGGTGTAATTATCTGAGCATGTGTTTTCGCCAAATCGTGGAAGGCACCGTACACACACACACACGCACGCACATGCGTGCACACACATGCACACACGCACATGCACTCACAATGCGGGAAAAAAAAGTAAAAAGAAAAATAATCCTCCTTTTAGTACCCGTCTTTCACATTAGTCTGACATTTTTAGGTTAGTCAGCTATTAGTGTGTACTTAAACATATTAATATACAGTATATTTAAATTATGAATGAAATTGGTGACTTTATCTTAAAAGAGCCCGATTTTTGGACATTAATCCATCTTGTCTAGAAATGACAGGTGATATTATTATTAATGTCTATTCTTTGCAATTTTACAATGTAAATGATGCTGCGAAACAAATGCAATAAAAGAAGCTCTAAAATGCATTTTTTGGGGTACATTTTGTATATTTTGAGACAGATTTGTCTAGGATTATGTACTGCTTACATCGTTATTAATGTTGATTATTACTATAAGTGTTTTGAACAAATACTTAATGAGTGTCTGCTAAGCTAATGTTTTTTAGGTTCATGTATGAATTTTGACCTTCATTAGTCTAAATTAATATCAGTTTTGTAAGATACAATGCAACTTTATTCTTGAAAAAAAAAAGAATTTTCTTCAAATATTTTTTTGTGGAAAAAAGATGCACATTTTTTTCTCCAAAATGTCTGTATTGAGAAATATAACTTTCTCAAAAATAATTATCAAAAAAAAGTCAGATTTTCTTGAATTTTTTTTTCCCAATTTTTCTCCTTTTTTCTTCCAATCTTTCTTTTGATTTTTCAAAACATATTGGAGAAATATGACTTTCTCAGAAGAATTCTTGAAAATTACTTTTGTTTTGTCAATTTTTTTCCTCCATGTCACCAAAATATTTTGCCTTAAAATCTATCTATCTATCTATCTATCTATCTATCTATCTATCTATCTATCTATCTATCTATCTATCTATCTATCTATCTATCTATCTATCTATCCATCCATCCATCTATCCATATATCCATATATCCATCTGGAATCTGTCAAAATGTCCCGGTCCACAGAGGCTTATCTCCAGGGCGCGCGCACGTTCACGTCTCCAATGATGAGGTGAAATGGGGAATGGTAAGATAAATATTTCCCCTTTGCTAAGTTGGCACAGCCAATGTCTGTCAAAATTGCACTGGGGAAAATCGGAAGCCATTTGGCAGGAAGGCGGGCCCCGCGTCACCAGCCAGCGGAAGCCGTTCAGCAGCAAGTAGCCGCCTCCTTGCCAACGGCTCGCTGCCTTGCCGCGGTCGGGGACCTTCGCGAGAGAGAGTGGGTGCTGGTTGGTCTCACCGCCGGCCAAGCGGGGACAGAGTTTGCCGAGGCGGGCGAGACAACGAATAATGTAATTAATGATGCCTGTTGTAATGGCATTTTGTACATTAAGGTGGCATTTGGTGATCATTTATTTTCTTAAACTATGAAGAGCAAAAAACCATGCAGCCTATGAATATTTCTTTACCTGCAGACATGAAAGACAGTGTGTAGACAGAAGCAAGTGGCGCGGGAGCCTTGGCCACATAGGACTCCTTTTGTAAACAAAAGCGCTTGGAATCAGGCGAGCCTTGGCCACATTATGCACAGTTGAAACATTAACACTGCTTGAATGAAAGAAAATAAAACTGTACCGTCACTTAAGTAATAATTACATTCATTCAATATACATTAAATACATGTATTGAAAATATTAAATGAAAATCATACTCCAGTAAATGTTCAAAACATATTTCAAAGACATTAAAGAACATCTAAAAGCATTTGAGTTTTTTTGTGGAAATATATTGAATATTATTGGGGGGACTAGTGCAAAGACAATTTAGTATGGATCGGATCGGTATCGAATCGGTAATGAAAAAAGTGGATCAAAGCATCCCTAATTAGTGTGTTAACCAACAAGAGCTTATCATATCAATAAGTCACGCTGAAGGTTTCATGTAGAAAGATGAAAAAAAACTTTATTTACAAAAGGCAATTTGACAAAACAATTACAATAACTTCAGTGTGTCATAACAGTATAAACATACAAAATAAAATAAGACGCATGCTGCTGCTACAGTCGCACTGGGTCATTCAGAGTCACTCGCTCACTTAGTTCCCCTTGTTATTTGCAGTCCCATTTAAGAGATGTCTCAAATCTCCCAATACAGTCATTCACGCTGAACGCAACACAAAATACAAAAAGACTCCAGCTGTGTTGGTTTGCAAATTGCGCAAAACCCTAAATGTCACACACAAGACGGCTCATTTGTCGCTGTGCTTTTTGCTCCCTGCTGTAGGCCTAAGCTTCGTTCGTTAGTTGTACGTGAGGTCTTACGTTTTCACAGGGCACCACATGCCGTCACATTCTGGAAAGAGTGAAGTGTATGTGGTGTTTGCTAGTCAGCCTGGAGGTTGCATTGGAAAATGCGTACTTTTTAAAATAAAAAACAAAAATCAGTTTAACATTTGCAAGTGCATGATTGGGCAGGTGTGGTTCAGGAAGGGGCATAACAATGACTTAATTCATTATTAAGAATTCTGTGGATTGTTAGCTTGTAACTTGGAATTGTTGAGCAAAACTGTATTTTATATGAATTATGATTGAAAGTACAACAGTAACATTTCTCACGGAACAGCTCATGACAACGGACCTTGGAGGTGTGCTTCGGGAAGAGGCATAACAATCACTCTATTGATCGTTCTGTCGTTTGGGAGTAACTTGGAAGTATTGCACAAAAAATGGCCTTTGCATAAATTACAATACATTTCTTATGAAATATTGCATGACTACCGACTGAGGAGGTGTGGCTTAGGATGGGGCGTAACAATCTCTTAATTGATCATTAAAACAATCGCTTAAATGATTGCCAAGAATCTTTTTTTCTTTTTTTGCTTGTAAGTTCAAAGAGTTCCCGATAAATAAGTCATAACATTTCTCGTTTTAATTAGTTTTAATGTCTTCTCATAAATGAAACATTACTCTGGACAAACAAGTTGTGGCTTAGAGAGGGGCATAACAATCACTTAATTGAGCATTGTAAATTCTGTTGATTGTTCACTGGTAACGTGCATGGGTTACACTAAAAATGTCTTTTAGTACAAACTTCAAATACATCGGAACATTTCTCATGGAATAACGCATAACTGTTGACAGAGGTGTGGCTCAGGGTGGGCATAGCAATCGCTTAATTGATCATTAAGAATTTTTTCAATTGTTTGCTCTTAAATTACCTAATAAAAGTTTGGATCGCTGCTTTGAATTTGTACTTTGAATTTGAAAAACGGGAAACAAAGCATTGTGAATGTGAAGAAGTGTTTCACAAGTTTAGTTAATTTCTTATGTACAGGTACATGAAATGTATAATCTTGTCCTCTTTCCTTCCAGCGAATGTTTCTACTCGACCCTGCTTAACCCGACGTCGGCCCAAGTCACAACATCGTGAATAACGTCACTAAGTTCAGGGACGGTGGTGAAAGTCAAGTAAGCTGCGATGCAATGCGTGTTGACACAACTGTGCAAACATTCCCCACGTACGCCGCACAAACACGCTCAGATGAGTTGTAAAAACTCGCGTGGGAGGGACAGCAACCGTTAGGAAACCATGACTAAGCATTATTATCCCTAATTATCAGAAATATTATTTACTACTTGAAATTATTTGAGTAACAAAAATAAGTTGGGTTTTATATTCTGCAATGACAACTTTAGCTTGAATTGGCATGCACAGAACGAGAGCGGCAGGTGTATTTCAGATGGCACTAAGTTGGAAAGTTGTTCCTGTGAGTATTGTTGCTGCTCCGTGTGTGTAAAGTAGCAGTTGTTCGAAGATTTATAATTATTGGAGCATCTATGCTAATTTCATTTAGCTTGTCTATGGCGTTTTGCATTATGCTAGCTTTCTTTTTGTTATGGCGAATAATTCTTTTTTTTTTTTAGGTTTCAGTAACTTGAACTTGGAGTGACAGCAAAAAACAATTATGTTCAAGTTGTGTTTTAATAGATTTAAATGTCTTTAAAGCATGTGGAAGGGGTTAAACTATAAACGTGCTTTTTTTACAAGGTCTCGAAATTCACTGACCAATTCCAGTAATGTATTTGTAGCATACTAGCAAGTGTGTTAGCTAACCATTCATTTCCTGCTCAGAAATCTCTCTGTCTGTCTTTTGTGTTTGAAAGATCGGCGGGCAAGCACAGACTTGTGAATCACTGCGCTAATAAACGGATGCAGACGGATACCTGACAGATGATGATGATGATGATACTGGACGTCCACAGGCTGAAACCAAGAACCGAGAAGAAAAGTGATTACTTAGTAAGCAGTCTAGGATCAAAACGTGACAAAAAGTGGTCGATTAATTTGGTTCTAGTAGTTACACCAACAATGGCGTCTCTTAGAGATGATCACGTTTTGCATAGGGGATAAGATTTGTATTTGTAGGTTCGTATTTACACGCTAAGGAAAACCTTGTTTGTTCCAACATTGTAAGATTTACTTTCTTTTTTTTTAATTAAGAGGTTCCAGGGAGTGGACCAACTCAGTTGGCATGTTAAAGGGTTACATTTTCGAACTCAGGACACCCCCAGGAATTAAGTTTGGAAATGGCTGTTGTGTAAAAGGTTTGTAAAAGTCTGCCCTAGAAGTTCGTTAAAACACCAATAATGTGTATTTGGTTGGCACATAAATACAGATTATCATGTGGATTAGAAATGTCATATTTGGCAAAGTAAGAGGAGGTGCAACGTATTCAAACATGGGTATAAAAAACAAAGGAGAAACGTAGTCGAAACCGCGGCTTTTGAGCTGTGACAAGGAGTTTTCAAGATCCCTTTCATCTTGGGAATTCATGGACCCACACATCATTTAACAACCCTGCAGAGTTGACTCAGTTACCTTTCTGTACAACAACAACATCTTAAAACAAGTAAACGTAAAGGAATTAGCAGGAGAATGTACAAGGCACGCTTGAATTTCCAAAGGTGTCATCTTCCGGGGGCGGGGCTGGGGGCTTGTTTGCATTCTGGATGGGAGTGCAAATTCCCAACTCTTTGGTTTCACGGCAAAGGCTCAGAGATAAGGGGAAAAAGTGGAAATACGGACGTTTTTAGAGTTCCTTAAAGTATCCAATTCCTGAAATAAGAAGAAGACTTGTCGGATGCTACGTCTGCTGGGTTTACTTATTTCCTCCCCCGTCCATGAGCTAACCCTTAGGGTGGTCCGGCTGGCCGTTGGAGTCTCCACCTAAGTACCATACGATCATGAAGAGTAGGACGCCTGCGCAGATCAGGAAGGCGGGTTCCTGGTGGTTGTGCAGCACCGGCAGCTGGTTCTGTCGGGCGGCTGGCCCTCTGCGTGCCACTCCCTGGTTAAACACAAGATAATAATGTCACAATAGAGAATGAAACTTTTGTACAAATTTCATGTGCATAAGAAAAGCTGAAGCTAAGATGAAGGGCTGGAATTAAACGGACTTGTTGAAATGTAGCGTGTGAGATTTGGAATTTAATTGTGAAAATCTGGGAATATGAATTGTTCCTAAAATGTCCTGAATGAGCTGAGATTTTTTAAGTAAAGATCGGCAACTTTTGTTAAATGTGGAATGGTTGGAATTCTGGGAAAAGTGGGAATTTCGGAATACGCATAGTAGCTCCAATATCCTGAATTTTGAGAATATGTTGAAGTTGGTTTGGCTCAGTGGAAGGAGTCGAATGACCAAAAATGGTGGTAGGCTATAATTATAAAAATAAAGTTTTTTTGGTTAAATAAATAAATAAAAATAATGTGTGAATGCTCTTTACCCATCAATCACACAATAAATCCCAGACTCATTGCTATAAATAAAAACACAGAAAACTAAAGGATACAAATATAGAAAGACCCAATTAGCAGATCTTGAAATAGCGCCTCATGATGATGTCCCTCCCTGGAGGATACTTGTGTTAAATGTTAGGAATTCAATTTACCTTGGAGATGGTTGCTATGTACCACCAAATTACTAATTTTACTAATTTTTCAACAGATGCTTCTTTGTTTTATGACAGAAGAGATGACTTGTTGCTTGTTTGTGTAGATTTTGCCCCACAATCAACATGCTAATCTTAGCCTCCTAGACAACAGGTGTTGATAAATGCAACATTTGTTGCATTTGTTGTTGACAAAATAGGCAGTCCCCCGCTATTCAGAATTTTTTATTTAGATCAAAATTGTTGTTAGAAATCTAATTAATTATACATAACAGCGACTGCTGCGTAATTGTTTCTGCTGGTGACTGATGATTTTCGCAAGAAGCTCCTTGCTAATCTTAGCTTCCTTGTTAGCTAAATTACTCGGCTGACTAGGCAGCTTTTCAAATTTTAGGTTAGAATTGGTGCTAGAAAGCAAGTTAATTATAGATTGTGGAGATTACAGCATTATTATTGTTTCTGCTGGCACCATGCTAATCTTGGCTTCTTAGATAACAGGTGTTGTTTGTTAGCTACATTAGCTGTGTCACAATCTAGGCCATTTGTTGTTAGGTTACAAGTGCTGATTTAAAAACAAAAAGCGAGTTAATCATGACACGGTGCTGATTACAACACAATTCTTATTGTTTCTGCTGGCAAAAAGTGACTTGCTAATGTTAGCTTCCTAGCTTCCTTGTAAGCTGTGTGGAAAGCGAGTTCATCATATATTGTGCAATTGTTGATTCTGTGCAGACGCTACTTGCTAATCTTAGCTTTCCAGCTAAGCTGGAGTTGATGACTATAGTAGTTTGAGGAAAATATGCTGTTATTTTTTTAATGTTCGGTTAAACTTGGAATGGCTCATGTAAATGTGGCCAATTTAGCATGTTGCTAAACTGATGATGGGTTCCAATGGAAGCGGCAACTCAACCTGCTCCACTATGTTTACATCTACAGGAAACAGGCAGGTAAGTATAGTTGTCAACATCCTTTTTTTTTTTAAGACTCCAGGTGTCATGTCCTACATAGAATATTACAAGCCTCACTCTCTACTTTGTGGGTATCCAAATCATCCCTCGTCAAACTCCAATCTCCAACAAAAAAACAAAAAAAAAGTGGGGCACTGTTCTTAGGTTTTTGGACATTTGTAAGTTAGCAATTCAACACTGTCCAATGAAAAGCAATGGACATTTGTAAGTTAGCAATTCAACACTGTCCAATGAAAAGCAAGTATATTACAATTTTGTCTGTTTTGTTTTTGTGTTTTCTATTTATGTAATAAATATCAAATAACTTTTTTTATTCAAATATTTGTAAGATCGCTGTTCAAAGAAAAGCATTTATCTCCAAAATTGGTGAGTTAATTTTTTAATTAAAAAAAAAAAAAGCTGTTTAAAAAGACTTTTTATTTTTAAGGTAGTAAATCATCCCTGTCCAAAAAAAGAGTGCATGGAGAAATTTTGTATTTTGTATTCCTGCCTTAAAAGATCTCACATTTTGAGACATTACATAATCATGATTTAATAGTTTGTAACAATATCACAATGCAACATTGTGTTTCTATTCCACTAAATCTTTCATTAGATATTAAAACATCTATATCATCAACAGAATGTGGAAAACCGAGCCACATTCTTTCGCCTGTACACACCACACATCTCCCACTCAGCTTCCATAACACGCTTGGCACTGGCTGTGACCATAGCAGGTGTTTTGGTTTCGCCTGATTTTCTTTCTTCTCTTCATCCCTTCAGTCAACAACCTCACGATTTGGCCCACATCCACATGGCCATTCATTCCTCACTCCTGCATCGGCAGAAGGGAAATCCTCTCTCTAAAACCACCAGCAGGAGTCGAGAAAGGTGGGTCAAGAGTCACGCAGACCTGGGAAGGTACAGGCCAAACAGGCAAGTCTCGCAGTTCATTACATTCTCAGATTTATTAATAACTAAATCAATTGGACAAAAAATATTTCCATTGGACGAGGATTTTATTAACCAACTGACTGCCACATGTATTGTGTTCCAGTCAAGTTAGCTTTTGTCGCAATATTCAAGTTCTGCCTCCTTAGCTCACTTAAATACATGTTTTAAGATGAACACCTTGCAGTCTGTCTGAAACGTATTATTTACTGGCGTAGGAAATTGGAGTTTATTTGCATTGGCAGGAGCACGTCCTGTCTTGGCCTCACGCCTTTTGGGTAAAGCCAGGCCCGGATGGATTGTAAAATACCAGCAAGAGCCGGAGTGGCACTAGATCGAGCCATAGAGGGGGGATATCCAAAGCTGGGTTAGAAAATTAAGCCATAGCCCACACAGTGCGATAATGCCAGGACAGGAAACAGGTGAGGGGGAAAGACTGGTTTTCCCGGTTATGAATCATATCGTCTTGTAATTCTTCATGTGACCTGAGTTGCACACATACAGGCCAGACCAAGAGGCTTTTCCAGCTTTTCCTGTACACCATCCCTGTGACCTGACTGCAAATATGTGACACCCAAGAGACCAGTCAGTCGTTTCAGGATGTCGAGATAAGAAGTGAGGATTGAGACGGCAACAATTAACCGGTATTAAAAGAGTCACGAAATATACAAATCTGTTTAAATAAAAGTTGTCTTGACTGGTCTGGTGATATTGTGGACCACCAAAGTAAGACATTATAAAAACCTGGGAGTAACATAAGTGCTGCAGAATTTATCTTATTATTGGAATTTGATTGGATGCACAACTTTTATGGCCCATTAACCTCTACGGTATCGTAAACAACTGTTTGGCGATCCAGCCAATTTTCTATTGGATCTCTACAGATTAGACCACAACCTGTAATCATGACATCGAGCCATGTCTGTCAGTCATTCGGCAGTATTGCTGATGGCTAACATCTGTTGCTTTTATTGCACAGAGCGTGTTCACAAGCTTCAAATTGCAGAGCATTTTGTTGTGCCTTGGGGGAGGGATGCAATCAATTATTGCGCCATTGTGTCCACAGATAACTGCAGAAAACTGCAGGAATCGATAAAGCAAACATAAAGAGTGAGCTTGGTCGCCCCATTGGTGTGTAGTTTTCCCTCCCTACTACTCATAGTAAACAGTACATTCACCTCTAGAAACATTGATTCCAGCTTTATTTTTTATTACTTTCCTTTCTGTTGTTATTGATCTGTGTCTGTTTGTTAGAAACATTGCAATGAGCCGTTACAAAACAGCTCATATGATTTTGTTTTCTTGTCGCAGCTTACTATGCTGCCTCCCAAAAATAGCTCAGTGAACAGGGCTACACTTAAAAGGCGTGCGCGCGCGCACACACACACAGGAAAGAGAAACTGGCTCAGGCTTTGTTATCGTTACCCTAATAGCATAGTTGCCTTAGTCATATTTTAACCTTTTGAAAGCAAGAGAAAACACAACAAATTCTACAAACAAGAAGAGTCCAGTAGCCTCAAGTCAACCTTTGTGGATTACCATGACCTGGATGACTGAGAATCTATTTAGACATTTAAAAAATATATATTTAAACCTCAGTTTTTAGCAAGCATATTGCTTCTTTTTTTTTTGCTTCTTTTTTTTATTGATATTGTGACAGCAAGTTAAGTTATGTTATTTCATTGTCTGTCTTCTGATTTTCAGATTTGGAGCACCTTTAAAAGATTTTTTTCTTTTTTCAATAATTTTTTGGGGGGACCAAGAATGAATGGTGCGCCACATCACTTTTAACTAGTTCGTGGACAAGGACAGCAAGGAAACAGGAGTCCGAAACATTTAGAGGGGCTAGCCTAGTTAGCACGCAGGCTAGCAAAATTAGCACATCAGTATGTCTATATAAATTGGAGGTACTTTGATTTATAGGCAATTTAATGTGAATTTTACTGGTTTATTTGAGTTCTACCATGGGTAGTTTTTGTTAGAAATGTTTTAATGTTACAATTGAGAGGTGCTAGGCTAGCGAAGTTAGCACACGGGTTAGTGAAATTAGCATGTCAGTATCTTTAATGTCTCTAAATTGGAGGCATTGGTACTTTATGAGGAAATTCAAAGTGAATTTTACTGGCTGGAAAAAATGCACACAATTTTAAACACAAAATAATGGAAATAAATAAGAACATAAAGAAATAAAATAAATATAATAATATTAAAATAAAAGCATTTACATGAAGATATATATAAATCAATCATAAATCAAAAGGGGAAAAAAATGAGTACACAAAAAACACCCCCCTTTTATCTTTGACACGCCAACAACGCGCAGCCGTTGACACCCGAAGGGTGCGCAATGTTCCTCCAAGTTATTTTTGTCCGCAAGCACTCCCACTGAAAGACGACACAGTGTGTAATAGCCTCTGCTGAAGTGTGTGTGTGTGTTTTGGCAGGATAATTAGACCTTGTGCCTTTTCTCACTGAGAGCCCTTTAACCACAAAGCTGAGTAATAATGTATCTACACTGTCACGGATACCGGCCACTGACACACACACATGGACACCAGACAGCGTTTACTGATGTCTAAAACACAATGCAATAAATCCAACACACACATCGGACAGACGTGCAGATGACTCATGTGATGATGCGTTCAAGGATACTACAGTATTTTTACATGTATAGAAAGTTTGTGTTGATTTTCAATGTGCACAAATTAGCTGTAATTAGTGTACCGGTAGTCATGCAGGTGGCCAGCGAGGGGAAGCTTGGATGAGGTGTCAAATCTGTACTGTCCCATTCCCAAATTAAGGAATATTACGGCGTGACTCACAACCACCGCTTTGTGTGAGTGAGTTCAACTAGAATAAAATGATAGCTCCAGTTCCGGGGGAGTGGGGGATTTGGGGCCAGGTTTCTCTGAACTTCAGCTTTTTGAATTGGATATACCGGTACTGCAGCAAAAACTTGTCGTGTGTTTCTTCTGTCATAGATGGATGAAGTGTCATTGATGTTTTTAGATCATAATAATTGAGACAACTCAATGTGTTACTTTTGCACTGTTATCAGTGTTGTTTGTTTCCTAAAAAGAAGACAAACTACAGTACTGGTTTCCACTTTACTAAAAAGAAAATATTTATAGTAGATGATGAAGAGGAGGGGCCCCAGGAAAGATCTGTGGGGAGCACCTGAAGTGACACAAGGGATGAATTTGAAGGACTTGTGTGCGAGACGAGAACCAGTGCATTGTTTTATTTTGTTTAAAAAAATGCTTAGCTTTAAATATATATATATATACATATTTTATTTAAGCTATTATAAGTTTAATAAATTACAGTTGCTCACATTGTTGGTTTGCTAAAAAAAAAAAAAAAAGACAAACTATTGATGTTAAAATAAAAAAGTTAAATCTTTTACCTGATATTAAATTCCATTTATAAGCATTGTTTGTTATATAATGGGGCTCTCCTTGCCCACATGCAAGGGCATTACAATCCCTTAATTGCGTTTTGTGATGAAATACTCTAAAGTGACACCTGGCACGAGAACAGGGAACCAGCCTCCGCCTTCCTCTTTTTTCTCGGTCTGCCCATTGTTCTAATAAAACACGTGTGCACACTTTCGGAATAATTCTGTGCTCAAGTTCACGGGGAGGCTCATGCTATTAAGACACACACACACACATGCACACACCTTCTTCTCTTTCTAACTTCCCCAGTCATGTGAATAAGTGTTGAGTCACGGCAGCTACTTATCACGTTATCGCACTCTTCTCCAGTCTACCGCCGGTTTCCTCTGCGGCTTTTTAATCATGGACAAGCGAGGGCAGAGTTGTCAACAATCTGAACGCATCTAAATGCTGCGTTTAATCGTTAAAATCCACTTTTATGTGCATGTTTAAGGGCCGGCGGGCGCAGGCAAATGCAGTAATTGACTCACAGTAAAGAAGGGGGAGTTACTAAGCTGCGTTAATGACGGGCTTTCCGTCTCAGAAAGACTCAACACAAGGTGGCTCGCGAGCAGAGTTTTGGAACACTCTGATGAGATTAAACAGAGTCGAAGCCGCGAGGAATAGAAACGGTGATGATGCAACATGCAGAAATAATGCCAAACCAAAACGGGAGCCATGCGTAAAATACACTCGCTCTGCCTTGGATCAAATTTAAAACACGCCAAGCAGCAAGCCTTGACGAGATGATGTGTAACATTATGGTAAAATGAACTTCAGTATGAAAATATCATTTTGTAATTTTAAAGGAATTTTACATTGCTGTTTTTTCAATCGTGGCTTTGTTGTAGCCTATACTCTGTATGCATTGCTGCTCCAGTTTCAGTTAAAGTAGCAGTTGTTTCAAAGATTATTATTATCGTAATATCTATGCTAGCTTTGCATTAAGCTAGCAGACTTTCATTAGACACAATGTTATGGTTTGGTAAAACGTTTTGTTGTTTAAATATGCAGTCAAACAACGGACAAGTGAACATGTGATATTATACGATGTCACCCATTTCGTGATAGTCGCAGAATGAGAACATACAGCAAGAAATACTTTAAAATGTTTGCTTTAACAAGTTTATCTGTTTTAGGTTTCCTCTATCCCAAGTGGGCCTTGAACATTTGCAGGGCAATAAATGGGGGTTCACTGTTCTTTCAAAGGCAAATGTAAATAGACGACTTAAGGTACGTGATTCAGACTGACCCTCAGTATGTAGTCATTGTAGTCATCTCCGATGCGTCGAAGCTCCTGTCCGATCTCCACCCCCTGCATGTCCCCCACTGCGTGTCCAATCCCGGCGAGTGAGGGCCTGGTATAAGAAAGTTCTGGAAGCAAAAAACAAAACACTTCAACCTTATTGTGGTCATAAAAGCGCTCGCAAAATACAAGTATTATCGTGATAGCTCGACCAATTAGCCCCGCGCCATCCCGCCTTGACGCTGCCATTTATCAAAAGTGGAGAAGACAGATGGGGCCTGGCCAGTAATTACACGACTGGAGTGAAGCATCAGCTCAGTAAATCAAAACAAGCAGGGGAAGATCCGACTTGCTGGAAGGAAGTTGTCGCTCTTGGATGTACCAAACGGATCCTAACCCGGTCACAGATAAGCTTCGTGATCGAGACAACCCACTGCCCCATCCTGAGAATTGCTGTGGGGGGGGGGGGGGGGGGGGGGGGGGGGCGTGTGTGTGTGTGTGCACTATGAGATGGATGCTGCTGAATGAAAAAAGTGCTGAATGACCCATGTCTGCGCCTCACAAAAGACCAGCATGACTATTTTGAATGCCACACACACACACACACACACACACAAATATAAAGCATGCTAAAGCCCACAGGTCTTAATGAAGCATGTTTAGACTCCTACTATCTGTCCTGTACTGATAAAAGTGGAAGAAAACAACAGAATTGCTGAGAATTTGGCTCTAAAACTGCATAACTTTAAGAGATACAAATGCTGTATTGACAATTCTGGCTTTGTGAAAGATAAGAACTCAGCTGAGTACAAATTGCAGTCAAGACCAAACTATACTTTGTTGAGTGGTAGTAAATTCCCCAATTTGGAGAATAGCAGCAAGTTTTGGACTCACATTGCTGTGGTAGTCATAACGATGTCATCAACGCTAAATACAAAAAGCAGCTCCTGATAGGTCTATATTTTCTAACAGAAGTTAAGTAAACCCTGTAGGTGGCAGCATTGTGTATTCCTATTCCTCTAACTACCTAACCAAATTATTGGCAGACAGACAGAAATCTAACACAATGTTTCCCATTATCCCGTATGTTTCCCATCCTGCGAGGCCAAATTAGGTCACCAAAATATTAGATTTGAGGACAAAATAGGACTCTAGGCAGCGTGAACTCATTGTTTTTTATGTGCTAGAACAAACAGGGGAGGGGATTAACGCTGCCCGTTACTGCCCGCTTTGTCCCACGACGCGGCCCGTTTGTTACCAAAACAAGCATCAGAACATTGTGGTGGCTAAAAGTGGGAGACAAATCAAAGTAGCACTTATTTAATGAAAAAGGAGCGCTTTGGTGTCCCGTGGCTGGAGGTGATGATGTTTTTGAGTCAAAAATAAAAGGCACGTAGTGGAAAGAAAGCTAATAATTTGATGCTGAAAGCGCCTTTTGTATTAGATTACAGACGGGGCATCATAATATGAAATTTTGTTCTGGGAAAAATACATGCCCTATTTTATAAAAGATGGCAGAGAGCTCATGTTGGTTAAAAATTATAAAGCAGACAGAGTGACTTAACCCCATGTAATACAGTTCCGTTCACAATAACAGACATTTTCTCTGTAGGTATTGTTAAACATCACAGAAAGAATCTATTTAGCCATGTTTACAATTACACCAACGTCTACAGTCAACGAACTGTTTTTTAAAATCTGATTTCTGCCTAGCAACAAGTGACCAAGAAAAATAATCCAACTAATTCTGTTCGATTCCAAATCACAAGTTTTCGGGAAAAACTATGTAGACTGTGTGGATTTCTTGGTCACTCTCCCTGTCCGTTTTTTTTTTAAACAAACTTTGTATTGAGTGCAATCAAGAGATTCTGCCTATAGCATCAAGTGATTGTGCAAACATGCCAGGAAATATAACCTAACCAGTCCAAGTTTTAGAACTAGCGAGAATTTTAATCGCACTTGTAAATTTTACAACCAAACTGCTTTTTTATTTGACTTTGAGTGAACTCTGCTTAGCAACAAGTGTCCGACAAACCAGAAAAATAATCTGAACAATTAGGTGCCTCTGCACTATAGCTAAAACTTTATTTAAAAGTGTGTCAAATAAACCACATGGACTACTTGATGTTGTTTTGTTGGACTGTTGCGTCATGATACTTCTTGTTTTATTTTTCCCTTTACTGTAGGTCCGTCTGCTTCTTGTCAACTTTCCCTGTCCTTTGTTGGAAGTGAGTTGATGATTTAACATCTTTAACCGAGAGAGAGATAGAGGAATCCATTGTGACTCATACATTGTAGTTTCATGTTTTAGTTAAATATCACCGCATGCACCAGCTGCTTTTGCACGAGTTAATACAGTATCACTATGAGATGCACGACGAGCTATTTCCAGTGGCCAAATGCAGACTGGTGACCTTCAATGTGTGTCATTCTTTCAAAGCTGCAGCTGCACTCGCACGAGAGATTGTTTACACACCAAAGTCTACTCACGTGACCACACTCGCTTTTCGTGTCCGTGCGTGTGCATGTGTGCTCACCGCGCAGCAAGCGCCTTCTCCCGTAACGCGCCAACTCGGGGACGCGCACCAGGGCGTGTTGCAGGACCTGAGCCGCGGGGCTGGGCGTCTGCGTAGAGGCGGAGGCGTGCGGCGAAAGCGGTGAGCCTGGAAGAGAGTCGCCCTCCCCGGATAAGTATCCGCTGGACGAGCGTCGGTACGGGAAATGGAAGATGGTTCTGGTTTCGAATACGGCGCGGGGCTCCGGGGAGAGGAGGGGGGAGAAGCTGCTCCGGCGTCGGGACGGCGAGCGCGGCGCGCCCGCTGCGGGTGCGCCTCCTCCGGCGGCTGCTAGTTCGCCGCCTCCCTCGGTGTCCAGTCGGCAGACGCCGGAGCCTTGCTGCTCTCTGCGCCTCTTGTTTAGCTCCGGCCGCGGACGTCCTTCGCTCGCTTCTGTGGTCACTGCGGTCCCATGAGCTCTGCGGGGGTGAACGCAACGGCACCGTCAACCTGAACCATTCGACTGCGTCTTTTCCTTTTCCCGCGGCGGCGTGTCTTTTTCGCATCGAATCGGATTATTTTACCGCCGAACGGAAACGGGCGCATTACTATAGTCGCGCTCCACCTCGTCCGAACCCGCGCCGGTGAAAAGTTTTAATAGGATTTTTTTTTTCTGTGTCAAAAGGAAGCAAACTTTAAAACTGCGTCACACGCCAACATGGTCAAGGAAAAAAAGTCGCTTTTATTATAGCAGCCACTTTGTTATCTTATATCTTGTAGGCTTATTGTCACATTGTAACATGTCGACTCTTTTGGTGAATTATTTTCACGTAAAAAGTAAATGATATATTGATATATTATCGGATACGTGTGTGTGTGTGTGGGGGGGGGGGGGGCATCTCTTCCTGTTTGTCCAGACTGAAGCGACTTCCTCGGTGCGCAGCCACAATGACTCTCCCGGGTGCCGACACATTATTCAACAGCCGTTAATTTTTTTATTTTATTTTTTATTTCATTCGAGTTATTTTTGGACTTTCCGCAAAATACAGCCAACATGGCGCAATAATAACAATGTGGAAACATGACATTAACATTGATTTAGTCACTTTTCATATTTTGATTGGTTCTGCATGACTTTATTACTATTATACCGTGCACGCGAGGCATGCGCGCCCTCAGCAGGCAAATGCGCGCATTGGCATCGTCTCCTCCTCCTCCGGTTTATGCACCGAACACCAGCGTCAACCTGTTAGCTCCCTCGGAGTTTTTTTTTTTTTATAAGTTATTATTATTAGTCCGAAAAACATGCAGGTGAACCAGTCTGCGCTGATCTATGATATCACACCACGAAAGAAAAAAACGAGGGCGGGGCGGGGGGGGGGGCGCAAACCCCGTGAACTCTAGGAGATGAGGCCCTTGCACTGTTAAAAACATCAACTTTTGAGGGGGTTTTTTTTTGTTTAAATATGGCGCTTTTCATTTCGTGAAGAACTTGAACGCACCATTTAGGGACGCTGTTTCAGCTAGCGGATACAAATAATAATAATAAAACAAATTAAGGACTTTTTTTAGAGGAGTATATTAAAAATACGCCTTATATGGATTCATTTGAAATATATAAAGGGCCTGATTGAGCAATTATGTTTGTAAATGTGCTGTCTCGCCTCGACGCGGCGTGACAGTTGACTCGCGCCGGTAAGCCCCGAGGCAATCGTGACTTTGTAAAAGTTACAAAAGTCAATAATTATGAGAAAATAAGCACCGTTCGGACCCGGGTCAAACTCACCTGTGCATGTCAATGGTGACACATGACGACCGCCTCAGCGAACACGATTTAAAATAATGTGTTTAAGTGAATAACATGAATAACGACAAAGAGTCCGAGTGAAATAGTTCCCGGGGGAAAGTCCAAATAAATCCTCGTAGTTGTGCTGAACAATCCGCGTTGAGGAATGTGTGAGAGGAGGTAAACAAAGTCCAGCCGAGTGTCTTTTGTGTGAGGTTTCCTTCCTGTGTTGTGCTTGGTCCCCACTGGCCTGCAGTCTCCTCTCCAGTGTGTGCACCGGCTTTTATCCAACCTGGTGGGTGGGCGGGGCCTGAGTCTGACTCCCATAGGCGCTACTCTGTTGCCCCCTAATGGTCAAATGTAGTAAGACAGCTCGAGGAGCTTTGTTCCTTTTTCAGTTTCACTTTTTTTCTTAAAAAAAAGTAAGTAAACGACACATTGCATTAGTGCGTTTATTAAAAAAATATTCTTGGTAATAAAATGGGACTTATGGTGCATCAAAAAATAACGTAGGTTGTTATTTTATAGGAAAATACATCATTTATGTATTGCTCACATTTCTTTTATTTATTTTTCAAATAATTAAAATTGTGTAGTTAGAATCTTCCTGCCATTGCTGATGGTCCGGATTCGAATCAGGCCTTGCATGTCTATTGCAATAATTCTCAATGACCTTTAAACAATACAACTGAGACTTTAGTTGATCAAATGGGGAAGAAAGTCGTCAATATTTTTTTTAGTCACGTCACTATTGACTCTGCTGACAATGTTGATTCACATGACTCACAAACTCATTTTATGTTCAACTTAAGTTTGTCTCTCAAAAGCCACCATGCTCCAATGTGGAACCCAGAGCTGTTAGTTAGCCTGAAATATATGTATTTATTTATGTGTTTTTTCGACAGGCACACATGCGACTTCAGCTCAGTGAGCATCTTAAGATGTAACCAATATTAGACCATATTAGGTAATAGCTTGCTGAGCTCATCAGAAAGTTTGGCTTTGTGTGTAAAAAGCTGGAAACTTTGTCAATATTAGCATGGAGTAAGCTGAAACAACGCTTGATTGGGTTCAGTTCATGTGAAGAGACTCACCTCACAGGCACACGTCCATCACACACAAAAGTGCAATTAAGTCTTAATGAAGTCTAAGGGTTCATTTTATTGTATTGTTACCATAATAAAAAAATTGCCTAAATCATTTGTAACATACTGTCGCAATATCAATAAAAAAATAAAATAATAATAATAATAATGAATTGGATTTATATAGCACTTTTCTAGACACTCAAAGACACTTTACAACGGAATGGATACATTATTCATGCAATCACACATTCACACTGTGCTGGCGGTAAGCTACTTTAGTAGCCAAAGCTGCCCTGGGGCAAGCTGACGGAAGCGTGGCTGCCAGTGTGCTCCTACCACCAGCAAGCATTCGCACCTTCCAAAAACCAGTGTGAGTACAATAACAATAACAATAACAATAACAATAACAACAATAATAATAATAATAATTTGTTGATTATTGTGGGTGATCCAGGTCCTGGTAATTGTCAAAGTTTGAATCATGGCAACTGGATTCATCTTGTTAATTTAATTTGTTGTGTTTTAAACAAATCTTCCAAAAATGCCTTTGGTGATTATGCTATTAAGCTAATGAAATGTTACTTAAAATGCCGCCTGTACCGTTAATGAAGGTTTTTGTGATGAGCCCTTTGAATGGGTTTAACAATAGAAACACATTGTAAGTTGGCAAACGCACACAAACATGTACACGTATACACACACGCACAAAGTGCAGACAGACAAAAGGCTGACAGTATCAATACAATTTACATGTGATCAATACTGATTAATTCCTCAGTGTGGGAACCTTTCTCTGTAACGTTTCTAGTTCTCTTTGTATGTGTTCAAATATTTCATACAGGGACTTCTGGTGAATTTACTTGGGAATATACTTTAATCAACAATCAATCATTCAAAAGTCTATATTGTGTGCTGTGTCTCATGTAAATCTTTGCTTGTCATTGTAGGTTTTATTATTGAATTTTTTTTGGTGCACTCACACACATATATGGTCTCACAGGCGGGAAGCAAACTCACGCCAACCTGCACCGAAGGCAAGTGACGGTAACCACTCTACCACCCGGAGCCCTTTCTTGTCATTGTAGTCCTTGGGCCAAAGCCCAAAATATGACGTAACGGTACCACCAGGGTGGGTTTTGGCTCATGGTCAAGACACTTATCCGTGCTTGATAATATTTTGTTTGGTATAATTTTAAAGGGCACATTCTAAGCTTTAATTTAAGACCATTTGTGAAGATCTTTATCAAATATATAGGTAATTGGAGCTATTCAAACTTTCAAAAACACAATTTTTTTCACATTTTCCACCTAAACTATACCCTTTATTTAAGCGCCGTGGCATCAAGGAACATGATAGACAGAAAATACAACAGCTGAAATATTCACCAGAGTCCAAGGATTAAGAAAATGTGTAACTTATTTTTATGGCATTGTTGGACATGATTACAGACCTTAAAATGAGAAGGAGCCTTTTGACTAAAAACGAGGCTTGACTCCATGCAGGCTATTGGGGTGAAAACTATACCCATTATTTATGCCCTGTGGCATCAAGGTACATTAAATACAAAAAAGATTGAAAAAAAACAGAATACTCACAGGATTACAAGGATTCAGGAAATGTGTACTAATGTCATTCAACGTCATTGTTAAACATGATTTCAGGCCTAAAATAAGAAGAATTTTGACAGAACTCTGAGTCTTTTGACTTTCTTTTGTGGCTCCCAACCTTACACCCAACAGAGGAATGACCATTTGAAGAAGCCCTGTGAAGCATCAACAACTTTTAACTTGACATCTGTCCAGCAACATTCAAATACAAGGGAGAGTCCCTATCCAGCCTGTTTTCCCTGTTTCCCTTTTCAAACACACCTGAATGAAATGATCAATTTGTCATCAAGCTTTTCAAAGCCTCAATACAATCCTGTTGATCTCATTCACTGCCATAAATTCATAAAATAAAACAAAGATTGTTAAAAATCAGGGGCGACAGGCAATTACAATTTTCAATTGTAATTAATCGCATGACTTCACTAGTTAACTCACGATTAATCTGTTCAAATGAACAATAAAAAAATCTAGGTTTTCATACTCTTGTTAACAAAAGTGGGAAAAAATGTTAAACTAATATAAATAATTCAAATTAATTTTTGACGTTTATAGTCGTCAATGGCAGTGAATGAATAAAAAAATACATATATTATTAAAAATTTGGGGCAACAGGCAATTATATTTTTTAATTGTAATTAATCGCATGACTTCACTAGTTAACTCACGATTAATCACAAATTGTATATCTATTCTAGATGTACAATTTAAAAAATCTAGGTTTTCATACTCTTGTTAATAAAAGCGGAAAAAAATGTTAAACTAATAGAAATAGTTCAAATGAATTTTTGACGTTTATAGTCGTCAATGGCAGTGAATGAGTTATTAGATTCAGGTGTGTTGGAGTAGGGAGACATCGGGAAAAAAAGGCTGGATAGGGGCTCTCATGGACTTGACTTGGTACTAGAGAACCCCATCATGGAACTGTTCCGGGTCTCCCTGCACTCCCTCCCTCCGTACTTCCGTATGCATGGTACTTCATCTATCTGGATTTTATACCTCTCTATGAGAGAAAATGTTGGGTTCGATATGAGCTTCCAGAGAAGGCATTTGGAAGCTACAGCTATCATATATCCCCTTGGTGTTTTGCTTTTGTCAAGCTAAACTGTGCTCGGTGCCTATCCTGCCCTAATTCTATGCCTAGATGTTGTAACTGCCTGCAGAACACACTGAAGTACTTTCCTAACGAGCCTTGTTGCATGCTTGTATCACTCAAAGTACTGTTTATCAGAAATAGAACCAAAGTCTCTGAATCATTTAGTGTTACTGTTGCTGAATGACATGCATGCGTTCACGAGCAGCCATTCTGTAAGGCCAGCCAGGCTCGACTTTGAGTCCCCCGCAGATGCTTCTCACTCTATCTCTAAGGGAGAGTCCCAAAGCACAGGCAGGCTTAATATAGCTTTTCATCCATCCATCCATCCATTTTCTAAACAATTTATCATGTCAATTTATTTTGGTAAAATAGTCAGTCTTATAAATAAATATATGAAAAATTATCTCATCGAACATTAATCCTCCCAAAAATTTGAGGAATTATTATTTTTATTTTTTTATAAAGTAAAGTTTTTCTTTTAAATTTAAAAGTAATTTAAAAAAAAAGGTTTTAGTAAAGTTTTTTTTAAAGTGCTATAAAAATACAATACTAGGAAAAAATAGAAACACATTTTGAAAGAAAAATACTTTTTTTAATACAATTAATGCAACAACAATATGGTAAAATGCAGTGATTTTTATAAAAGAAAATTATTATATATTGAACTTTTTCTGAGAAAAAATAAAGAATTTTTTTTAAGTACATAGAAAATCTAGATTTTTTCAAATGGAATTATGAAATGTAAATTATTTAATGCAATGCAAATAATAATGCACTAAAGCAAATTTAAAAAAAATCTTGGAAAAAAAACCAACACATTTTTACAAATTCAACTTTCTAATACAATGAATTAAAAAATACACTTCACAATATTCCCCCGCACAATTAAGATCTTACAATGTTTTCTTGATGAATTCAAAATAAATAAATAAATAAAACACTCAGAAAAAATAATTTTGTTGGGAATTTTCTTTTTTTTAATGTAACTAATAATAAAATGTAAGATGTAATATTTGGCTTAGTCTTAAATATAAAACGTTCTCACTACGTTGCAAGTAATTTCCCAAAAAACAATTGGGTTTGAAAAATGTTTTTGGGGGAGAATAACATCAGATATTTTTCAATAATGCGTACCCTATGGAGAGTTCATCTGTACATTTTGTATGCTAAACTAGCACAGTAGCACTACTACACTACACTACACGTGTTGTAACATTCTCAACAGTAGAAGTGTTTAACGTGTAAACTTACTGTTACGGTGAACTTGCGCAACCTCTGTGTCAAATAAGGCTAATTAAGGACATATATGTGTGTGTGTGTGCGCGAGCAAAAGCATTTAAGAGCTAATAGTAAAAGCAACCCGCCACTAATGGAACCTCAATTGGTTCCCAAGCAGTCATCCATGGCCCCCACTCTTTCGTCACCCCTTACTGGACAATAGCAGCCACCTGGACTAATAGTGTGTGTGCACATGTGTGCTTGGTAATATTGACTGGCTGCAACTGGAGAGGTCGGGACACAATAGCGCTGTAACTCTGAAGACTTAAGACCATGCTGTGAGAGGTCGCAGCTATGTGACACACACACACACATCCTTAATGAGCCCTTTTACGTGGAGGTTGCGCAAGTTCACCATAAAAGTGTTAACGCAAAACTTAAATGTATTTACATATGAGCTGAACACCACTGGGCAAATTTACAACAATCTTTTTTTGTACCGTATTGTGTAAAAATGTAATGTTGGATGTGTGCCTTTAAGGGGTGTGGCTTAGGGAGTGTCATCATGAGCTAAAGCGGGTTGGTGTGAGAGTCTTGCCATGAGTTGTGGCCTACAGCAGAATGGTTGACCTCAGACTGGGGTGAGGGTTTATTTTTCCAACAGTTGAATGTTTCTAAGCACACAGGCGAGATATGGAAGGTGTGGTTTCAGGTCCTTGAGTGGCTCGGCCACAGACCAGAAACGACAGGTCAAAGCTGAAAATATCCTTATCTAACCTCTTTTGCAGTACCTGCAAATGTGGCTGTTCAAAATAGAGTCGATTCACTATTAACAACATCGAAAGTGCCTCTAATTCTTTCAAAATAAAGTTGTGATATTCTAGTATGCTTTCCCTGACATGTTTTGCTTTCTGGCAAAAGACTGAAGGTTTTGTAGAAACACTGACTGGAATTTGGAACTGTTCACAATACCCTTTAGATACAGCTTCTGTCTCAGCACCCTCCCACATAGATGAAGATGGGAGATCTATCTATCTATCTATCACAAAAATGTCAAGAAAAGCCGACAAGAACATCATAAATTGATTTGGAGTTCTTTAGAGGCACTTAAAAAGGTGGCTGGCAGTTGTGTGTGAGTTCCAATTGGTTAACTAACACTACTCTTCTTTATTTTTTTTAATTCTCATGTCTTTTCTTTAGTTTCAACTTACACGTAAAGCATTTACTGCTTTACTGTGTGTCTAGCTGTGTGTTTGCACATGTGTTCTCCGCTTGTTGACAAGATTTGCGGTGGTGTGCCAGTACAGTTGCTCTCACTTGGCTGTGATTAAACAGCAGCGGCAGAGTACTGATACCACACACACAATTGTACACACCAAAGACCAACAACTCATTATAGCACTTTAAACCAAACAAAAATCCCGAAAAGCTTGTTTTTAACTTCCTCACTAACCATTTTAATTAATATTTTGTAAATGTTCTTTTTTTCCTCTCTTGTAAAAAAAACACCTTTAAAATAATAGTAATAAAAAAGTAAAAAATAAACATAACAATGCATTTATTACAGTTTTTCTCTAAAAGTTTGGCACATTTCTTGAAACTGAGATGACATTTTTAAAATACCATGGGTAAATCCCGAAACTACCTTACAATTGGTTTCAACTGAATGCCATTTCTCATTGCTTACATCAAATTGCCAACGTCTTAGTACGTCTCAATTGCATCAGGGGATCTGTGCAAATTGTTGTGTACATTTAGCCTACAGTTAGCACAATGTGCCCACATTTAGCACATTTTCCAAATGGATAGATCTTGCTGATCAAAGTGGATTAGTTGTTTTTCAGTCTAATTAATGGCTGTCCTCTCCAAAACATGTCAGCAGGATTTCAGTGTGTAAGTCATAATATGCAAAATCATCTGTTCAATTGTCAAAATTAGTCAAGCATACCACAGGGGATCAGTGTAGAGTACGATTGAGACATTCACGCCATTTTTCCTCCCTGCATTGCAAGGTAAAATTTCCACTGCGACGTGGATGAAAACCTTTGGCCAAACAGAGCGTATGGACGGCCAAGAGGGGGTAGGTGACGATAGTGAGTCAGTAAATTCTGTAGAGTAAATTTGACTCTATTTTGATTAATTTGACTCTATTTTGAGTGGGACCAAATTGACTCAGTTTAATAAACTGCTCTTGTAAAATAATTTTTTCCCCTCAGTTTTATATATAATTGTATTTTGTTAGCGGCACCTCTGCTGTTGTGACAAAACATCTAATGATTTGGACTTGTGGTGCTCACAGAATGCCAAAGGGACGATGCATTTTGGGGGCACTGTCTACTTGTATGACATAGAAATTTGATTTTGACACATAGGTGAGCTGTTTTGGGAGAGATATGACCTTTTACAGATGATCCAAGGAGTTGTGCAAAATCATCCAAGTTATTTTTGGCAAAATAACTAAGTAAATGCAGATGAGCCAAAGCAATTGAGAAGGATCTTTGCAGTTGTAACAGTACCAACTCTTTGTTTGGAAAAGGAACTTGGAGTGAAGCATGTGTGAGCAGTTTTGGGATAGATATGTGCTTTTGCTAATGAACTGGTTGTGCACAAATGTAAGTCTGTTTGGTCAAATAAGCTTGCAGTTTTGAAAATGTCATCTCAGTTTCAAGAAATGTGCCAAACCTATGGAGAAAAACTGTAAAAAACAAAACAAAACTGATGTTTGCACAAAACAACACAGCTGTTTGTGTGTAGTGAAATGTCACAGCACAAACAAAAAAAAGTCTCAAGCATGCGCTCAGATTGAAATGACAAAGCCTGCTGACATTTTTTCACCAATTTGACATTTACTTTCAACTGTGTGTGCGCGTGTGTGCTGGGGTGTGTGCGTGTGCGTGTGTGTGTGCGTGTGTTGCACATTCACACACGCACATGCAGCAGGGTGATATTTTGGTACAGCAGGATGCAGAGATTCAGATAAAAGAGGCAAAAGGGGGAGGCAGGTGCAGACGGTGTTTCCCCACTCCAAGATCCACATAACGTGACAACAGAAATCATACATGTACAAACGTATACAATGTTTACTCCACATACATGATGGGAAAAGTTGCATAATAATATTTAATCACACTGACACCCAAGTATGTTTGGCAAGCATTTTATGGTAGAAAAATATTGTATAAAAAGCATAAACATCCATAATTTGATAAAATGTAAATAATTAAACAGTGTGTGTGCATCATAATTTTTCTGCCTTATCCAACAGAGGGACTATGCTGTAATATAATTTTTAAAAATTGCAGAGCATAAAGAATTTATGCCTGTGGTTTATGTTCTGATTGCATGTGTTGCTATCGTTTATGTTCAAATGTTAGTTGTTTAAAAGCTGATAATTACTGCAACATTGATGCTAGTTTCCTTAGCCTGTCTGCATCGTGTGTTAGCATTAAGCTAGCGAACGTCCCAAAAACAAAGTTTTGTGGTTTGGCTTAACACACAAAGTGTAGCATTCTCTGTTTTATGTTTAGTTTCTCACTCAACTTCAACTGTGAGTGGCAATAAACAGCTTGAAGCTGCATTTTTCTTTTAAGAATATGTACTGTATATATTATAAAAACATTTAATTACAGTAATTACAGTGTTTATAAGCATCTATTGCTCCATGTGCAATCTGAGAACCGGATTTGTTTACATGAGAAAAAAAAGTTGATAAACAAAAATCATTAAATTCACATCTCTGTAGATTAAAATTTACATATAAAGAAAAAATTCCAATGTTTGTGTTCATCATTGGGGTCATTTGAGCCATGCTTTGTCTGGTCCCTCACCTAGGACCTGTTTGCCATGGGTGGCCCTACCAGGGGCATGAAGCCCCGGACAACATAGCTCCTAGGCTCATTGGGACACGCAAACCCCTCCACCACGATAAGGTGATGACTCACGGAGGGTATCCCCCTCTGGAGCTAGGCCTGGAGGTGGGGCTCAAAGGCGAGCGTCTGGTGGGGCCCGGCCGGGCACACCCCGAAAAGGCAACGTGGGTCCTCCTTCCCATGGGCTCACCACCAGTGGAAGGAGCCAAAGGGGTCGGGTGCGCAGTGAGTTGGGTGGCAGCCAAAGGCGGGGGCCTTGGCGGTCCAATCCCCGGCTACTGAAGCTAGCTCTGGGGACATGGAATGTCACCTCTCTGACAGGGAAGGAGCCCGAGCTGGTGTGCGAGGCTGAGAAGTTCCGACTAGATATTGTCGGACTCGCCTCCACACATGGCTTGGGTACTGGTACCAATCCTCTCGAGAGGGGCTGGACCCTCTTCCACTCTGGTGTTGCCCACGGTGAGAGGCGCAGAGCAGGTGTGGGCATACTCATTGCCCCCCTGCTAGGTGCCTGTACGTTGGGGTTTACCCCGGTGAATGAGAGGGTAGCCTCCCTCCGCCTTGGGGACGGGTCCTGACTGTTGTTTGTGCTTATGCACCGAACAGCAGATCAGAGTACCCACCCTTTCTGGAGTCCTTGGAGGGTGTGCTGGAGAGCGCTCCCACTGGGGACTCCCTCGTTCTGCTGGGGGACTTCAACGCTCACGTGGGTAATGACAGTGAGACCTGGAGGGGCGTGATTGGAACAGCCCCCCGATCAAAACCAGAGCGGTGTTTTGTTATTGGACTTGCCACGGACTGACCATAACGAACACCATGTTTAAGCACAAGGGTGTCCATATGTGCACTTGGCACCAGGACACCCTAGGCCGCATTTCAATGATCGACTTTGTAGTCGTGTCATCGGATTTGCGGCCGTATGTGTTGGACACTCGGGTTAAGAGAGGGGCGGAACTGATCATCACCTGGTGGTGTGTTGGCTCCGATGGCGGGGTAAGATGCTGGTCCGACCAGGCAGACCCAAACGTATTGTGAGGGTCTGCTGGGAAAGTCTGTCAGAATCCCCTGTCAGAAAGAGTTTCAACACACACCTCCGGCAGAACTTCTCCCTTGTCCCAGGGGAGGCGGGGGACATTGAGTCCGAGTGGACCATGTTCCGCGCTTCCATTGTTGAGGCGGCCAATCGGAGCTGTGGCCGTAAGGTGGTTGGTGCCTGTTGTGGCGGCAATCCTCGAACCCGCTGGTGGACACCAGCGGTAAGGGATGCCGTCAAGCTGAAGAAGGAGTCCTTTTGGGCCTTTTTGGCCTGTGGGACTCCGGAGGCTGCTGACAGTTACCGGCTGGCCAAACGGAATGCGGCTTCGGCGGTCGCTGAGGCAAAAACTCGGACATGGGAGGAGTTCGGTGAGGCCATGGAAAACGACTTCCGGACGGCTTCGAGGAAATTCTGGTCCACCATCCGGCGTCTCAGGAGAGGAAAGCAGTGCACCATTAACACTGTGTATAGTGGAGATGGGGTGCTGTTGACCTTGACTCAGGACGTCGTGAATCGGTGGGGAGAATACTTCGAAGACCTCCTCAATTCCACCGACACGCCTTCCTTTGAGGAAGCAGGGTCTGGGGACTCTGAGGTGGGCTCCCCTATCTCTGGGGTCGAAGTCACTGAGGTGGTTGGAAAACTTCTCGGTGGCAGGGCCTCGGGGGTGGATGAGATCCGCCCGGAGTTCCTAAAGGCTCTGGATGTTGTGGGGCTGTTGTGGTTGACACGTCTCTTTAACATCGCGTGGACATCAGGGACAGTGCCTCTGGATTGGCACACCGGGGTGGCGGTTCCCCTTTTTAAAAAGGGGGACCGGAGGGTGTGTTCCAACTTTAGAGGGATCACATTCCTCAGCCTCCCAGGTAAGGTCTATTCAGGGGTGCTCGAGAGGAGGGTCCGTCTGGAAGTCGAATCTCGGATTCAGGAGGAGCAGTGTGGTTTTCGTCACGGCCGTGGAACAGTGGACCAGCTCTACACCCTCAGCAGGGTCCTCGAGGGTGCGTGGGAGTTCGCCCAACCAGTCCACATGTGCTTTGTGGACTTGGAGAAGGCGTTTGAACGTGTCCCTCGGGGAGTCCTGTGGGTGGTGCTTCGGGAGTATGGGGTACCGAGCCCCCTGATACGGGCTATTCGGTCCCTGTACGACCGATGTCAGAGTTTGTTCCGCATTGCCGGCAGTAAGTCAAATTTGTTTCCTGTGAGGGTTGGACTCCGCCAAGGTTGCCCTTTGTCACCGATTCTGTTCATAACTTTTATGGACAGAATTTCTAGGCGTAGCCGAAGCGTTGAGGGGGTCCGGTTTGGTGGCCTCAACATTGCATCTCTGCTTTTTGCAGATGATGTGGGGCTATTGGCTTCTTCAAGCCGTGATCTCCAGCTCTCACTGGAGCGGTTCGCAGCTGAGTGTGATCCAGTTGGGATGAGGATCAGCACCTCCAAATCCGAGACCATGGTCCTCAGTCGGAAAAGGGTGGAGTGCCCTCTGCGGGTCGGGGATGAGATCCTGCCCCAAGTGGAGGAGTTCAAGTATCTTGGGGTCTTATACACGAGTGAGGGTAGGTTAGAGCGGGAGATCGACAGGCGGATCGGTGCAGCGTCTGCAGTGATGCGGACGCTGTATCGGTCCGTTGTGGTGAAGAAGGAGCGGAGCCAAAAGGCAAAGCTCTCGATTTACCGGTTGATCTACGTTCCTGCCCTCACCTATGGTCACGAGCTGTGGGTCGAGACCGAAAGAACAAGATCCCGGATACAAGCGGCCGAAATGAGTTTCCTCCGCAGGGTAGCTCTCCCTTAGAGATAGGGTGAGAAGGTCGGTCATCCGGGAGTGACTCAGCATCGAGCCGCTATTCCTCCGCGTTGAGAGGAACCAGTTGAGGTGGCTCGGGCATCTGGTTCGGATGCCTCCTGGACGCCTCCCTTGGGAGGTGTTCCGGGCATGTCCTACCGGCGGGAGGCCCCGGGGACGACCCAGGACACGCTGGAGAGACTACGTCTCTCGGCTGGCCTGGGAACGCCTTGAGATCCCGTCGGAGGAGCTGGCTGAAGTGGCTGGGGAGAGGGAAGTCAGGGCTTCCCTGCTAAAGCTGCTGCCCCCGCGAACCGACCCCAGATAAGCGGAATTGAAGACAGAAAAGAACGGAAAAAATTCCATCACCCAAACATAAAAAGGTAAATTAAAAAAACGGAAGGTTGATGCCTAATGGAATGCATACAGTAAACGCACACCATTTTTACAAGGGGCGGCAAAAGCAAAGTTCTCTACATCAACGTATCCGAAGAAGCTCACAGGGGGCAAAACACACAAATGCATGATGTCAAACGAACACAAAATATACCACAGTATACTCTAATATTTCTAAAGTGTTTAATGTTATGTTAAGTTATGGGAACATTACATATATTCACTAGATTAATTTTGTGTAATCTTACCAACAATATTTATGTGTGTGCGTGTGTTGTTGTTGTGCAGGGGTGTGAGGGAAGACTGGAAAGGTTACGGTCTGAAGGGTGTGAAAGGTCGTGTGGTTTTGACATATTTCATATTCTAGACGTGGAGAAAAGAAATTTGGCGGTTTGCTTGTCAGCCACAAAACAAAAGACGCAGAAAATATGTAATTGTGCCACTACAAAGATAACAATGCACATTAGGATTCACAGTATGTTACTTTTTTTGTCTTAGTAACAAAAAATGACATGCACATTATAAAATTTTAATTATTTGTGCTAATTTTCAGGTCTTTTTTCACATGTTTTGATGTGCATCTCCTTCCACATAATTCATCCAATTCACCTCATTCCGATTTCAACATATTCCTAAAATGTACGTCATGGGAGCTTGTATTTTTCTCAACCCAAATATGAATCGTATTCCTAAAATTAAAAATTTTACACTCAAGTTTCCTGCATAGATTTTTTTTTTGTCATTCATTCCAATGGCACAGTCAACATTACACAGTTACATCGTTCCAATTTGAAATTTAAATCATTCAACATATTCAATTCAGCTTGGGAATGATTTTTAATTTGCCAAAAATCCCATTGACCAAAAAATTTAACATTTTTACTATTACAATACATGCAAAAAATTCCCTATTTTTCCAAATAAAATCAAATAAATCTTTATTCATTTTTAATGGCACATTCAACAGATTCATGTTATTCCTATTAAAAATTCAAAAAGTTCCACTCATTCAATTCACATTGATTTTCAACATACCAAAAAAATTCCGTGCCCCACAAAAAATACACAGATACACACAATAAAAAAATAAAAAAATCAGGATCATTTTACACCATTCTATATATTTTAATATCATTGCATATTTTCCAATATAATTCCACATTTATATATCTTTTCATTCAGTAAAGCCTTAAAAAGACAAATTGTCCAACATTCCCACACATATGTCCATACCAAATATTTATTAATTATACGCATTTTTCTGTCTAAACTGCATTCATATCCTGCACAAAAGGCAAAATGTCAATGCAATAATAAAAATTGTCCTGTAGTGTAACATCGTGCACAGGAAGCTGCATGCCAACATGCCTTTCCTCCCATCATATGTTTGCCATGCCACAGGTGTTCATGTGCGTGTTTATTTAATGTGATCACGCACACACATGCCACACATGTACAGACTGTTTGCACCTGTGTAGCAAAGGATGCAGATGCGGTGTGGAGCAAACACACAGTGCAAATGTGAGAGGGTGGTGGTAGTGTGACCTCATCATATAGCGCCAGTGGAAGATAACATGCAAACACATTTCACGCTTCGTTTTTTTTTTTTTTTTTTCCCGACATACGTGGGGATGCCAACAGTAGAGGAAACACTCAGCCTTCCTCCTACACACATACACAGCGTGGAAAGATGTATTACACAATGGTGACCATCAGAAGTCCTCACATATTCAAATAAGGAGGAAAGAAAAAGGATGGAATAAAGGGACGAAAAGGAAGGAAGGAAAGAAGAAGGGAACAAGGCCAAGTGGGTTCTATTTCGTCCTTCACGACCGCCAGATGGCGGTGCTCCAAGCACTGAATGTTCCCTTCGCGCATGCGCAGATAACATTCAGTGCTTGGAGCACCGCCATCTGGTGGTTGTCCGGGACTCATAGAACCGTAGTTACGGTCGTAACTTTCGTTTTAAGGAAATAAATGGGAGGACAGAGGGAGGAATGAAGAAAAGGAGCATACAATGATGACACGAGGGGGAGAGAAGATAGAAGGAAGCAAAATGGAAGGAAGAAGTGAAAAGAAGTCTTCTGTGTTTACTTCCTGCTTATGTAATGTCAGCATGTCAGCATGTTTGAATGCAACACACGCACATAAACATGTACATAATCACAATATTTCAGTTTATCCTTCTTCTTTTTTTTGTTTTACTTGTACAGAAGTAGTTGAATTATTACTTCTACTTTCACTAGAATTTTTTTTTCTGCAAGTATTAGTGATCTGTATATCCTTTAGACAGCTAAATAAATAAAACAAATAACAACAAAATCAATGGTTTCTAAACTGTAAGTCTCCACCAAATGGTTCAGATGTCATTTACACAACATGAAATAGTGACAACAGTGGTGACTTGCGATACAAGGCTTGTAATTAAAATCATCTTTCCCCATTAAAATTAATGGAATTGCTAATAATCCGTCCCAGCCTCCCAAAACACCAACACATTTTTTTTGTAATAACACCACCAACACACGATGACACTTTCCATTATGTGTTAGCATTAAGTTAGCTGACAAACTGTGAGTGGCAATAAACAGTTTGAAGATGCTTTAAAAAAAAAAAAAAAAAAAAGAAGAGATTAAAACAAATAGAAACAAAAACCATGACAAAAATTTAAATATTTCCTTTAAAAATAAACAAACAAAACATTTCTAATGTGTTATGCTGATTGATGGAGCAAAAGTGTCACCTCTGAGCAGCAAACTTTGGCGATTTGGTGTACAGTGTGAGGCTGTGACGTCTGTCTGCACGGCCTCAACTCAAACAAGGACCCGTTTGTGTGCACAAGACAAATCACAGGACTCGCATGCTGTTTGCAGGGGAGGGACATGAATGCAGGCCCACCACTTAATCATCATCATCATCTTCTTCATGTTCTTCTCGTTCTTCACAAGAAGTGTCAACACGAGCATCCATTGGACGCCACCACAAGGATTAAAACATGGAGGACAGTCCACGAAGAGCTCAGGATCACACGGAAGATGTGTCGCCACACATAAAATGTAAGAAATAACTATTTTGAGGCAAGTCATTTTGAAAAGGGGGAAAAGAGGAGTTGAATCTGCAGTAAGGTATATCACAATACAGTCTTTGATTGAGATGTAGAATATGGACCTTGAGACAAAAAGTGCATTTGTAAAACTGTCAGGTGCATGTTATGATAAAAAAAAGCATTTAAAAAATAATTATAACAAGCTGAAATAATCAATTAATCAAGGCACGTCACAATATTATTGTTCATTTTTCAGTTTAGTAAACACAATTGTTGTGCTTAAAATATGAAATAAAATTGCCCAAAAGCATGCAACAAAAGTGTGAGGACAGGTCTCAGAGAGTGACGTGCAGTGAGGACCACTGATAATAATAATAATAATAACAAATTATCGTTATTAAAATTACTATTATAATTACATTAATTAATTATTTCCTTAATAATAATAACAATAATTTTAATAACGATAATTTGTTATTATTATTATTATTATTATTATTATTATTATACAGTGTTCTTGTGTTTTCCGCTGGGTTTAGATTCCAATAAAAGGAAATCCGCAGAGTAGTTAGCTTTATGTTTTAAATTTATTCTAAATGTTGTAAGGTTCTAAAACCCCTCTCCACACAGTTTACACCCTTTTCTCATTGAGGCATTTACATTTTCTCACATTTCTCTCTTGTTTAAACATTCTCAATGCTCAAACCATCATAAATTTTATAAAAGAAGTAGTAGATTACTGTAAAAAAAAAAGCATGCAAATTTGTACAAAAAAAATCTGCGTGAACCGCGTTATAGTGAGGGAACACTGTATACAGAACTTGTACGTACATGTATAAAAATAAATTTTTGTTATTATTGTTATAATAATAATAATAATAATAATAATAATAAATTACAATAATAATAATAATAAATTACAATAATAATAATAATAACAATTAGTTATTAGTTTTTCTTATTATTATTATTATATACAGAACCTGTATGCGTACTTCACTTCTTCCCCATGCATTCGAACAGGAAATATGCACATTCACCTATTTTCATGATGAAATCAGTGAAAATTTTTCGATTTAAAAGAAAATCGTAAGGCATGGACTATAGAACTAAAATGGAACATAATTTAATGTAATCATGAGTTATCATGGAGGTGAAGGGACAACAGAAAGCAGCACTGCCTCATTTGTTTAACCTGACTGCAAGTCCCTTATCTCAGAATCAGTGCTCATTAATACAAGTTCAGTGAAAGCGTTTAAATGCTAAATGATACCAAGTAGATCACCATGCAACACAGAAGTGAAGCACTTCTCACAAACAGTGCTGATATAACTAAATACAAATTCACAAGAAAGCCAAATTTTTAAGCATTTATCAATCATTCCCAAATAGACTGTCATGCAACACAGTTGTGAAGTAGAGCTCAGAATGTATATAACAAAAATCTAAGTTCCTAGGAAAGCAAAACTTTCCCAAATAGGCAGCTGAGACAAGGAAATTCACAGGAATGCAGCAATTCGCAGGAAAATAGCACATTTAAAAATTTAAACGGTAAATGTACGAAAATACTCTATACCATACAACACAGATGTAAACCACTGCCCAGAAACAGTGTTTTAACAACTAAACACAAGTTCAAACATTCTCTGAAAAGTATTTCATTATCTTTAAATAATGATTTTTTTTCAAGAAAAAGGCCATCCTAATAGTATTTAGTTGATATGATCTCATATTTTTTTGATGTTTAATAATTTAATGGAAATCGCAGGGTTCCCAATGAACAATTTCCTAACATGAAACTGCAAATTGTCTGTTGTTCAAAAAGTCAAATTTTGACTTAAGTGATGGTGATATAATGAAAAGTCAAATGTTCTGCTTTTTGTGCCTTTCGTTTAATGGCATTGTACTTTAGACTAGTCCACCTCGCATTTTACAACATGAATAAATTATATATTGTACACAAATTGCTTTTATTACTTAGAAGGTGAGGGAATAGGGTTTAATCTATCCATTACTCTTTGACAATCGTCTCTCTTTCTCTTCCATGGTGTATATTTCAGTGATACTGTAAATTGCTGGAATGTTTTGTTTTCTAGTGTAATCACTCCTTGGCACCCTTTTAGCAACAGTGTGTCCCTTCTTGTGCGTCTGTTCACATGACAGCAAAGTTACATTTCTGTGCCTTCAGTCCAGGCTCGTGTGTTTATTGTCAATGCTGAGCGTGTATTTCACACAGCGCCGCTCACCTTTGACATTCAAGGGACAAAGCGAGGCTGTTGTGAGGATAATGTCACGTTGCATGTCGCAAAACACATTAATTGTGCACAAATGGCACTTTCCCGACTCATGAATATGTATGAATGACGCATGAAGAAGAATGACGTGTACTTCCAAGTATGCATCTATTATTTTTATGAGAGTGAACCCCCCCAACATCCAACCCCACCCCATGTTCGCAGATCGGCCAATTTCACAGATATTTTTTTAGACCATTCGCTCTGAAAAAAAATTTGGGTCAAAAATAACCCAAATTGGTACAAAAAGGGACCGACCCAACTTTTTTGTGGTATTTAATTAACCCAAAAAGTGGGGTCAAACAAAAAACCCACAAACATCCCGCCCAAAATGGGTTGCTTTGAGGGTTGATAATTTAATTAGACCCAAGCTGTTGGGTTAAATAGCTCAAAAAGTTGGTTTGAATCATTTTTGACACAATTCAATTAGGTTATTCAATTAACTAAAAAGTTGAGCCAAATGAATATCGCACAAACAACCTAAAAAAAATTGGGTCGCTTCGTGGGTTATCAATTAAATTTGGCCCAGCTTTTTTGCATTTAATAACCCGAAAAGCTGGGTCAGCTCATTTTTGACCCAATTCAATTGGATTATTTAATCAACCCAAAAAGTTAATAATAATAATTTCACCCAACTTTTTACAAAACTATTAACCCAATTATAATAACCCGTTTTGGGGTTGTTTTGTCGGTTATTCGTTTGCCCCAATTTTTTGGGTTAAATAACTAAAAAAGACCCAATTTGGGTTATTTTTGACCCAACTGTTTTTAGAGTGTATCCTCCGATTTTCACTCTGATCAGACCAAAGCCATGTCTAATACAGTTGTAATGTGTTTTTTAATAATGAAAATAGCATTCTATCATAAAAAAATCTATTGCTTAAGGGGTTATAACAACTACATCAATGCTTTCCTTAGCCTGTCTATGACATTTTGCATTGAGTTTAGCATCAAGCTAGCTAGTTACAGAATAAACTTTTTTTTTTTGAAGAATTGTTCACCATCTGCCAAAATTCAGCTTGTTGTGAAGTTGAGTGGAGTACAGTGCCTCTGCCACGAGGCACCATTTCATTAAAATATTATAGTTTGGCGCCCTCTGGTGGAATCTTTGTGTCAATCACCCATGTTGAACTGAAGGGAAGAGCCTCATCTAGTCAAGCCATAGCATTGTCTAATAGAAACAAATGTGCTTTACTGCTATTTTGTGGCTACTACAAAATTCAATCAAAATACAAAAACGTTTGTAAAGTATTTGCTATTGACCTTTTGCACGTGACGTCACAGCCCTCTTGGGAACGCCCCCTACGGGACACTGGACGGCAAAAGAGCCATTTGCCTGTAATGTAACCATTGAATCTCGTACAGCGTAAAGCCCTTTATCTAATCGATTATCTTATAAAATGGTCATATCTTTCTTTGCGGTCGGTTGTACAGACAGACAAAAGAGTAAACTAAATGTTGCTTTTTATCGCATACCTACTAATGAAGACAAAAGACGTTGATTGATACCAGCAATCAAAAGAAAAGACTGGCAGCTCACAAAGTATTCACAGATTTGCAGCGATCATTTTTTGCGAGGTTAGTAAATAAATGTTGTAATTAGTAGACAAATGTTTATACATTTTACTAGTAAGCGTACACTCTAACAAAGATTGTAACAGAGGTGTCGAATTGCGTGTTTCAAATCACATTAACGAGCCAGATAGTTAGCGTCCACTCCAACTGCACGAACACACAGCTTAGTTTTAAAATGCACTTTCTTCAAATCTATTAAGTGCATTTGACTGTTTAATAATGGGGGATTTCGTCTTTGTGCTTGGAGTTTTTCACTCTGGAGCCGGAGTCATATTCATGAAAATACCGCATAGCTTGCCACTACGATAGTCATTAGTTTCATGCTAGTAAGCGTAGTCACATAACATCATCACAGCGTTTCATTATAGAATGGACTATTTAAAAATAAGTCAGTTAGCATGATAAGCAAGTTTTACCTTTGCATTACAAGGTATATTGTCCCCCGGTGTGAGCGTAGCATCTCGTCCCAGAGACTCAGCCAGCGACAAGCTTTTGAATCAGCCCCGGTGTAAGGAGAAGAGACGGCATTGACTACATAATGTTATAGGTGGTGCACTGCGGCAAAGTTGGCAATTTGTGTTACTTGATAAAAACAGCAGGCAACAGAAGGTAAGGGGCTGTTTTCAAACTAGCGATCTCCAACTTAAATAAATATTGCGCCCTTTGAGTCCCGACTTTGACTGACAGGCGAACTTTGGTTGAAGTAATAGATTCCATGGCTCTATGGGCAATAATAACTTTTAATTTGTAAAATAACAGTCGCTTAGTCGCTCAGGGTCACGTTCACTTCCATTCAACAATAATTTCCTTCCGCCGTCCATCATAGAGCAGTCACGCGATCACGTGATGTCGTGCAAATGGTCAATAGTGAGTGGCTTCGGAACTGTTTAATGTGTTTTATCTATCCAGATAAAGAAGAAGACAAAAGTGTGCAGGATGCTAACATGGAGGTAGCTCAGGTAAGAGTCTCTGAATTATGCTGCTAACTGTTTACATTAATTTTATGTTAAAAAGCTTGATATAATCAACTCACAACTAGAATTCTATTAAAATACACCAGTTTAGCATGAAACTTAATTAAGCAATCAGTGGGTGGACTTCAGTCCTGAGTTTCCGTCTCAATCTTAAAGGGGAAGTCAATCTTAAATATTTATTGGCTACAATATGTTATATGTGACCTCGCTAATCTAAACATGACATTGTGATTCATATTAATTTGTGGAATATAAGTTATGAAGAAAAAGCCAGACGTTTTTATCCATCTCAGGGAGCAGACATTTTTCCACTTGCTGTCAACTGAAGATTACATCACAGTTGCTCAGAGCTGAGGCAATGACCAATCACAGCTCACCTGTTTTCTGAAGCTGAGCTATGATTGGTTGTTACTTGCGCCCTGAGCAACTGTGATGTCATCTTCAGTCCACAGCAAGTGGCAAAATGGCTGCCTTTTGATATTGCAATATTAACCAGAATACCATATTTACATTGTTTAGACTAGTGGGGCTGCTTAGAACATCCTTTTGTCAAAGTTTTTTTTTTAGGTTGACTTCCCCTTTAAAGGCCCTCAGTACGAAAACAGTTTTAATGCAGCAGTCTGATGTAAAACTACAATAATAAACACACTGTTGAGAGTGCCAGTCAAAACTAAGCAGGAATTTGAATGTCCTAATGTTCAGACAACATAAAGTTCAATACACGTGTTCGGTTTCTTGCCTGGGTCACGTTGACTTTTCTCTTTGCTCGCTCTTTCTGTCCACCATCTTTTCATCTCTGTGTGGGTCATGTGAGAGGCATCAGGCGGGAGGCATGTGTTCTTTCTTTTCTTTTTTTCACCCAAAGCTATCAGTTTGATGTCTGGTGCACCTGAAAGCTCAAACATTAGTTGTGTGTTCATGCTATACAGTAGTTACAATGCATGATGCATCAATAATTGTCTTGCAAATTTGACACACCACAGAAAGGAGTGTTGTTAACAATCTTGCCAAACACAAATGATTCAAATAATTGTCAAGAATATAAATGAAGCATGAAAATGGTGTTGGGGGGAGGAGGGGGGGGGGGCACCTTTATCTCAACGCTTTGAAACACTGTGTGCATGCCGAAAACAAAATAAAATAAATCCATTTAAAGCCTCTGGTAGCTGGAATATATCCCACCAGGTCATCTCGGAGCTGTACCATTCCGCGACAATGAGGCACTCTAAAGAGGCCATGCCAGTGCAAAGCACTTGTCATACACAGGCTGTCATGTCAGATGATAAACATTTTTTTTTGTGTTTTACCTTGCCGTTTCACCTTTTCTCTGTAAAACACTCACAGCTAACAAGGTTCTCTAAACGCTAGTATAAATTCCGGTCTACATGTGGCTGTCAAGTCAGACTTTAAAAATATATAAATAAATCAATTAAATAAACTCCCCTTCCTCACTATTCTGTCATTCACTACGTGATGTGCGCACACTCAAGGGCAACAATGAGGCACTCTAAAGTAGCCACGCCAGCTTACTATATGAAGGCCAAGATATATAGTGGGGGAGAGCCAGATTCCAAAGTGCTTCACGTGGCATCCACTAACCAACTATAAAAAGTGTAACCAATCAATGACATTTTAACCACACAGCTGCAGGGTCTGGTGGCGGAGCTACGTGAGGGGCTCCACGTCTCCCTGGCGGAGCTGTGCGAGCTGCGCCAGAAGGACCTACGGCTGGAGGAGAGTCTGCAGGCCCACCAGACCGACGTGGATGATAAGATTATGGGCCTCAAGAACTTGCTCAACACTTTCAAGGTGCTGGAAACATTATGAAGCGACCACCCCTGACCCAATACACACACACATGAATGTATTCCTGAATGATGGTGGTGGAAAGCATCAGCAGCCTATAATGAGGAACATCTGACTGAATGGAGGCAGCATAGTAATGTAATATATTAGACAGAAAGACAGCTATTTTAGACATTAAAATACAGAACCTCGACTCTCCCTGACTAACAGTGCCTACCTACTTGTATATCTCTTTTTAACCAATTAATCTACCTACTTATCCCTAACTTTAGTCTACTTTCTGACCGACTTGCCTACCTACAAAGCTCTTTTTATTGTCTACCTGTCTACTCTACACAACTCCTCTACCTTCCTACTTACCTATACCAACTTTCCTACCTGCCTACCGAGCACCAACTCCTATCTATCATTCCACTTACCAATCAACCAACAACCTAACTAGCTCCTACTTACCTCATCCTGATTTCTGTCTACCTCCCTCCCTCCCAACACACCAACCAACCTTGCCCTAACTTTAGTTTACCTTCTACGGGGGCGGCGTGGTTCAGTGGTCGAGCGGTCATATCGCAAACCAGTATGGAGGACCAAAACTGCCAAAATTAAAAATGAATAAATGACTAGATAAATAACTAAATGACTAAAAGTGAAAATAAAAACGGATATAAAAAATATAATTAAAAGATCAAATCCAAAAAGTGAATAAACATGGAAATAAAAACAAACAAGATTAAAAAATAAAAATCATAATAAATACATAAAAATAATTAAATATCAACCAATAAGTAAAAACGCTCTGCTCTCACATTTATTTATTTCATGTTGCAGACGCTCTGCCAGGACGAAATGTTATTCAAATGAGGGGGTGGTCCTGAGCGTGTCTAGGGTTGTACTCCACCGTTGCAAACTGCCTTTCATTGGTCGAGTGAGCGGGTTGGCGGCTTGCATGGAAAGCTCCAGCAATGGACTTGTCCACAATCTTGTCCACTGTCACCACAACTTGCAACTTGAGTTGCTCGACAAGTCAACAAGTCATAAACCAGAAGTTGTGGGTTCGATCCCATGCCATTGTGACCACGTCGAAGTATCTTTGAGCAAGAGACTGAACCCCCAGTTGCTCCTGATGCTGCAACACCAGTAGGTGAATGAGTAGTCGAATGTTAAGTGCTTTCAGGGCCATGTAAGGTGGAAAAGCGCTATATAAATCAAGTACCAGTACGATTTACAATACATATTGTACTAGCTCTAAACCTGTTCAACCTCTACCTACAGTACACACCTCAAGCTCCATAACCCAAAACGATCTACCTGTTTCCATTTGCAGGAGGAGCTGAGCGCTTCCTTCTTCCACATCCAGGATGTGTCCAACAGACAACAGGAGCTGATCAAGCAGCTAGAACAGTTGCAGCCAGAGACCCCCATCACCGTCCCACACAGGTAGCCCTAAAATTGTAATGCTCATTAACTCATTCAGACTCGAAGACAAGGGAATATGTTTTTTAATACTTTGTCCTTCACTACCAAAAATGTATTTATACATTTCTTTTTAAATGTTTTTTTCATGCTAGAGCTTCTGACATGAAGAGGTGGCTTAAAGCAATGGTAGTTATTACAAAAAACGACCAGTAGAGTATAAGAGATCAGCCAGGGCTATGTTGCAACAAGCTCTTTTTGACAGTGTTTTCACCAGGAATGTGAATATTGATGAAACTTAGCTGTATTCTAATGCTGATGACTGCAAAAACGGAAACATATATATATTTTTTTAATTCCTGATGGAAGAAGAGACTCTAATCTTTATTTTGGTAAGTTACATGTTTTTATAGCAATAGAACACAATATTCTGTGGGCTTTGCAAAATCAGTCAAAATCCAGTATAACAGAGAAGGGGGTTGCTTCAGTGAAAATGGCTGGGAGTGAATAAGTTAATACTATGAGACACACATATTTCTGATTGGTCCAAAAGCAGGAAGGGCTCCAAGTCGGATGTTCTGAGCGCATCTGAGGATGAGCGCATCTGTGCACCCGGCCAATCAGAGCTCAGCATCATCCAGCGCTACTTTGGCGAGTCGCCGCAGTCGCAGAGGAGCGTCACGTCGACGCAGAGTGAGCAACTAAATTGTGCTTAACTTTAACAAAATGAAAACAAATGAAATGTGTTGTAGCATCCACCTCGGAGCAGCAGTCCAGAAGTCCGGCGTTGGGGGACAGCAGGAATGGTAGAGAGGACACGCAAACGCCCGACAGCCTCAATGAAAACAGTAAGAAAACTCAACTACACTTCCATTAGGTAAACACAAGGATAATGATGGACCCTTATTTTTGCAGGTTTGCGACAGAAGGCCGCCTTGGAGCTGCTGGAGTCCGAGAGGATCTACGTGTCCCACTTGTCTCTGCTGCTGAAGGCCAACATCTCCTTCAACGGCTCGGAAGCGCTCGTTGCAAAGGACAAACGGTGAAAAGACGACTTAATTATCAGTTCGCACACCTCCGTGTGCACCCGTGATCTAAATTCAACGTTTACAGCGATTGGAAGGCAGGAAATGGACAAATCTAATAACATACTGTAGCTTGCTAATGTAATTGCTCTTAAACCTCCATGCACATGTTTACAAAAAGCACAATAGAGGCTTTTTTTGTGCTAATGATTGCATCGGTTTGCATCGCTTTTTACAAAAGCTGATCACGTGTGCGCAACCAAAATCCCCTAACTTGATGATGTCGTGCCTTCCCTGGGCGGCAACAGTCCATTTCCCAGCTCTCTGAGGTTCCTGATCCAGCAGCACCTGGACCTGCTGCACACCCTGCAGGAGCGTGTCCTCAGGTGTCAGTGGCAAGGCATCATGGGAGATATCTTCATGAGGCTCACCAGCAAAGAGGTAGTGTCACGGCTAATTGGAATGTGGGCACAAATTAACACTACACTGGCCTTTTTATTTTTGGGCCTAATCTGTTATTTATTTAATTCTTTCAATTACAGAATACTTAAGTACGGTCAGTAATATATATAAAATTACTGTACATAAAACAATCGAATAAATAAATGTTCTTACATAATTTTGGGGGTGCTGAAAATTAATCTGACCTTAGTTTTTTCTCTAAACTGTAGTTTTCTTTTCTTTTAGTTTTTTTTGTCAAACTATGACAATCTAATAATATTAACAATTCTATGCAAAAAAACTGAAAAGTTAAACTGGTATTGGGTGAAAATATATATATTTTTAATCTGTACAATACCACTAATAAGAACATCAAATGCGCCAATTGCATGTGAAGAAAAACATACAGCAAACAAAACAAAACTGGTGGCAGATTTGAAATCAGAGAGCAAAAATGGTCTAGAATAAGTTAAAATAAAAACTCATGCAACAGAAAAAATAAAATAAAAAATGTTGGCCAGTAATCATCATGAGCAACATTACCAAATGGATGTGAATGCGAGGAGGTCAAAATTCAGCCATCACATCTTCTCCATTTCTAATCAATCACAATTCCTGACCAGCAAAAAATAAAGAAATACATTCCAGCACAGTCATGAAACAATCCCCCTCGTTGTCCCCAAAACAACTCGCTGGCCCACTTGCCAACACTGTACACTGCGTACGTGACTTGAATGTGAACTGTTTCCCTCCCCAGAGTGACTTCCTGGACTTGTACGTGTCCTACCTGAAGGAGCTGCCCGATTGCCTGGCTGTGGTCAGCATGATGGCCTCCAATGCCGTCAAATCTTCCGCCTTCCTGGAGGTAAAACACACTCAGGCCCTGAATGGTAAAATCAATGGACAAGTCTTGGGACATACTTCCTATCATGGTTGAGCTACACACCACAGAATCCTTATTTCTTTCCTAATTTTCACATTTTAAAGGAAAACAAAACAGGCTTACTCAAATGTATCTATCCAATTATTTTCACATTTTTGTTGCTCAAGAGTTGGTGACAGTATGTCCGTATGTCCTCTCTATATATATTTCTGATTGGTCAACCTGAACCATTTGCTGTGATTGGTTGTCTCCTTCTCCAAGAGTGACATCATGGGTGATGATTCCAAACCCTCCCTGCACATGTTGCTCCTCCAACCGGTGCAGAGGATTCCGGAATATTTGCAGCTGCTGCAGGTGACACACAGAACAGACAAAAACACACTTGTCACCTCTTTTCCATTCATTTTTTAATTATCTCATTAATTCCATCCAGCCACATTCTGTAGTATTTGACCTTGTTTGGGTGGAGAGTGAACTAGAGCCTATCCCAGCTAACTTTGGGTGGAAGGCTGGGTAGTTGTTACACTCTGGATTGGTCCTGGGCTCCAGGTGGCTTGTTTGTGTGAGTGAGTGAGTGCAAAAAACAAAAAAAACTATTAGTTTAGGATTAGTCCTAACTTTTTCAATTTATTTATTGTAAATAATATACATTTAAATTACATTCACACATTTTATTTGATCAAATAATTTCTTCATTAGAAATAACAAAAAAAAGAATAGTTTAATAAAATAAATTATTTTATTTGACCCTTTTAATTTTTCCAAATATAATTGGTTCACTTATGAATCAATTGTAAAAAATAAATACAATTAAAAATTAAAAATGCCAATTAAATTATGCATACATTGTCATATATTTAATTGGTTAAAATAAATAATTCAATTAATTACAAAAAATAATTTTTTTTAAATAAGAATTAACATTTTATTAAAAACATTTTACTCACACAGGACGGATGGCATTGGACATTTTAATTTATTTTATTTATTAATTGATTAGTATAACTTAAGTAAAACTATATACTTTAAATATTTGGTTAATTAAATCAATTGTAAAAAGTACATTTAAATGTATTACTTTATTAAAAGAAAGCATTTTATAAAAGACAATATTTGTACATTTTATTTAACAATTGCTGATTATAATTTGAGTAATTATAAAACAAAATCAAAAATTAGAATGAAATATTTTAGCATTAAAATTCTGCCCAAATTTGTTCAATTTCACCCTCCCCCACCCCCCCAAAAAACTGATACCATTGCTTATTGCTTATGTTATTATTTTTTATATTGTATATAAATTATTAGACAATCTAAAATGTGAAAGTTTCAAAAGCTTAAAAATTTGTTCAATTAAAAATAAATCCTTAAAAATAATAGTTTTGGAGATTCCGCCTGACAGCAATTGTTTACATGAACAAATTACATTTTTATCTAATTTTCTTTATTATTTTTGTCAATTGCTTAGAAGAGACTAGTTAGCTTAGCATGATTGGAAACAGACACAGGTGGTTCGCTTCTGTGTCATGCGTTTGTGTTTAGGCCTTGCTGAGGCAGACAGAGGCCTCACACCCAGACTACTATCTGCTGCTGGTGTGCATCCAGCAGTTCCACTGCTTCTCCAGTCAGCAGCACCTCCTCCTCCATCGCAGCCAGGAGCTCCTGATGCACCACCGCCAGGAGGTCAAGAGGTCAGCACAAATATACAACTACTAAGCGTAACGTAAGGAAATATAGACGTATGTGCGTGTCTCCTATCAGCCGGTCATCCATGAAGCAGCTTCTGAGGACCATGGAAGGTGGTCTTCAAGGATCGCCTTACCCTCACAGCAGCACCGTTTTGTAAGTGCAGCGACAATATTTCCGTTTCAGGCCACTAGATGGCAAGAAAAGATTTATCAAGTTAGCTTAGCGTAGCCAGTAATGAAACGATTGTAGAAAAGGAAGACAAAGACTAGTCCTGACTTAAAGGTCCCATTGTATGAAAATGCACTTTAGTGGGGTTTTCTATCAATAATATGCATCCCCGGCTTGTCTACAATACAACCAGGTATGAAAAAAGTCCATCCGTGACTTCTTTAGCTTTCTCCTCCTTTCTAAAATGTGTGCTTCAAACGGGCAGATTAAATTTCCGTGACTTAGTGACGTCAAAAAGACACGTAAGAGCACTCGACCCAGCCCCCTCGGGTTAGCAGCACCACCTCTGGTAAAGGTTTGTCACGCCCACTGAAATTTGAAAAGCTGGCTGCGTCTTTCTTTTTCTCTCCCTGCTCACAAATGCTCTGTGGAGAGGGGAAACATTGATCAGGAAAAAGTGGTTGCTTCCTTCGTTCCAAGTCTTTGAGAAGACAGTGGATTACTTTTATGTTTAAAGGACGTGTACCGATATCATTTCTCAAAGGACTGTTTTGTTAGTGAAAGCCTGTTCAGAGCTGGATTAGCAACACGTTTAAACATAATGAATTGGTCCCAACAGTGTGACACGACTGCAAACGGGAAAGATGTAAGTTTAACATTTTTGATTTAGCTTTCCTTCCTATCCTTTCTAATAAGAGATGTTCACCTTCTACCATATTACTAGTCTATTTTTAGTGCCTAAAGTGGGAGCTACATTTGTCGTGTGGAAGTTGTTTGGGTACAAGAAGTCAGATATAATAAAGCAGCCGGTGGTTAGATAATATGATGCGGTTGCGTATTGTTTTGTCAAGATACAATCCACGGTGGTTAATTTGACGTGACTGGCAACTTGCCACCAAGTTGACATGACTTTGTGATGCTAACTGGCCGCTAAGTGGTCTCGACGAGACGGCTTGCACGTTGCGACCGCGCAGTGGCCTAAATGTGCACATTTGTGTTATTCATAACCGCTTGTAAATGTCTACAAGCATTCACGGCAAATGTGAGACATTCACGGCAAAATAACATTCGCGGGAGATTTGCCCGTTACGGCAAAATAACCATTGCCTAAACAATCACAAACTAACACTACAACATAGTCTCTGTAGTAACGTTATGCTGCTATTTATTTTGGTAAAACGTTATGCCACTTTTCTACATATTAAAATAGTTGTCAAATGTGTAAAAGACGTGTCTGTATTTTTCTTTTCTTCTGCTCCCATGGCTAGTCGTTTCCATTCACAACATTAGCACGTGGCTACCATGACTGAAATCACTGCCCCTTCGAGAGAGAAGTGAAGTGAAGCCTAGTGCAGCTATTTACATAAAAGTGACACACCCCTAAAACAGGCTGTTTTGAACAGAGCGTTTTTTTGGCTGATTTAGGGACAGCAAAAACATTAGATCCAAAGTCAATTTTGACAAATTCATGTCACAAACATATCTTTTACACATTTGAGAACTGTTTTAGCATATTGAAAAGTTGAATAATATGAGACCTTTAAAGTCAAGTCGAAGACTTAGTAAGTAGTAATGCTAATCAAAACTAGCAGGGAGGGGACAAAATACATTTTCGTTAGTTTTGGCTTTTTAAGTATTTTGGATTGTCATTTTTACATTTTAGTTTTGGTTACTTTGTTAGCTTTTGTTAACTACAGTAACAAAGGTTTTCTATAAATGATATATTTACCTTTCGTCCAACAGCAGCAGCCATAATGAAAACAAAATATTAGCAATTTTGGGTCCAAACCATCATATCATCGTCCTGTTAAGTTAAGCTAGTTCTCATAGCATACAAATGAAGTCCACTAACTTGTTTAGTCACGTGACGTTCCACATGAAGCATTTTTTTTTATATTCTATGGGAAAAACAAATGCAAAGGTTCTTCTTCTTTGGGGGCCATTTAACGTGGACAGTGAGCACACTAAACTGGCCAAACACAGCAAGCAACGTCTCCTGGAGCAGATACAGTCCAGCCATCGCTTCCACGAGCGGGATCGCATGCAGGAGCCTGAATCCAACTGCTACGATCCCGAGTGGCCGCCTCAGCTGCATTACTACAACCCCGACGTGGACTCGCGCAAACACAAACCCACAGGTAAAATTCACACTTCGCAAGGTTTTTGTGCTATTTTTTATTTATTTATTTATTATAGTTTTTGAGCATGTGACCGAGGAAACTTTTATTCTATGGGTAAGTTCTATTAATCCTGTTGATTTCTATTGTGCAAGGTAGAAGTTATAAACTCTTTGACTGCCAAGCATTTTCAGAAAAGAGGATGTGTGGGTGCCAGCTGATTTAAGCATTTTGACTGATCTTTCAAGGTCCACAGAAAGATTGAACTCTCATCTTTCATCAGAAAAAAAAAGTTTGTTTCTACCTTATTCCGTTCTTCAGTAATCAACAATAGAAAATAGGTTAGTTTCATCCAAATGCTCTGTTTTGGACCAAAATACGGAGAAATCAAGCTTTTAGTGAAACGATATTATTTCATGCACTCTAGTGCATTTGACACCTTTTTTTTCCACGAATGATGCCACAAACATCTAAACAGTGCTTTGCTTCTGTAAAACACAACCACCAACAATGAAAAAGTGTTTTTTGATAGCAAAATACGTATATTTACATTCAACAGTGTAACAATTTGACAAAACAATTTGGCAAACTATTTACAAATGTGTGCAACTGTGGTACTATTTACAATTGTGTGGATGTTTCAACTACAGTTTTTCTTTTTGTGAGGTATATTGTGTAAAACTCCCCTGCGTGCAAGGGGACGCAGCAGGATTTGCAGCACAGATTAGCAGTAGCAGGTATATACTGCAGTGTGTGTTTGGCCATGTTGTCATCAAGTCTACTCTCAGGATCATGATACGGTGACCTGGTGTTACGTCTGGCTTCCTCATGCCCTTCGGTTCCTATACCGGGTGGTAAGAGATGTTCTGATCCATCTTATCCACTCCATTCATGGTGGCATCGTAGTCCAGAACCAGTGTCTTCTCCGTGATCAGACTGTACCCACTCCTCCGATGAATATGCATTGGACTCGGGGTACTCTTCATCGTCCGATTGAACGTCCGCCTGTGCAGAAGTGCTCGTTTTCCGCCGTTTTCGGCTTTACGACGCGATCGAAGCCGCCGCGTCAACGCTTCCAACTTCGGCGTCAACCTCGGAGTCACCATCATCATCATCATCATCATCATCATCATCATCATCATCAATGTGCTCTTTAGCATTGGTCAATGCTTTTCGTCTTTGAAAAAAATGCTCAAGCGTGAGCTGCTTGCAACCGGTCGCCATTTTCGCTTCTTCAGCCATTCTCCCCTCAACACTCTAGCTCCGCCTCACGTCTTCTACTGACGCCTACCCGATCTTGTCCAAAGAGTCATCGCTGCCATCTTGTGCCCAAAAATAGGCATTATACTAACTCAACCTGCTTGATACTTTCAGCACAGCTTGCCAAGGCTTTCCTCCACCCATTTAAAAAAGACAAAAGAAAAAAACATAGTGAACGTCTTTTAACGTCTTTGGCAGCACTCATTTGGATTTTACTAAACGTTATTAAACGTTTTTGGCGGTCAAAGAGTTAAGGACCAAAAATTTATTTTTTACATATTTTTTTATTTTCAATGTGCGAGGTGGTGAAAAATTGATTAGCTAGCATCGAACTTGAACTAACTTGTTAACTTAACCCTGTTATTTATTTTTACAAATTTGAATTACTTGACCAACCTTTTGGCTTCCAGGTCTAGGCAGCATCCCTGAAACCGAAGCATCCGAGCGCCCCGGTCAACATCATCTACCTTCCAGACCCTCGGAGTTCCGCCAGGTCCAGCCGGGTTCAGCTCTGGCCGACGCCTTAGGGGAGTTCCTTCTTCCTCCGGACCCGCCCGGGATGGAGTGTCTCTACGAGGAGGAAAGAAGTTCCCTCCATGACGCGTCCGCGTTCGACGGCTACTCCTCGGCCTCGTCCGACTCCTCCATCAACATCGCCTTTGTCAAGTGTCCCAAAGCTCCCGTGACTCCATCGCGCCACGCGCCGACAAGCCGGGATATCTTTGGCAACGGTTACAACAAACTTCCCAACCGAGGGTGCATCTCCCCGGACGAGGCTGTGCTGATGCGCCACGCTCACCAACGCCCCCTTCAACCCAGCCAGCGCAAAAAAAGCAAGGTGAGCTCATCTCGTACTAAAGTTGTAGGATTCTAGGCAGATCATTGACTTGTTTGCTGCCTTTGCAGTCGCTGAACGGCCTGCAGATGGACAGCACGGTGATGGACGGTGGCCATGCCAAGCTAGAGCGGCAGGGCAGCAGAGGGTGCGCCACGCCGTCTCGCAAGATCCACAGCTCGCCGGGGAGCAGGAAGGACGGCGAGAAGCCGACTGACGACCTTCACGGGCTGCTCGGCATGGTGGGTCAATGCACAGACGGGGGCATGATAAATCGCCACAAAATCATTTTGTTGACATCATGAGTTTTACGTTTCAATAAGGCTTTGTTGTGTCATTTGTATGTCTTAATGCAATGTTACTGTAATGGATTGTATGAAAGGCGGCAGCAGCATAAATTGAAATTCATTTGGAAGAGTGCAAAGTCTCAGATTGATTTGGAATTTAAAAATAATTAGCTTGTTGTACATGTTGTACAAAGCTACTTTGCCCCTACCTGTTAATTTAGTTTGCCGCCTAAATGGGTTGCGGTACTCCTCGAGGTCCGGAGTCCTGCAAGTTTGAGATGTTTCCGCCTACCAACACACCTGATACTTAAGATCAGGATTGTTGTCAGGCGTGCTGATGAGCTAATTATTATTATGAAATCGATCCATGTATTTATTTTTTTTAAACCCTCCCTAGCAAAAAAAAAAAAAGTGCATAGATAAAAAAAGAAAAGAAAGAGCGCTTGAGGACAAACCCATTTAGTCTATTCCAAACGTCATTTCCCATGAACCACAAAGAGTATGCTAGTTAACAAACTGAAAATCTCAGAAACGGCAGGATTTTCTTGCCCACATTTTTTTCTCTCCACGGAATCTCTACTTTTCCTTACTTGAGTCATGGTGGAACTATTCCACTGCTCTACAGTAACAATGTTCAAAATGTCCGTGGGAAAGCAGCGTGACCTGCAAAAATAACCTTCATGTCAGTTATGTTTAACTCATTCACTCCCAGCCATTTTCACTGAAGCAACCTCCTTCGCTCCCGGATGTTTTATGGGATTTTGATTGATTTTGGCCCACAGAACATTATGTTCTATTGCTATAAAAACATGGAACCTACCTAAAGAAAGATTAGTCTCTCCTTTTATCAGGAAAAAAAAGTATATTTGTATCCGTTTCCATTTTGCAGCAATTAGCATTAGAATATAGCTAAGTTTCATCATTCACAAATTGTTGCAAACACTGGCGAAAAGAGCTTTTTGCTTTTTACATGGCTCTGGTTGATCTCTTATATTCTACTCGTTGTTTTTTGTAATAACTACCATTGCTTTGAGCGACCTATTCAGGTCAGAGGCTGCATCAAAGCCTTCTGTATGCTCTAGCACAAACAAAAACAAAAAAACATTAAAAAAGTATAAATGTTTTTGGAACCATGGCACTATTTAAAATAGAAAGTTTTTGGGAGCAAATTAGTTAATTGAGACAAGAAAGTAAACACACTCCCCCCTCTTTGCACTCGCCCCTCTGTCAGGACACCGCCTTGCAGTCATGGGGGGCGGAGGAGAACCACCACCACACGCCCTTCAGCGAAAGGAACCGCAAGCAGGACAAGGGAGGCTTTAGGAGCTCCTTCAAGAAACTCTTCAAGAAGAAGTAAGAAGAGTGATGCTGTATGTTTTAGTCTAATAAAAAGTAGGGCGTTCAATTATTAAGCCAGCTTTCTAACAGGGGCGGCGACGACAAGAAGGAGAAGGCGGCAGAGAAAGGTCAAGAAAATCAACAAGCGGACGTCAGAGGCACTGCAGTGTGATCACACACATGCAGTTGTAGCTACACACAAGTAAAGCATAAAGCACAATCTTATACACAATATGCTTTGAATAACCACCACATCTAAATAAAACCGAACAGGTGGTAGAACTACGCTCGGTAGGGATAGGCACAGAGCCCTGCCGCAAATAATGTAAATTTGCATGCAATTGACACTGTCTGCGAAGTAGGATGATTGCAACAAGATGGTGACAAAGAACTTTAGTTTTTTTCCCCCAGCAACCAGCTAAGTTTTAAACAGAAGGTACAGACAGGTAACGCTAACTTGCCAAAGTGTCCATTTTTTTACAACCATTAGGAGGATTCACAAATGTAAATGCTTTAGCTTCTATCTGGACATATTATTATCATACTGTAAACATTTCTATGGTTGAAATGATCTGTTTGAAGTTCCAAATAAACTGATGTTAAGTGTAATTTTATTACAAACAAATGCAACATATTTCCTCACTTGGCACATAGTGAATTATTGTTTCAGTATAAACTAACAATGGCCCAAACAATAAGGATTTTTTTAGTCTGATGCTACCAATATTTGGCAGAAAAAAATATATATATATATATAATCACTAAAATAAATAACTTTTTGGTCCCTTTATGCCTACTGATGTAATGTGTAAAAAAAAAAAGAAAGAAGAAGCTTATATCAGACAAAACCTGTTGAGCCCTAAAACGAACCAACAAAATGACCAGTTGAAACATCGAGGAGTCACATCCTTCTTTTTTTAATGTGTTAACCTCTCATCCTCATAAATCTTGTTACACTGCTCAAAACAAAATATAGGCAATTGTACAGTATGTAAAACAAACCCAATTTTATTTTACACTATATACATGTCATAACGTGCACATTGCATCGTGAAAAACAAACGCGTGTGACGTAAATATAAACAAAAGCGTCAGAACAGAAAAGAGTCAGACATATGTGTGTTTGTGTCAGTGTTCACATTAAATATTCTGGGTGGTAAAATAACAAACATTTTTTTTTGTAACAGGAGATGAATTAAACACATTTCGGTGGAATGTCTCAATCACGCTGTCAAATGCGACGTTACAAATCCACAACGTCGTAAGGCAGACTGAATTTAAATTGACACGAGTCAAATCCGCATTTTAACATCCACGTTGAATTGAATATAAGGGGAAAAAAATATGTTAAAAAAACAAAAACCTAGTCGACATGCAAGAGGAGTGACATTTGTGGGGTCTTGATTCAGTTTTGAACAATATAATTCAGTTCTCTTCTGGTAGACATTTCACAGCTTAATTAAAAGAAAAATAACAGAAAAAAAGCTTGTATACTACTTTTTTGGAACGCCGCATTTCCTCAAATAATGGCCTCCCTTCTCAGTGCCCGTTTAATCGCAAGGTGAAAGTGGCTAATATTACTGTTACTGGCTGTGGCATCTATACAGCTGACGTCTGTAAATGATGTTTCAGTGGCTGACTGAGGCACATTATATATCACTATACTGTAATACATATTTTATTTAAGTAAACCGTTATAGGGAAAAATGTTGCAAAATATATAATAATATACAATTATTATAAATTGTGTAATTTGCTCCCCTATTGACTCCTAGTACTCTCTGCAGTTGAGTAAATAAATGCTCTTGGCCACTATAAGAGGAAATACACAATTTATTATACTGTTAAATAGTTTCATAAAATTGTTTATTTTGGAACTTCTATTTATTTATATGTAAGATTAAAATTTGTTTGAAGCAAAATTTGGGTACTTTAATTGAAATAAAATTATTGAACAAATGAGGAAATACAAATATGTAAAATTAAAAAAATTAAATATATATATATATTTTTTATATTTGACTATTCTTTGAGATAACTGGATTTATCATTAGTGTCATTTAAATCTGTGGAAAGGAGTGCTCTACTACAAAGGTTTTCTAAAAATAAAAAAACTGACATGGTGGGAAATGCCAAATTGCTTATAGGAGAAACTCTTCAAAAAGCCTCTAATGTAGAAACTAGTCTGAAAACTTCACGTTGATATTGGTTACTAGTTTAAATTATGACTTATCTTGCAATTCCGAATCAATTTTGAGGACTTTATTACGAACGGAAACTCTACGTGAGAACACTTAACTTTAGCTTCAATTAGCCAACAATAGCATAGCTCAGTGTCAATGGTGTCAATGTTAATGGGAACCTTGGTCTCAAGCTGGCGTTGCCAATGAGACATTTTAAAGAGACAAAGAAAGAGAACCCAGCGACTAAAGTTCAACGTGATCACTGAAGGAAGATTTTAACATAAACCAAAAGCGCCTTTTAGTTTAGCATTATATTTGACACATATATGATCAAAACTTCAGTCGTTTTTCACTGAGAAAACTCTTTTGACGTTTGTGTTGCTTGCTAAGGAAAAGATGTGTGTGTACACACATTTCTAACACACACACACACACGCACACACACACTCGCGCAAATGACATCATATATCTTTCACAAACACCTTTTTCTCTGTGCAAATGTTTAACACCAGTGGTTCAAATAAAAAAAAAAAAAAACATAAAAAGCCGTACGATCAGAACTGCATAAAAAAAAAAATATTTAAAATAAAAAAGTGTGCAGAAAGTCATCATATTGTGTCTGCATTTCTAGAAAGGCGAGCACGAGCAGACTTTGCGAGTTAGTTCCCGCTTCCTTGTCACATATATCAGAACCAGGAAGTGAGTCGCCACTCCCCCTCGTCTGTCCGTCTTTCCGCCATCTGACTGTTTGTTTGTTTGTGCCGAGCAACTACGCACACGCCTAACTACACACGAGCAGTTTTAGTGTTCATATCTTTCCAAAAATACTACATTTATATGTACATCAATTAAATAGACATCAGTTAAGCACTTATGTGGCTGTTGTTGCTAAGCGGAGGCGGCCCAAAGCCTTCTCATTTTTTTTTTTTTTTTACACACAAAAAACAGGAGGGTCGTCGTCCTGCTGGCGGATTAACATCATGCCACAATAAATAAAAGTGAGGGGGAGGGGTTAAGATAAGGGGGCGGGGTCTCTGTGCAAGATGGCCACAGTAGTAGCACAATGTGTACGACTAAGTAGTACAAGTGGTGTGGAGGTCCGACCTCGTGAGAGGGCATGGGCATCATGAGCACGATTTTTTCTTACATAGTCATCTGCCCTTGAACGCACCATGGGGCCTCTCTGACACTGTCAAAGGGGGATGTGGGAGTGTTGCAGGGGTGAGGGGGGAGCGGCGGCGCACTCTCCTTTGCTAGTTGCTTGGCTCTTAATGCGGGGTGTTAGCATGTGTGTGAGTGTATGTGTCAGTAGCTGTTTTCGTGGCCCGCCAGGATGTAAAGGTTGCTGTGGGCCGTCGGGTTGTCGGTCGGCCGACTCTCCAGCACCACCACCCTTAAAATCATAAATACACACACAAGCATTATCATGTATTATTAATATGAAGCAAGGATTTACCTAAAAAAAAACATGTTGAGGGAGCCCTGTGACCACAAAGGACAACATATAACCGCAATAATAAGACTATTATAGATATAGTCGAACTTGCCTCCACGCACAGATTTGGGTTCTGGTACCAATCCTCTCAAGAGGGGTTGGACTCTCTTCCATTCTGGAGTTGCCCACGGTGAGAGGCGCAAAGCAGGTGTGAGCATACTTATGCCCCCCGGCTAGGCGCCTGTACATTGGGGTTTACCCTGGTGGACGAGAGGGTAGCCTCTCTCCACCTTCGGGTGGGGGGACGGGTCCTGACTGTTGTTTGTGCTTATGCACCGAACAGCAGCTCAGAGTACCCTTTACTCCCTCGTTCTGCTGGGGGACTTCAACGCTCACATGGGCAATGACAGTGAGACCAGGAGGGGCATGATTGGGTGGAACGCCCCCCCCTGACCAGAACCAGAGCGGTGTTTTGTTATTGGACCTCTGTGCTCGCCACCGACTGTCCATAATGAACACCATGTTCAAACAGGAGCGGTTCGCAGCCAAGTGTGAAGTGGTTGGGATGAAGATTAGCACGTCCAAATCCGAGACCATGGTCCTCAGTCGGAAAAGGGTGGAGTGCCCTCTCAGGGTTGGGGATAATATCCTGCCCCAAGTAGAGGAGTTTAAGTATCTTGGGGTCTTCTTCACGAGTGATGGTAGGTTGGAGCGGGAGATCGACAGGCGGATCGGTGCAGCGTGTATCAGTTCGTCGTGGTGAAGAAAGAGCTGAGTCGAAAGGCAAAGCTCTCGATTTACATTCCTACCCTCACATATGGTCACGAGCAAGATCCCGAATACAAGTGGCCAAAATGAGTTTCCTCCGCAGTGTGTCTGGACTCTCCCTTAGAGATAGGGTAAGAAGCTCGGTCATCCGGGAGGGACTCAGTGTCGAGCCACTATTCCTCCGCGTTGAGAGGAACCAGTTGAGGTGGCTTGGGCATCTGGTTCGGTTGCCTCTTGGACGCCTCCCTGGAGAGGTGTTGCGGGCATGTCCCACCGGCGAGAGGCCCAAGGACGACCTAGGACACGCTGGAGAGACTATGTCTCTCAGCTGGCCTGGGAACGCCTTGGGATCCCGTCGGAGGAGCTGGTTGAAGTGGCTGGGGAGAGGGAAGTCTGGGCTTCTCTGCTAAAGCTGCTGCCCAAGCGACCCTACCCCGTTTAGCGGTAGATGATGGATAGATGGAAGAAAACTATTAGGACATGTCCAACCCAGGCCAAATTTTATCTCAACAACACTAAATGAAAAAAATAAATAATAATCTGTCCACATTTGCAATTATACAAAGGCAGGTGGTATGATAACCACAAATGGAGGCCCTTTAAGCCATTTAGAAGCAGGGCCCTGGTGGTCATTTTGCTATCAATTGAAAATGACATCACAGGTCTGCTCTGGTCATAGGTAACAACCAATCACAGCTCATCTTGCGACTGTCACATGACCAAACTCAGAAAACAGGTGAGCCATAATTGGTCGTTACTTGAGCCCTGAACAACTGTGATTTTCAGTCAACAGCAAGTGGCAAAAAGGCCGCAAAGATGGCAAAATTATTATTATTATTTTTTTTTTTAACACATTTTTATTTATTATTATTAAGAATAACATGTTTAGACTAGTGGGGGTGCATATAACATGTTATTGGTAAGACAATTATGGGGTTGACTTCCCCTTTAAGTGTGTGGCAGTTTTATGCTTGAGTGTTAAGCTAAAAATAAGTAAAGCAACAGACAAAAGTAATTATTAAAACAATATTTAAAAATAAAAACCTAAATTAATTTCAAAGGAAAAAAACAACTGTATTTGGCCTGATAAAAATGCAAAAAATTTACATGCAGGCTGTAAAGTTCAAACAAAAGCAGCCGTTGGGACTGTAAGACCATTTTAGCCAATCAGAAAGTTGAAGAGTATAGAAATACTTGACTAACAAAACAACATAAAACATTTTAAATAAATAAAAGAATAATAAAATAAATGGCAGTTCCTGACATAGATACAAATTTAGAAAAAGGAGATGTGAATTATTTGTTCTCCCCCCCAATGAAATGTTTTGAAAAATGCCTGTGTTTGCATGGACATGGCCTAATTGCTTTGATTTTCCAAAGATAAGATGATGTCATCAAACAATGACACTAATATAGAAGTGTGCCGACACCAAAATAAAACTGGATGCTGATCTCCTCAAAATATCTGTAAAAATCAACGTCTTGATGATCTATTATACTTTGGTGTCTTCACCCCCAAAAACGCCCACTTCCTCTCAAACAGTCCAAAAAGTTCAATGAACAGCTCACGTCACCAGTGATACCTCGGCAGAGTGACACCTCTGTCATGTGGATCTCTGTGGTCGTCTCGTCTTTTTGTGAGAAGGCATCAGAAAATGGTAACGCCCAACTGTGTGTGTAGTGTACGTGTGTAAGCGCTCATGTGTGTGCTAACCTGTCTGATCCCAGTAGTCTGAAGATTCGCGTACTGTCCGAAATCTCCTGCGTGATCTGAGGAATTGCACAACGTTTCAAGAAGTGACATACAAAAATATGATAGTGTGGGTTCTGCCACAAGAAACGTGTCTCACCTCGTTGGTCTTGAAACTCCGCCCCTGCATGCCATGCCTCCAGAAGGCCAGCACGCTATCCTGGAGACAAACTGGGAAGAAAAAACAACAATGGCAGTGGTACCTTTGATATAGGGAGCTATGCTTTCCTACCTGTGGACTCGATCTGGAAGTTGAAGGTGAGCTCGGCCGACAACTTCCTGCTGGATTTCAGTCGGCCCTGGAGGTTGACGATCTTGATACACCCTGATGAAGACAAACGAGAAATGAGAAGACTTTGTTGGTTCTGGAGGTGTTCCAGGAGACCTCCAGGTGACTCACGGTCGAGGCAGACGAGGATAGTGTCCCTCTCCAGTTGCGTGACGTGGATCACGCACGTCTGAGGCGTGTCTGCCGAGACAAAGAACACATTTGGAGAATACCGAGCAAAATCACACAAAATCAATAACTGATTCATCTTCAACGAGATTTTTAAAAGTGTGCAACAGAGCCTAATTTAAACATTCACCAGTATATGCGTTGAGCACATTTTTGCCATCCAAATACATTTCTCTACTATTTTATGCTTTAAGTGGAAGTCAACCGTAAACATTTCTTGACAATAATATGTGACCTCACTTGTCTAAACATAACATTCTGATTAATATTACATTTGTGGAATATGAGTTATGAAGCAAAATCCAGCCGTTTTTATTCATCTCAGGGGGCGGCCATTTTGCCACTTGATGTCAACAAAAGATGACATCAATTGTTGCTCAGGGCTCAGGCAACGACCAATCAGAGCTTACCTGTTTTCTAAAGCTTCGCTGTGATTGGATGTTATCTGAGACCTTAGCAACATTGATGTCATCTACAGTCGACAGCCAGGGGCAAAATGGCTGCCCCTCTGAGACGGATAAAAACGGCTGGACTTTGCTGCTTAACTCGTATTCCACAAATGTAATATTAATCAGAATGTCATGTTTAGACGAGTGAGACGACATAGAACATATTATTGTCAAGAATTTTTTGGGGGGTTGACTCCCCCTTTAACAGAGGTAAATTCTAGCGGTGATTGTGTGCGTTCTCACCCGTCTCCGTGAACCAGGAGGAGGTAGCGTTGGGGTTTGGGTTGACTGTGCCGAAGCGGACCACTTGGTTGAGCTCGCTCCCTTTACTGACAGCCACGCAGATGAGAGGGTATGTCTGTTCTGGGACCACCAACATCTCAAACACCTCCAGCGGGCACGGCAGAGGGAAGTCGATGGTCTGTTTTGCACGCCCCCCCCAAAAAAACAAAAAACAAAACAATGAGTTTTAATTAACAGAACAGATAATTGTGATGAAAAAAAAGATGAGAAAATTGACAGAGTGACCTTGATGAGCATGAACTTCTGCATTGATTCCACCCACTCCAGCAGCATTACATGGGACTGGAAGGCCCCACAGAGGTACTTGTGGCCTGTATACGGGTTGCGCACTGCACACAAAACAGCAATATTAAGATACATGTCGCACTATGCTACAAATAACAACATTGCACTTTTAAAATATTCATTGTCCTATTCATTCACAACATTATACATGTTAGAGACTTCAGGGTAATCAAAAGACTTACCCACGCAACACTTTTGGCACCCTTTAGTGTCTGGAATTTTAGTGGAAACAGCAAACTTCCTGAAAAAAATAAAATAAATAAAAGATAAAGAAAAAAGAAAATACAATACTGTAGATACAACTCAAAAAGGGACTGATTTCATTGTAGTATTTTTTAAAATTATTATTTATTGCGGTAGAGAGGTTGATCCCAATTTAACAACCAGTCAAAAAACAGACCAGTTAGTTTATGTCTTTAATTATTGGCATATATAATATATGGACCCTTTACCTGGGTATCATCTTATCAGGAAGCTTGTGTGTAGGAATGGCTACTGGTAACTTCTGCAGTTGTCTGGCCTGGTCGAAGAGTCCCGGCAGACCGTGAGAGTACAGCTGGGAAGCTTTGCCTGCAAATGCAAAAAGTACCATTAAAATTGTTATTTACAGCAAGTCAACTGCCGCATGACAAATGCGAAATGACTTACCGGATACTGACAGAAGATTATTGTTCATGACGTACAACCACGTGCACCGGCGAGGGAAGAGCTACAAAAGACACAAAAGGATGCAGCATGTTGTTATCAGAAATACATCTTGTGATTCCACATGAGTGTATTTACCACACAAATAAACACACTGCACTAATAGGAAGTGTATGACTCACCTGTTCCATTGTGGTCTCATGCAGCTCATTAAGGTTCAGTGTGTAAATTCCCTCTTCTGCGCCAAATATCAAATACTGATCTAAAACACCACACAACAACACAAGCTGTGTATTGGACAAACATAACAGCATTATTTGTCTGTTAGGCTTGGCTGAAGATCCGTGACTGTCAAGCCACAGCTGAACTATACTATCTGGAACACGATAATGGCAAAGTAAAAAAGGTAAGCAGAGCTGCAAGGAGTTTTGTTGGATATTGATTGGTCAGTAAAGTTGTCGACGCGGTGACGCCGGCCAGATATTTTTGTTTATTGCAACAAGCATAGTGTATGAAATGCTAGTTCCACAAATAAAAATACTTTTGAGATATATGAGCAATCCATTTTTGTCCCACACTCGGCTCCACTTTTAAAAGTTGAAGCCACTATCCTCGTCGGAGTAGATTTTTTTTCTTCCTTCTACTCCTTTTGAAGATGTAATGTGTGCAAAATGATGTCATTTATTTCCACTTTTTGGTTCATCTATTATTATTGTTATGATGTTAAACCCATCACAACATTTTCATTTTCTTCATGTGACCAAAAGCATTTGAGATATAACATCCATGCTAAGTTATCAATAAAGCACTTATCACAGGCCACATCAAATGGCAAATGATCTTTTAATTGACATAAAATTATTAAATCAAATTTCTCACTGTGGTAATATGAACTCATTTAAGCAAGAAAATACCACAAAGAACAATAAAATAACCAATCTTTGGCTGATGCCTCAGAAGGTGGGTTGTAAGCTTAATGTGATATTCAAAGTTGAGGCTGATGTCATCTGTGGAGAGGTCAAACTTCCTAAAGTTTTAAAGGGTTCAAATCTCAAACGATGGCCTTGTCTACTGCTGGAATCGACTTTCCACTTATATTTTACAGTTCCTGAAAATTTCAGGTTAATATATTTTTTCCTAAGGTACTGGTTGCTATGGACATTTGAAAGATGCAAGTACCAAAAGTTTAAACCCTTGTTTTGGTTTTTAAAACCTAGTTTTCTCAAAACTCAAATTTTGAGGTATGTCCATACAGGTGCTTATCAAAAAATTTGAATATCCTCAAAAAGTTGAATAATTTCCGCAATTCCATTCAAAAAGTCAAACTTTCATAGATTATAGATTCAGAGCTCACAACTGAAGTGATTTTAAGTATTTATTTATGTTTACATTATTTGGGCTTCCATCTCATAAAACCCATGAAAACAAACAACCCATGTCCAAAAAATTAAAATAATATGAAGAAATCCCCATGCATACTTCCAAGTGTTTTGCATGGGGTAAAAAGATGGATGAATGGATGGTATTTTCAAAACAGTATGTCAATCTTCAATAGTTGTATTCCCTTTCCCTTAACCACTGCCTCGATGCGCTGTGGCATTGCCTGGGGGGGCTTGGAAGCCCAGGATTTCTTGATGCTGGCTGTCAGCTCTTTGTTTTTGGGTCTGGTGGCCCTCCTTTTCCTCTTGATAGTACTGTATTACAAGAGGAAAACAAGGTCCACAATACAGTACTATCAAGAGGAAAATGAGGGCCACCTGACCCAAAAACAAAGAGCTGACAGCAAGCATAAAAAAAGCCTGGGCCTCCAGGCAATGCCACGGCACATGAAAGCAGTGATTAAGGTAAAGGGAATGCAACCAACTAATGAGAAGATTGACATATCGTTTTGTAAATAAACCCCCCCCCCATGCAAAAGGAATCTATAATCTATGAAAGTTCAACTTTTTGAATGGAATTATGGAAATCATTCAACTTTTTGAGGATATTCTATTTTTTTTTTACGAGCACCTGTATATCATTTTAAAGGGAATTAAGTGTAGAATTTGAATATATGAATATCTCAATTTAGATTTATTTTTTTGGCACAAGGGCCCTTTTGCCGGTCACATATTTTTCATTTATATTTATATAAAGCCATCAATCAAAAAAATACAAAATCTCTCCTTTAGGTCCTATGTTTCTGTTACCTCTGGTGTCTGGGTTGATCCAGGAAGTGGCACAATGGATCTTGAGAGGGCAGCCGTTGAACACCTTGGAGAAACACGCACCCATCTGCAAACACAGGCGGAGGAGAAGTGATTAAAAACGAATAATCTTAAAGATGAATTATTTTTAAAAAAAGTTCAAGGAGACACTTACATGGACTTTGGGTGTCGGTGGGAGCCCGTTGCTACTTGGCATCTACATAGATCGACACACAAACACACAAAATGGTTAACATACAGTTTTAAAACAAAAATAAAGATTATATTTTCTTATTAGGTAATTTTTTATGCTCTAAATATTCTGAGACTCGTAGTGGTCAGCCTAGTTTGACAAATTACCGGAACATCTTTCTTGTCCTTCCGTATGGGAACACTAGGGGGCATAGTGGACTGTTGTCTGTCTGCAGGACTGCTGCGCTCGCCGTTGTGTGAGTTCAGGCCATTCCCTGCAGATATACAACGCACTGAAGGTCAGTTTGGGTGAAGCTGAAGGAGATCATGTATCATTGGACTCACGGGACTGACGACAGAGCGCGAAAATTGACTACAAGGCGGGTGAGGGACGGTGGCAGGGAGGGAAGAGGGGAGCAGGCTAGCATGATAAATGTAGCCATGAATTCATCTTTACAGTTCTCTCCTCTTCCTTCATCCTCATTGGAAGGGCTAGTATGCTGCTGTTAAATGATTGACAGTACTCAGCATCCAATCAGGTGGTTAACAATTAGTGTCAGGACATAGATAGCAAAAAGCTGATGGGTAAAAATAACTAAAAACATGAGCTGTGTTCAGAATCATTCCGCAATCTTGAATCGTTATATTTCAAATGAAAAACAGCTTTGGAAGACCATTCAGGTGAATTATTTATTTTTCACCTTTGTACAATTATGATGTACCAGATCAATGCCAACATGTGGGTTTTCCATATTAAATATTGTACAAATAAATATATTTTAAGCTAAAATTGATAGTAATAAAGCACTTCTCACTGTGTTGTGACTTGTTGTGGCTTTTTCTGTGCTGGCATCATGGTTGATTTTCTTGTTTATACATTTTCACTGCTTTAAAACTCATGGAATACACTAAGGCTGCTATGAATGGGATAATTTATATTCATTTACTAGAGATGGGAATTGATAAAACATTTTTTTTTAGCATTTCTGATTCCAAAATCAATATTGCTTATCAAATCGATTACTCACCTTATTGATTCTTATTCGGTGAGGGAATACAATAATAGGTTTATTTGCTTAAATTTGGATATCTTCAACTAAGCATATCGATAAGTGGAATCATCCACAAAGCAAACAATTCCTAGGAATCAAATTTCAGGGTTTCTTTTTGAGAACTGGTTTTCATGTCCATCCCTACTCACTAATATAGTGGATAGGGAGTGATTCCGAACATAGCCCAGGAGACGTTAAAAGTGTTGATATTAATGGACTCATGGGACAGATAAATAAGTAGGAGAGGACAACTGGAGGGGCGGGGCAAAAGGATGCTATCAAGCTACTGGCTCTTACTCTCGTCCTCATTCTCTTTTTCCTGCTCCACTTTCACCTCCTTCAGCACCTCCCACGCCTCCTCCAGCTCCTCCTCTGTGTGAGGCGTGTGGAGCCATTCCCAGAAATGCCTAAAGCTCCCATCATCCTCCGGGGCAGACGTGTCCGCGTCCGAGCGCTCGCTCGCGGTCTCGTTACCTAGGCTGCTGCGGCGGTGAGGCGGCAGCCTCGGGGGCGGCGGCCGCGGGGGCACGTTGGTGGCGGACTTGGCCGGGCTGGGCGTCTGCGGGACCGGACAGCGCTTGATGGTCCCGCCTCCGCAGCCGTCGTCGTACCCGCTGTGCGACTGGCTGTCGTCCTGTTTGGGCTGCGGCGAGCTGATGGACTTGGGCTGGGCGAGACAAAGAGTCATATTTTTGTTCCAGGCAGACAAGAACAAATTGGTGCCTTGACGACTTTTTGCTTTGAATTGTGAGCACAATTTTGAAATAATTAATAGCAAAGTGGCAGTGTGCTCAACTTAACTTACTTGACAACAAGCAGCAGTTTGGTAGATGGTAAATAATTCTTTAAAAAAAGTGGTTTCAAACTGTTTGTTGCCACTACTAGTTCAAGTTTATTGGGAAATATAAAACTAAGAATTATATGATGACATAACTGATGAAAGTCCACTAGCTTAACGCTGTAAAGAATATTGCCCGTCACCCTCAATTTTTCCATTTTATGTGCCTTTTTAAACATTTCCCCCTGTGGAATGTGTGTGCGTGTTTTAACTCTGTGTTTTCAGTTCAAAAGGACTCTTTGAGTTTCCCTCCAGCAGGTACTGGACTTCGTTTTATAACCCCCAGGAAACGCATATCACAGCTCCGACAGACCTGAAATCCTGTCTGATAAGCAGTCCCCAGACCCTCTTTTATGGTCTGGCCTATCCACAGGAATTAGCCATGTGTTTTTTTGGGGGGAAACAATGCCCCTTGGAAGTTGTATGGTACACAACAGTGCCCTCCAACGGTCACTATCGGTTATCCTCAAGAATCCTGCCGCTCCTAATTAATCTGAAGTCTACATAATTTGGGACATACACGGACTCTATGTACTTGACTGACATCAAGGAGCTCCTGTTGTTTATCTTTGTACACAAACTGTATGTCTATCTCAAACTAATGATGTGTGTAATGTCTGTAGCCACCTAAATTGAGCTAATTAGTAAGCTTAGCGGATTCAATAACTTTATGATCGCGGTAATTTTTGAAATGTGTTCAGAATGATAAATGAAGCATCTGGCTTGTCAATTCTGATCCAAAAAATTATCAAATACTATCCCAAAAGCTTGGTCTCAGTCGACCAAGTCTGCTTCATGCGCACGGAAGGGGCGTGACTCAGTCTTCTCTTATGAAAGCAAAGAACTCCTTGATTAATTAAAGTAGCAACTTCAGATTATGAATACTTGATAATAGGATTTTTATCGTTTATTCTGCTCCTACAAACAAGCAAAGTTAACATGGTGCCCCAGAGGTTGCTGAGGAAATTACAACTCCCTTCAGTACCGTCTAAATTTCTCATAAGCCATTACGGCAACCTAAATAATCGCTACAACGCTAACCTTAGACAGGCTAACGAAACTAGCATCTGAATGTCAGTTATAACCCTTTAAGCAATGAATATTAACGCAAACAACATTTAGACATAACACTCACAAGCACATATTCTTTATCCTCTGTGAAGAATGACAAATATTATGGCATATATCTGTTGAATTCTTCACATTTTATTCATGTCATTACTTATTTTCCCTATATTAATGGCTTTAGAGGTCCCACTGTAACAAAGAGACACTTTCACCAGAGGTCTGACACCTACCTTGGGCGGAAGCGGGGGTGGGACCTTTGGTCTCAGGATAGTGTTCATCTTACTATACAGTGAGAAAATGGAGAGAGAGTGACTGACTTTGCATGGCAAGACAGCTCAGAATAGTGAATCACATTTTTAGTAGGCATTACTACGACAGTTGCAACACCTTAACTGCCGTAGTTTGCATCTACAAATGCAACAATACTATTTTATGTTGACTACTCAAAAATCAATTAAAGGGGACATATTATTAACAATTGGGTCTTTAATTGCTTAGTATACAAATAGCCAAGTCTCTGGAGTGCATTCCCACCCACCAAGTGTTAAATTACACAACCATGTACATTTGGCAGCTACTTATTTTTTAGATAGACTAGGAAAAGTTTTACCATTTTCAAGCACATTACACAAAAGCAATATTATGTGGAAGCAAAAGGTTAAGCAAAGCTGTAGTGTTAGTGGAGATCAGCAATAGCTTCTGAGCAGCATATTAATTGTTTATCAAAGTTATCACTATGGGGGGGGGTAAGAGAGTATTTGTGTTTGGTGATTTGTCTGCTTCAAAGGGCAAAGTGCTGCCTTCTTCAGGGAAAATACAAACAATTCTTGCTATGCTCGTCTTTATGAGGGCTTGCTTCTTCTTCTTTTTTTTCATTCTATGCATTTTGACCAAAAATGTCAGACAGGAAATGCTTAAAATGTTGAAAGCATTGCTAAAATATGTCTCCTTTAATGATTATTTGACACGGCTAAACCACGGTGTCTAGGCTACACACAAAAAGCACGCAAATCAAGCAATCTGGTGTGAAGTCTCTGGGAACTGTAGTGCCAACAATGAGGTTTTTACATAGAGAGGCGCTAGCGAGTCAATTGGAAGGGGCCGTTATGTCTCCATCAACACTACAATGACAGAGATTTGACACCATTCTGCTTCATAAGAGTGCAAATGTATTACAACTAGCTTGTTAATGAGAGATCCAGAACTGATATGAACACGCAAATGAAAATGGACAGCAGCTGGATAATGAATAAAATACAGAAATGAGCACGAGGCACATGATTGAACCTGTAAACAAAGTGCCTTGCCCATGCACCCAACATGTCAATCTCACTTTCTGTCCATGAAATGGTTATTATCCAGCTAAATAAAGCAAAGCGCAGAAAACTTAACCCTTTCCACCTTTGCTTTTACACAGTAAGGGAAGAAACCGCATGTCAATGAATACTGGAAAAAGATGCAGCGAGCAGCATTGGCATGTAAGCAAACACAAACAAGGAAGCACAGAGATGGCAAAGGGTGCTAGAGGTGGACAAAGAAGCATCAACAATCACCAAAGCTACACTCAGACCCTAAACTGGAATCCAGTCTTTAGTGTTATTATGAGCATCCTGTTAGGGCTGTAAGTGTAATGTTAAATTTTTGTTGTTGTTTTAAAGCAGCAAAAACATGCTAAAATACTGGCTTCCAGGTGAGTTTTAGGGTTATGGCAATTAATAGTTGAGATGAAAAGCTGTCAAGATGCAGACGCACACACAAACACAGGTGGCAAAAGGGGCATGATGGTGCGGTGAGCAGCATAGAAATGCGTGGATGAAACTGTAGTGCAAACAGGAAGCCTTCCTCCTCCTTCTTCCGCTCCTCATCTTCGTTTTGATGCGGGCAAGGGAGGGAAACGAGGACGGAGAGGCCTCCCGTTCTAGGACTGCATGGGAGGGGAAACTTACTGAGTGTGAGTTTCATCATCATCTGCACCATCATCATCCTCATCCTCATCATCCCCTAAGTGTGCCACATGGCCCCTGGGAGCGGAGGTGGAGATAGGAGGGGGCGGGAGGGGAGATTTCGGGGATTTGAGGTAGGAAAGATGAGGGGAGGAAGGATGCAAGCAAAAGGTGGTATAGGAGATGACAGCAGGAGGAGGAGGAGGAGGAGGAGGAGGAGGAGGTGGAAGATGAGGAAGAAAGGTAAGGGGTGGAGGAATTAGAGCTGTGTGAATCTTTATCCACAAATAAACCGCTAACCCTTCAAACAACTTCCTACAAACAGAAAAATAAAGACAATGAAGCCAAATTTCCTGTACTATACAGTTAAAAAGATGGGAAATGTGAGTCTAAAAAAAACTTGAGTTCCACTCATCAGGAAATTTGATTTCCTTCTTGCGTAGCGTATACATGTGAAATCACCAGATTATCAACATAAATGGTACACTCATAACTACAAACAGAATCAAGAATGAATGTGTAGCAACAGATTGCCGCGTAGAAAACAAAGCAAAAAGAATCCCTGCAGATTTGAGAGTCTTTGAATAAAAACTACAACCATGTGCGCGGAGTGTCAGTATCAGTTTGTGCAAGCCATGCTATGCAGAAAAGCGGCTCCTAAGCGCAAAATTTCAACTCCCTGATATTAAAGCGCCAAGCGAAAACCCAGCAGAGGGCAAAACCCCAACAGACCGGAAACAGCAAGGAGTCGTTAGTGGTGCGGGATCAGACCCGATTAATCGCGGGTTAACGGTGATTGGCTGATGTGGTGGTTAGAACGCCAATAAAAATCGAAAGGTGCCGAGTCAGGACGCACGCGAGAGTGAAGGAGGAGGAGGTCGGACTCACCTCTGCTGCAGCTCCTCCTCGACCGATTTGAGAAGACTCCTGTTTTGAGAAGAACAAGTGGAGAGGACGTTATTATTAACAGGGAGCAGGCAGGAAAGTAAATAAAGATAATTTAATGTGCTCTATCTTGGCCTGACAGTTACCCGTCCTGTTCTGACAGAGCAAATATGAAAGTGGCTTCTATTTGCAATTATATGACTCAAAGATGATACAATTAGGAACACTAAAAGGGAAGAATTATGCGCAAAGGCAATGAAAGACAAAGTGAAGAGGACTTACTTGTTCCCTCCGAGCAGACAAGGCGAATCGTGACTATACTCCAACTGCAAGTCCTAAAAAAAGACACAATTGCATCACTATTGGGACATCATATACAAATGGCTGGCAATGCACTTGAATTCACAATGAAATTATGACTAATAAGACTGAAGCACTGTTGTCGAATGACAGCGGAGCTTCAACTATGGCAGCAAAGTGTTTCAAAAGTACAAGTTCATGACCTTTTCAGGCACATGGTGTATTTGTCTTCTGCTTGTGTTCACATTGTGGCCTTACAAGCGCAGCTGTAATGAGGCTAATCACAAAAAAGGACAGTTGAAAATGTGCTAATAAAGTGAATATCTGCTTTTCTGCTTTTTCCAAGTGTTAATGGTATCAGGTGGCTAGCAAGTTAATTGTAATTTCTGCCATCTAATAAAATAGCATTTAATTATTCTTTCTGCCACTATACGTCTCAGGCATCAGCAGTTAAACAAAGACTCATAATTTGCCATAAATAAATAATTTCTGGTGAAATTGGATAGTTTCCCCAAGCACAGTGGTTAGGCATTACTGACTTTAAGGGGGAGTTTACAATTCTCGCCCCCCCGAAAAAAAATTAATACATAAATAAATAACTTTGTTATTTTCTAAAACTGTCTGTATAAACCTAACTGTAGTGCGTAATTAAAATGTTAAAAAAATATATATATATACAAATATATCTCTCACTGGCCCCATTTTGTACCTCAAATTAGATTTTTAAGGGGGAAAAAAGACAATCAATCAAAGCAGAACGTGTGTAAATCCTCTGCCATGTACTGGGGGAGATACCCGCTCATTTGCTTTCTTGGGCTTCAGGAGCTTTGCTAAAATTATTGCAGATTATCCACCGAAGCAACAAAAAAGCTAAAAGAAGGAATTGAATGGAACTTGTGACAAAACAGGAATGGAAATGGAAGCTGCCTTTAAGTGGTGGAGGGGCCACAGGCAGCTGTAAATATTCAGAAATTAGCAACTTTTCTGCTCAACAGGTAAACACCTTTTTGATAGTGTTATCATTACACCATTACAAATACGTTATGCTACCAATAAAACAGCAATGGCTTGTTTACAGTTCACATTACATTAAGTGCATGTCTCATTAGAAGTATATGATAGGAGTGGGTTTGCTCAGAGACTTGATTAGTTAATTGAAGCTACAGTCAAATCTTACTAGCAGTTTTAAAAGTATCCACTTTTAAATCATGACAACACCACAAGCTTCAATCCAGGAGTAAAAAAAAAAAGAACAGCGTGTAGGATGACTACTGACATCTAGTGGTCATGTTGCAATTAAGAAACCCCAATGTGACCTCGCTTGTTTATAACCGTATGAAATTTGCCCAAAGCCGGCCAGCCACACCAAAATTGTTGTGACTCCCTATGGTAAGCCATCAACATCAACATCAACATCAACATCAACCACTTCTTCAGAAAACATGTTTGGAATTTCTGTGCAGTCAAGCATGATTGACGCACCACAAGGATGCAAAGAAAACAAAACAACCAAAAACAACTCCGCGGCAGGCGGATTGCAGTGGTGGTAGCCAAAAAGCTTTGTAACTTTGCACCACTCTCGTTGATGGCGTCCACATCTTTCCGCCATCGCGATCCCAACGGGAGGAATTTCCTCTCGCTCTAGCATGTTATCCACAGTGACAGAAAAACAAACGTAATTATAAGATGTCTGCCCTCATCATTGTCTTCTGCACGCCCTAATGTGGTCATCATGGCCGCCGCTGCGGCCTGTTTGGCGCCACCCAAGCCGCTAAACCATTTTGCATTCCTGTGTGAATTCTACACGCTAAACCTTTCATACCCCAACCCCCCCAACGTAACTAGGCCGTCCAATGCATAGGATCGACCTGAACTTGATGAGTTTGTCTACCAAAAACCACCAAGTAAGGCCACAATGTGTAAGCAGCCATGTGTCAGGGCGGGGAGAAAAATACATCTTCAAAGGAAAAAGTAGCATAGTAAAATCAGAAAGGGTGAAAAAACGCATAAGAGAAGCGTAGAAGCGACAATGGTTTTCTTCATCTACCATACGTGAAAGGTTAGATCACCACAAACAAAGCAGAAGTGTACAAAAAATAGAGAGAGACATTTTGCAAAGAGGAAAATTCTATTTTTCCCCCTCAGTGTGCCTTGGAGCAAGGCACTGGATTTCAAGTAAATCACATACATGTAAACCATCTTTTCAGCAATTGTTCTGTTTGAGTGCTTTCACGTGATTGTACAAACTTCTGAAGGAAGAAAAAAAAAAGGATGACAGCAACAGTTAATGAGGCTGGAAACAAAGAGCAGTTTACAGATGAGCAGAAGTGCAACAGGACACCAATCACCCGAAATGAACACACAAAAAGAAAGAGGCGGAGATTAGGAACGGCGGAGAAACACGGAAGAAAGAGAGGAAGAGGTTAGTGATGATCAAAACAATGAAAATAAATAACAAAAAAAGAAAGGGGTTGGAGGAGGGGATGGGTGGAGCGATAGAAAAGAAGAGAGACGAGAGAGAGTACTACCAGATTAGATCTCGCGGTATAGTAGAGCTCCTCAACACAGTCCAGATAGGGCTCAGAATCACACTGGTCAGCAAGACAAAGCGAGAGAGACCTCAAGTTAATACATCAACCTTGGACGATGGAGGGAAAGGGGGGGGGGGGGGGGTTGTGGCATTGATGCAAAACAGAAGATGATGTATGGGGACCGAAGGGGAAACAAAATGGATGAAGGCCAAATTGGGTTCTGGAGAGAGGATACAATCGTGAGGGGACAGAGATGAATCCAGGAATTACCTGCTGCAGATTAATTTGAAACAAACACATACCATATTTCCTATATAGTGGCATTTATTTACTCAACGGCAGAGGAACAGGAATCATTTAGGCCTAAATGGTAAATTAGGATTATTAAATTATTTGAATGAATAATTTCCTAATATCTTCCCACAAATACATAAGGCTACATAAAGCAGTTCAACATCAGATTTTTGTAATCGACGCTAAGGTGGGAACAGTCAACGTCGAATAACCGATGACATCATTTATATTATTTCACTTGTCAATTTGATATCCGTCCCACTGTTGGCCTCTAAATACTAGGGCTGTTTAAAAAAAATATATATATTAAAAAATAAAATAATCAATCTTGAATCGATTTTCCTTTTTGAGCCCAATATCGAATCATAAAACCATTAATCGATTATTTAAATATCTCTTTTTTCCCATAAATTGTTAAGAAAATAGAATTTTAAAGGACGTTTTTTGTATCTTACTGTTTTCTTACTGTTCATGTGAATTTAAAAGTATTTTCTTACATTTATGGAAGACAATTCAGAATATTTTTAGTTTATATTAACAGTTATTGAATTAGAAATATGAAAATATCTAAAATATAATATGCAAATATAATTACAATATAAAAATCGAATCCTTGCGATGTCAATATTTGTGCAACACTTAAGTGATTATAACACGTGTTACTTTCATTAATAAACTAAATCATTTGACCAGTTACTGCATCAGCCAAATTTATTTTATTGTTAAAAATGTAATATTTTTGGAGTTTTTATCATGGCCTGGACAGTTTGGATTGAACTGAAGTGAATGGAACCGGAAACATCGAATTGAACTGACATTAGAATTGATACCCAGTCCTACCAAATACAAGATCAGTCTCATCACCATACGCATCTAGGTATGCTTTCTTCCATCCCCAGTTACAGTCATCCCACTCCCTGACCTGCTCACAAGTAGGGTTGCAAAATTCCTTGAATTTTGTTTAAAAAAAATTATTAATTAATTAAAGGTTGGCCCTCAAAAAGGAACTTTTGCATTCATAAATCATGTTTCCAAATAATCAAAATCCTGTACATACTGGCACTATAAATATTTATATATATATATATATATATATATATAAATATATATATAAATATAAATATATATATATAAATATATATATATATAAATATAAATATATATATATATAAATATAAATATATATATATATATATATATATATATAAATATAAATATATATATATATATATATATAAATATAAATATATATATATATATATATAAATATAAATATATATATATATATATATATATATATATAAATATATATATATATAAATATAAATATATATATATATATATATATATAAATATATATATATATATATATATATAAATATATAAATATATATATATATATATATATATATATATATATAAATATATATATATATATATATAAATATATATATATATATAAATATATATATATATATATATATAAATATATATATATATATATAAATATATATATATATATATATATATAAATATATATATATATATATATATATATATATATATATATAAATATATATATATATATATAAATATATATATATATATATATATAAATATATATAAATATATATATATATATATATATAAATATATATATATATATATATATATAAATATAAATATATATAAATATATATATATATAAATATATATATATATATATATAAATATATATATATATATATATTGTAGATTACAATACAACATGCCAGACATCATCTTCTGTAAACATCAGCTTTACAGATACCACGTCTGCTGTGGTAATGATGTCTTGTAAAACACATGCTGATATCAGTTCTAACAAAAAGTATTACAACCAACTAACAACACCACCTGTTAAAAAGAAGGCGTCAATTTGAGCAGAGCACCAAGATTTGAGGAAATATGGTACAGGCTACCTTCAAGAAACTTGAAAATATCTCCAGTCATGTTTCCATGCAATCCTTAAGGTAAAAGTGGCGTGTAGAGAAATCCTCCGGAGGGTCAGCTATGATTTCAATAAGGCAATGTTTAATTAATGACAAAAATGCTACACATTGACGCTGTAGTCATGAGTATCACATGGGTGAGCAACAGCTAAGATGGAGGACCATAATGAATTAACTGGATGAGATGGTGAGATGGTACACAGTAATTGTTACAATAATGACCTTCAGTGGTTATTTCAAACTGATTTAAAAACAAAAACACACACGTGTCCTTTGAATGTGTGAAAAAAAAAATCTACAAGACCAGAAGTGAGGACAGGAGGTGGCAGTGATGGTGCATGATACCAGGACCAGCCGTTCGTCCGATTTCAAATTCTCCTTCTACAAAATCTATCGCTAAACATTTGCACCCCTACCACCAATAATGTGTTTAAAAAGTTCACAAAACCAATTTCACGCCTATCGTCAAATAGCCCAGACTTCCTCCAAGGCACATTTTGGAACCACTGTCTGTCCTTTCAATCCCAAACAACACCAGAACTACTCCACGATTATCACTACCTGTAGGTAAAACTACACCTTCTTTAAGCTGGTAAAAATCTGTACACGCTTATTAAATAGGAGCCAACAGTTCTTTTGGGCTCAGACTGGCCATTCTTGTGCAGTGAAGTGGCATAATTGTAGATATCGAAACACTTTGTAAACTCACCGGTTCGTGATGGGGCTCAGTCTCCTTCCTCAGCGGTGGGTCAAACTTCACCTGACCGACTGGGAAATAACAATAGATGATGGTGGTCAACATTGAAACATTATCATTATGTATACGCTCATTAACTTGTGCACAAACTCACAGTTGATCTCAGAGAGCGTTTTTCCTTCTCGGGTGCTTCTGCTGGTGGAGCGAATTCGATGAGGGACGGACACCGGAGACTGTGAGACACACACACGAAAAAGGGACGCACACAGTCAAATAAAGCACCGCGGCGGTTTTGCAGGCCACTCGAGAAGATTACACAAGGTGAAAAACAAAACATAATCTGTTTGCTATTTCCTCTGGGAGGCGGGTTTGATGACACAGCAAAAACAGCCAGCTGCACGCAGCAACAAGGTCAACAGAATCAAATCAAACAAATGCTCCCACCACTTCAGAAGGTTCACATCTACTGACACAGCAAGATGAAGTGCAGGACGTTAAAGGCGCTAGATAACTTAAATATCTTGCAATCAATGATTTGTATAAACCATGTGGAGATGTCAAAACATTTAACATTAGACCTAAAATAATCTTGTTGTCGTTTAACTTTGGAAAGAAAAGCAAAAGGCATCAATCACGCAGTTCCTTCATGACAACACAGCAAATTCACACCATGCGTTCGAAAAACATAAATTAACTAGTGTTGTTCCGATACCAATACTGGTATCGGCAGAGGCCAATGGCAGGACAGCTTTTTCATTTTGAGAAAAAAAAACCCCTTAGGTATCGGTATGGCATTGGCATCGGCCGATACTGCAAAGTTGGGTATCGGAATCGGTATCGGGGGCCAAAAAACGGTATCGGAACAACACTAAAATTAACATTCCCCAAACAAAATGACTGCAGAATGAGGTGTCCAAAAATCTCAAGAGTACTTCTCATGCACTTCACTCTAAAATTGCCTTAATCTAAAGCATATTTCCTCAAGCAATGTGCTGTACTAGGCACCATGTCCCAATTAATTAGATAGAAATCGGTGTTACCTACACAAAAAAAAAAAAAAATGTTGTTGTAACAGAGCACAAATCTGGTCTGTAAAGCTGAAGCTCTACTATATAAAATAATGTGTTTGTATTAAAATACACACAGGTGCATCTCAAATTCGAATATCATAAAAATGTATTTCAGTAATTACCTCATTATATACTGTAGATTCATTAAACATACACCCTTTTCAACAATATTGTAATTCATCGAAAGGATTATTTGTGAAACCTGTGTTAAGTAAATAAATACCACCAGCCACTATATGAAGAAATACGCTATTACGAGCCAACTAGCTGTAGGCATCGGTATGGATTTCATGATTTCTACGACAACATCAATGGCACATACACTTCAATCCAAGTCACACGCTTTGTTAAGACAAAACATCACTGCAGACACCGCAGCATCGAGGTGGTACCTTCCGACGGACGGGAAAGCGGTGCGCGCGCCGAGCGCCAGGGCTTACGGCTAGGAAGTGACCCCTGTACTTAAACTGTGGAGGAGGAGGGAGAGGAGGGTAGAGGATGGTGGGAAGGCAGACAAGAACAGAAGAGAGAAGACGAGAGGAAAGGGAAGAAGGAGAGGAGGAAGCGCTGCAAGATGGAGACGGAGAAAAGAGGAGAACATTTATAAGGCAGTGCAATGGAGGAGGAGGAGGAATGTGGGAAGTTAAGGCTGCTGGGAGAAATTGTTGACGTGGGGAATTTGACAAATGGAAAACAGATGAGACACAATTTGGGGAGGAAGGAAAAGAGGCAACATCCAGTAAAAAGGTCATTACTGCCGCCATGTTGTCATGAATGAATAGGGCTGCAAAGGGTTGTAAAATTTTCTGTAAACATCTGCTAAACTTCCATGAGAAGTAAAACGAGAATTGTGGAAATATTACATTTTATCATAGAAGACAAAAATATTAAAAAATATATATAAAATATAATCATAAATGGATGACTAGATTGACTACAAGATTTAAATATTTTATTGAACCAAACCATTTCCATTTTCCATGGAAAGCACCCCCCCAAAAAAAACCAAGATGTAATTTAATTTAATTGCTGCAACCTTAGGGATAAATAAAATAGAAGGTCTAAGATTACCTCCGGTTCGGGGTCGTCGTCATCAAAGTCGTTGTAGTTGTTGTGGTCTGGGTTTTTGGCTCGGTCCAACAGCTCTTTAGCCAGTGTCCTGCTCAGGGGCTGAGACACGAACGGGTGCTGCAAAGGCAGGAAGTGAGGCTTTCAAAATTGTTGGCTTTTACCAGAACATAAACAGCAAATGAAATTTTTAGAGCCACTTAATCTGCTGTCTGAACAAACATGTGGATGTTGGCTATCTACCATTAGAACAGAAATTCCTCAGTACAGTAATTTCTGGACTACAAGGTGCACCTAACTATAAGCCGCGCTAGCTAAATTTGGGGAATACTCGAGTTTGTTACACATATCAGCCGCACCCGACTGTAAGCCGCGGGTGTTTTAATGTTACCACACTGGATTCCTGCTACTTTCTTTTCCATAATGAGGACACAAATTCTTCCCTACTGTTTTTGGGCTCACTTGGTTTGTTTTGCTCTGCCTGACGCTCTTGCGCTTCCTTTATAGTGCCCCCAATTGTGATCTGATGGATAAGCCGTATCTTTTGATTAGCTGAGGGTCGAATGCAAGTGAAAAAAGTAGCGGTTTATAGTCCAGAAATTACTGTAATCGGAGTCAAGTGAAAACCATATTTTGAGATACATTCTCATTAAAGCATTGACGGTGAGTGTGGAGGCATATATACAAAACGCCATTGTCAGATGCTTTGTTGCTAATCCACAGGTAACATAGGGAAATAAATTGCACGTTCAATGAATGGATGCGACAGCCCACGCACGGTGATGAAACGTGTAACAGAGCAGCAAGTGGGGGCAGTTTAATGGATAGATTCTATCATTTGCTTTCCATTCATTCATGTAAAAATATAACACAGAAAATAGTGTGCATCTTTGACTTTCTCACCTGTAGCAGTTTCTCGGCTGTGGGCCTCTTCTTTGGGTTCTTGGTTAGGGCTACTTTTACAAAATGGTGAAAGTTGTCCGTCCTGTGGTCCGAAATATGGTTCAGATTATAAACCACAAATCTTGTTGTGCCATTTAGTGGATTTAGGAATTTTGCCTTACCACTTCATCTTGTCTTTCAATTTAGGTGGCTGGAAATTACTCTTAGTCATTAAGAAAAGAGCCCTGCGCAGGGAGAAGAAATGAAGATGAGAAAGGATCTTGTGTAATTCATGGCATTGTAAACATTTATCAGCATTCTATATTCCAGATTTAAAGGCATGAGTATGGCTTTCACTTCCGCAGCTACTACTTGTGGAAGAGGGAACCCATAACAACAGAAAAACTAAGGATTTTATGCCACTTGTGGCGGTCGCACTTCCTCACCAAGAATTAGCCACTTTTGGCAGCTCACAAAAAGTCGGAAGGTACCCAACAAATTATAAGCATTTAAAAAGTACTTTGCATAAGCTGTTCCCTTTAAAATTTATTAAAATTTGTGTCAGTTTGGTATAACGATCAACATCCACTAGACTGCTCACTTACCTCATGGGATGCAGCTCAAACATGGGTGGCTGCAGCTCGGCCAGCTCTATTGCGGTAATGCCCACGGCCCAGATATCACACAGCTGGTTGTAGCCTCCTTTCCTCTCTACTGCTGCCACCTCTGGAGCCATCCTGTTGCAAAGGAGAGAGAAACACATGCTCCTATTCTTTAAGCTTTTTAAAAAAAGGGCTGTATCTTCAAGTAATCAATCAAATTCTTTCATCCTGCTGTCCGAGAGGATAGATTGCCGCAGTTTCACATGCAGCAAAAATCGGCTTCAATAACTCACCAGTAAGGTGTTCCAATGAATGACTTCCTCTTGGCCAGAGTTGCTGTGATCTGCGCTGATACACCAAAGTCAGCTGTTAAGAAAAAAATGAACAGCGGATGAGATGAAGATGAGGTGGAGTGAAAACAATACAGAAATAACCAGATCTCAAGGGAAGGAAAAAGAACAAACGGAGAACGGTTGGTTCGTCTCACCTAGTTTGACGTAGCCGTTGTCTGTCAAGAGGATGTTGGCGCCCTGTTGGAGACGAACATGTTTCACGCATCAGGACACATTACAACACAGCGCATGTCGACTCAAATTAAACACAGCACGGTCTGTATGCCTAGCTTGAATTTTGACTTGGTTCGGCTGCTTTTGTGCATTACACACACAGAACTACACGAGAGTGCAGTCAGTTTGTTTACAGGCATTACAAAACTATTGCAATAATCATTTGAAAACAACATTTTTGCATCGCCTCTGTGGTTTACTGCGACAGCAATTAATTCACAAGAAGAAAGGAAGCCTGTTTGGGGGGAGGGTGGGGTGGTAGGGTGTCAAGGAAATCCATCCATGCTAAATCAGTTTCAAGAAGTCATTATTATACAACATACGGATGGAAGGAAAATGTATTTAAAAAGTGGCAGTACAAATATAGAACTTCTCTTTTAGACTGGGACATGATGTATGTAGTCACCCTAAAAGCCAAGACACACCAATCCGACGTTGGGAGTCGGACAGCGTTGAGCCGACAGCATGTGCCGTCTGATCAGTGTATAAATTACTGTCGTAAAGTTGGATTAAGTTGGAATACGTCGGGGGGGCGTTTTTTCAGCAAATTCGACATGTTGAATCGGCGTCGGGAAATTTGACCACTGTGATTAGCTGTTAGCTAACGAATCAGCGCACGGGGCAAGAAGAGGAAGGGACGAACGCGGATAAACAGTACTGATGGAAAGCCTGGACCATTTTTTCCTCCCGCTCATTTTGCGCATCGTCACCCTGCTGTATCCTCCGCATTTGAACGTACAATGTCTGTCTGGACAATAGATGACTACGTCTCTTTGGTTCAAGAGAGACCAGCATTTTATGATATTACCGTTAAAGGGTATGCCGACAAAAGGTATAAAAGCCAAACTATTAGCATTTATGGTTGGTGTATGGTTTTATTGAACATATAAACGTAAAGAAAACACAAAACACATTACAAGTATAAAATATAAGTTGAAGTCAAAAAGAAAAACAAAAATAGGAAGAAAGAAAAAAGTTTATATGTTCAAAAGGGGTAGGGGGAAGTTAAAAACGTATCTATTCATTTTATGTTGATACAATGATAAGGTTAATGTATTTCAACAAAAGATAATGTATAAACCTAGTCATATATACAAGTACACTTTAACATACGCACATTTGCCAGCAATATATGTACATAAAATTTATAAGCATATACCATAATACATTTATGAATTATATCCTCATACTCACATATACGATTTTCATTACACTCATACCGATACATCCAAGGAAATTACAGCATATATACAATTTTAACAGCTCATGTCTGATTTAAGTATTTTTTAAACTTTGCTTTTAAACAATTTTTAAAATTGTTTAAAAGCAAACTATGGCATGACATGGGGACACGACTGAATATAGCAGGTAAGATTTACTTTTACACTTGAGAAGTATAGCGACCGTTTGTAATTACTAAATATAATAATTTTTTCACGTTAGCTGGCTAACGACATGGTTATAACAATACCCCCAAAACACGCTCGGTTTCCAATTGCCTTTAGGAATAATGACTACCGCCGCCAATGGTATGGAGGGGAATTACTTCTTGCGCATGCGCTGAAGGTATGTAATAGTCGGGGTCGGTGCAGTGTGTATTTACGTCATTTTTCTACGCGACGTGCCGACGTCTGGGTCACATTTGGCCGACGTCGGATTGGTGTATCTAGGCCTTGAAAGAAAAGTTGCAATAGGCAGTAACTAGGAGATGGCTGCAATCTGATCCTCCAACACAGACCGATTGGATAAGTATTATGAACACGATTGAAAGTATGGAGCGAATCACCTCTTTAAACCAAAACATTTTAAAATTTCTTCTGTTTTGGGAAAAATGGATTGTTTATAAATTTAAAAAAAGTGACTCTTGAACCATTGCTGTATAAAAAGACATGTAATTACTGTATTTTATTTTTCTGTAATGTGAAATTGATGACCAAATGTATGTTTGTTGTTTTGTTATACTTGAAAGTTACCCTAAAAAAAGTTTTTGTTTTTTAAAGTAGCAAATGAGTGTGAAGACTATCTTCAAGAAGCAAATTAGTGTACCTGTTTAATCAAGCATTCTTTATATATGTATTTATACAATAACAATCATTTTGAGGACCATTTTTGTACAAGTGGGCAAATGTGGAGTGTTGAAATACTAAATAGAATGTTAACGCATGTATGAGCCGTAAAGAGTTGTAAAGTGGACTCCCCAAACTAGTTTGGGCTCATTTCCTTTACTTGTTGGGACTTCACTTTATTAAAACATCATTGTTGACTCTCTAAGTCCAAAGATGAATGCATATGATATGCATAAATAGAAGCAAACCAACACAACATTCAGTTAAATTATCACATTTAAAAAATTGGTTGTTTCCCCAAAACTCACCTTGATGTCTCTGTGCATTTTGCTTTTATTGTGAAGGTAGTATAAACCCTGCAAATAGACAATCACCCAACAGCTGTTATAGCTATGAAAAACACAACAATGATCAAAGTATATGCAGCATACACTTACCTGTAGAGTCTCCCGAGACATGTAGGCTATTTGAGACTCTAACAAAGGCCCGGTTACTGAAAAAAGAAAAGAGCGAAAGGTCAGAAAGTAGAGGACCAGACGTTACTAACACGTAAACAATCAGAATGTGTGTGTCACCATGATAGATGTCCTGTAGAGAACCTCCTCCGCAGTACTCCATGCTGATCCATAACTTGTCTCGCCTGCTCACTCACACACACACACACACACACACACTTTAGGTACACCTGCATAATGTAACTAACAAGAGCTGAATTACAAATTCCACCCTTGCCAATATGCGCCCCTGTCCCCTCCCAATGGACAAAACTTGTTTTTTCTCATGCATTCCAATAACAAGCAAATGAACATGAGGCAAGTTGTGGAACCTAGCAGTGAAGATTATGCCTTACATTACATAATCCCTTCAGGTACTTCACACACAAAAATGGCATGCATAATTAAACAACTAAACAGAGTGCCAACATTTTTACAAATGCATTTTATAAAATATTGCTAATGTTGTTTTTTCCAGTTTAGTAACTTTTTCTGGGTAAACATGTACATACTGTACAAACAACCCTTCACACACACACACATTTACACCTATGGAAACGATCGAGTCTTCCATGAACTTATTTAGCAACTTTATGGAAAGTGGGAGGAAGTAATAGTAAGGGAAAACCCAGATTCAAACATGAATCTCCTGACTGTGACGGAAGCAGACGTCCTAAACCAACCTGCCAAACTTACTATTCCATTCATCCATTTTCTTTACTGCTTGTCCTCTTTATAATCAAGGGTGAGCTAGTGCCTATCCCAGCTGACTATAGGCATAAGACGGGGAGCACTCAGGACTGGTCTCCAGTCAGTGAAACCCAGGACTTTGAAGTGCCACTAGCAGTGTTTTAGCAGTGGTGTACAACTACGTTACGTTCCGCAAGCTCATTATCCATAACCACACACAAACGTCAGTAAAACATGCAAAGTTTTCTTACCGGAGATAGCTGCCAAAGTAGGCCACGATATTGGAGTGTTTACAATCCTTCATCATCAGAATCTCCTGCTGGACCACGGCAAAGTCCTCCCCTGGAGAGAACACAGTGACATCACATTGACTGACAGATTGGAAACACAGTAGGCTGATGAAGGGATAAAGGGAGATGGCCAGAAATTATGGAGGGAAGGTGCTCACCTGGCTCCAGTTTGATGACTTTGATAGCCGCCAGCTCTCCTGTGTTTACATTTCGAGCCTGTGGAATGCAGAAGAAGGGAGGTTAGCAATCAAAAGGCTCTAAAACATACAGAGTACGAAACGCATGGTAGACAGCCAAAAAGTATCCCACTGTGCAACCACCAATTGTTTATGATACTGTATGTATGAAGTGAGTCTTTTACATGACATTGACTCAACATAGAATGTATGGACAGGAAATTAAGCTGTATTCCCCAAAACCGGGAATTATTTGGTAAACAATATTAGCAGAACAGCAAGGAGGCAGATTTTCTATAAATAGTGAGACGTGTTTACATCTGGCCACAGTGCTCGTGAAGGAAAGAGGAGTTCCTCTGTGAAACAAGACAAGAATAAAAGATTATCCGAGGAGAGGAAATGTGAATCACCCACTTCACTCGGGGCAGAAGCACAGCCGCATAAGAATGCGTGAAAGTGAATGGGTTTAATAGCAGTGTGGGTTTTTCCCCCGTTACATAATAAATGAGGGCCTTTGGATTGGAAAGCAGCATTGATAAGAGTGGCCATATATAACCCATGGAATATAATTATTAGGGGTGTGCCCAAAAAATAAATAAATCGATTGTCATAAGAATCGCGATTCTCATTTAGTGTGATTCAGAATCGATTTTTAATGTCCCAAAATCGATTTTATTTAAATTATTTTATAGCGTCTTCCCTTTGTTTGTGTGTGACTTTATTGGGAGCGCTGTTCATGTTGTACCCGATTTGGCCACTTAGGGGCAGTGTGGTTCCACGCGGTCTGATACACTGTTAAGTTGTAGCCACAGAGAGTAGAAGGAAAAAGTCACGATCAAGTTATTCCAATAAAATATGTTATTTTTGCAGCGTGGAGACGTTTTTTTGAGTGATAAAAGTGCCGCGAGTAGCGCACTAATTAGCATTAGTGAGTCAGACTGGAGTAGATCATTACGATTCCTTGAACATCTATAAATTTAAGCAAAAATCATTGTCAATCAAAAATCGATTTTGAATCGAATCACACACCCAAAAAAATCGGAATCGAATCGTGAGACATTCAAAGATTCCCACCCCTAATAATTATTCTTACGATATACAGTATTTTTCCGGTACTTTTCACACTCTTTCTCAAGCGTCCCTAACAAGCCGCTGCTCACACTGCGGGGTCAAAACAGAGTACGACTTCTGGTACCAATGAGAATTAGAGGCAGAGCTACTAGGCCCGAAACTAACAATTCAAAATCAATTTCCAGTAGCTTGCGTATTCTTACATGAGGCACATGCAGCAGATACTTCGCCAAAGACAAATAAGTAATTTCATTTTACTTAATTGACGGGCAGACACTCCAACTACATATTTTGACTTCAAAGTAGGGCTGGGCAATATATAGGAAAAATATCGATTACAATATTGACCAATGCATATTGCAAAGACGTGCAATAAGTTTCAAATGGAATTGTATGCTTTTGACCAGTCAGAGGCAAACTTAAATATGCATCACCATCCTCATTTGAATAACATTTCATGACGCATTTCATGACGCATTTCATGCTGACAACTGCAGCATGAAATAAATAAATATGAGAGCAGAGCGCTGTTATTTATTGACAATTTTATTCTATTTAGATATTTATTTTAGTATTTATTTCAACATTTATTTTTAATCTTTTTTATTTATTTTTTTACTTTTATTTATTTATTTATTTATTTATTTTGCATTCTTGGTCTTCCATATGTTACCTCATGTCAGTGATGGTGGACAACACATTGCATTTTATCTTCCTTCTTATGTGTAAAATACTCCCAAACTTAGAACATTCTCCATTCTCCCCGACTCCTTCCTCAGGTCTCACGACCATCGCATCATGTTATTTCTACACAAAGTAGAACATATGTCTGTGTATAAAAAAAGATACCTGTGAATATTTTGCTTCCCCCTAATTATATAATCAAATTATTCAAGTTATTTGATTAATCGTTGCAGCCCTAGCCTCAATTACAATCTCCAATTTTCTCCAAAAGATCCTCCGCAAGCGTGGGAAACAAATTAGACACACCTGACTTAGCCCAAAACAGTACACTTTAAAGTTAGCGTGATAACACTTCGACCTTGAAGACAAGACACCAACATCCAACATTGCAGCGCTGTACAGTTCTGAAAACACACACCCTCATCGGAACTGCAGCCTCCCTGCATATTTAGTCAACAGATTGTAAACAACAGACCGTGACATTTCACACAGTGATCCGCTCACTTGATTATTAGAGTGAAACCTTCTAATAAAAGTGACCTAAGGCGGCAACAATACGAGGACACACTTTTGAATAAACCACTCGAAATGTCAACACGAGGATATTTTTCCGACACTAGCGCACCGCAACCGCGATGACAAAAAACACTTGTAGTTTAGTCTAGCAGGAATGCGAGGAGCTGTGCCTTCTATTGAGGCCACAAGTGGAGAACAGGGGAATGATTGACAGTACACAATACAACAACGCAGCACAAAACCACGTAACAAAGCCGTGGCAGGAGGGAGGCGACACAAAGAGACATCCAGAGGCGAGAAAGGAGACACACAGCACAGCAGTGTGTTCGTTCGGTCTGCCGACGGACGAGAGTGATGACTCATAAGTGCTCAGTGGCACCGCTAAAGGCAACAACACACACTTGAATGAGTTCAATTGATTGTTTGCATGCTTGATAAAAATCACTTTTACTGTTACAAGCAACTATAAATGAAAAATATGATGCCATTTTAGTTTGAGTTCACTCTCTCCAACACTTGGAATGCCGTTATTATGGCCCAACCGATTAATCGGGTGCCGATTATAATCGACCGATTATTGCCCTTCAAACATCTGCCAAAATCGGCCAAATGGCCGATTATTTTCCCCTTAAAACTTTATCATCGAGGAAAAATGAAATTTCAGACGCTGTGAAAGTACCCTGAATGCACCATTTTGCTTACGTAGCATTAGCAACTAGCAAGTGTGTAGCATATGTTATTCTGGTTAATCTGTTGTCCCTAAGCGTCCTTTAAAAGGAACCCCAACTGTCATGACAAGTTTGCTCTATAAAACTATGAGATTCATTTTTCAAAAATACTTTCCAGTTTAATACATTTGTAGAAATATGTTGTTGTTTTTTGTCTTAACACACATTTCCACATTATATTTTTCCAGCCCAATTATGTACTATACAGTTCAGCAGTTGTAAACAAGTAAGAATGGTTTTATTATTGTCACATAAATCTATACAATAACTTCATGAGAGTTGTTGATAAGGTCATACGATGGATTTGTCATTCAAAGCAGAGTAAATCTGAATAGCAAAAGTTAGGAATGGGGCGGGGGGATACTTTTATGCATTATATATTAATTTTTTTTAAATAATCAGCTGATTAATCGGTAATCTGTATTTTTTTCTGCCAAAAATCGGTATCAGCATAGGTCTAAAAAAATGCATATCGGTCAGGGCCAAAGCGTTATAAAGTTGAGTATTTTGAAACACAGTCTCTCATTCAAATAATCACACACGCAGGAACAATGGCGGTCTGACAATACAGGATTCTTAAATCTCTTGGTATTGTATGTGAATTCCAAATCATTGAATAGTATCCTTCCTAAATTGTCGACCCTTATTCCAGGAAAATAAATGGAAATCTATCTACCAACAATTACAGGGAAGAGATGCCTTTAAAGTTGCACAACGCACCCAAGACATCTGCTCAGTTAGCTTCAAAACTCTGCGAACTCAAGTCAAGTCAAGATTATTTATATAGCCCTTAATCACACAAGTGTCTCAAAGGGCTTTACAGGCCCACAGTTGACAAATATCAACGACATCCCCTAATCGAACCACAAGCGTGCAAGAAAAAACAAACAAAAAAACAACAACTGACAAAAAATGAGAAACCTTGAGAAGGGACCGCAAATGTGGTAATCCCCCTTCTAGGATGATCACGCTGCAATGGATGCCGAATGGGCAAAAATTTACATAGTTTGGGATACTAAACATGATTAACTAGAATAGTGCGAAAGTCCATTGAAGAAATTGAAGCACAGCAAGAAGACGTCAGGGAAGTGGGTCCTCATCCAAATCTAGCCTGGTTGGTCGGAGCAGCTATCTCCATGGCGGCAACTTCAAGGTGATGGTCCGGATCGCATCCCGGTCAACCAGCACAGAACCCGTAGTGCAGCATCCAAATCGGTCATTAACACCTAACTCTCTCTCTCCTAACTCCTCTTACAATGAAACCGAGGTTTCCGTGATTAAAGCCAAATTTTACCAAAAATCAGCAATATTTTCCCTAGAAAAGAATGTAACTGCAATTAATCTGTTCCAGATTCCCAAAAATATTAACAAAAAAAGTACATTTCAGAGTTAATATAAATTAGAAAAAAAATTGAAATAAATGACTATTAAAAAGAATGAACACTGTTGCCTTTCTTTAAGACTCCTGATAGTGTATAAAACATACTGTTCTGAGGAAATTAGAAGGAGGAGATGTTGCTTGGAAGAAGAACCCACCATTTTCGTACTTTGCCATGAGTTCTGGTATGACTGGCTGGTATGGACCATTTACAACGACATGGAAAGCAAGCAGATTTACAAAAACAGGAACAAACTTTTGGCTTTTCACTTGTTATCAAAGTATAGTAAGACGTGAGAGTTTTATTGTTAAAAAAGTTAAATTATTAACATTTTACTGAAACAATTATTGTACAGTTAAAGAAAAAATGTGTGTGTGTGTGTGTGTGGGTGGGTCATATATCAAAGAAAACCCCAGAAGTTACCCAATTTTGGATTTAGCATGTAGCTTTTGAGCTCTTTCATTTGAATAGGCCTGAAGAAGCTTTCAGTCAAATTCAAGCAACAAGATTTTTGCACTTGTATGACAGTTCAACATGTTAACATGTTACTAAACACAGTGCCTATGAGGAGAAATAGGAAAACAAAACAAAAATGACTTTTCCCATGTAGCATTCAGTGTGCAGCTTGTGGAGCCTTCTACTTGCATAGCGCTAGAGCAACTTTGCTCACACCCGTCATTAGCACCTTGGCCACAGTGCGCGCATGTAAAATAGTCGGCACAGTTTTGTACCCGTGTGGCATTTCGCCCTCTTGAGAATAAGACCAAATGCCCACTTGGCATTTTGCAGGTGAATGCAGTCAGATTTATGCTCGTGGTCAATGTAGTGTGAGATTATCCCACAGCATGAGAATGGTCAAGTGAGGTGAACTAATTTACATAAGGTTAAAGTTCATGATGAGGTCAACCACAAGCAGGTCAAAGAAAATGCCGGATCATACACTAAATGAACAAATGCTCAATTCAAATTAGTAAGATTGATTTGATTTATGAACAAATTGAGTTATGAGTAGAGTCTCGGAATGAAAAATGTGTAAATCACAGTCGCACTGCAAGCCTTCTGCCAGGCCGTCTTCCTCTGTTGGCGCGGTGCTAAACAATAGGACATGAGGGCCCTCGCACACACATAAACACTTACGCATACACATAAAAGAAGCCAGGGTTGTTGCATTCCTGCACCACGGTCGTCCAGATGTCTCACTAACACATAACAAGGCCTTGTGAGAGGAGATTGCTACTATAAGCACATTATAACTGCTACCTGCTTCAGCCTCGCATTAAATCCAGCCGGACGTACACACACACTACAGTTGAATGATTTGAAAAATAATCTAATTGCGATGTGATTGCGATTTAATAAGCAATTATTTTTTTCAAGGTCACATCTATTTTTTTTCTTAACACGGGCAAAAATTTAATATGTATTACAATAAACAATATTAGCTTTGTGATACATGAATGGTTGGTCTTATAGGTTAGGCTTAGGCTAAATAAAGGCAAATGAAACTTTTTTTATTATTTTCTTGAGTAAGAGTCTTTGAGAACTTTACAAAATTGCTCGAAACAAGTATGGCGTAAACAGTCAGACACAAGGTCAAATTACAACATAATGCAAGCAATGCTGTGGCTTTATCACTTTAACTTGGGGCTGGGAGATATGGCCAAAAAATAAAATGTTGATTTTCTTCAGTCATTCAGGACGATTACGATTTTAATCCAATAAACCTAACATACAATTAATTAAAGGTTTAATTGATTCAAGGATCATTCCTGTGCAAAAATATTCAGACAACAATAATGTATCCTGATTCTAAATTAGTTTTAACAAACCTAACATTCATAGTTTGTGCTTAATTGCCACAATTAAGTTGTTGGTTTATTAGTGTAAACATTTTGTAAACCACCTATCCAGCATTTTGCCACTTGTGGAAAATTACAACTCACAATAACATCTGGATGTAACAGAATATAAGAACAACAGCTTTTATTAATCCAGAAGACAAAATTCGATTTCACGATTTAGCAAATTTTCAACAATTTGATTTAATGTGTAGCCTTGCTTCAACATTTCATGATATGCAAATGTAGACAGTGGACTGCATTTACGCACTTTTTTTTGCCTTGAGATTTTTACCAAAATATTGTATGTATCGTTTGTGTAATCATATTTGGTATCTAACTAAATAAACAACCAACAGACCTACCAATCGCAAAAAAAATACAAATTGAATTATGTTTTTGACCAAGGCACAAACATTTCCTCAGTAACCAGCCAAGCTCTCACAAAAATCAACCTATTAGCTGTTGGATAGCTTGAATGCATTGTTAGCATAACTCACACTGTGCTGTGGTTAAAGGCGACAGCTGTCGTGGAAAATGGGAACTGACTGAGACTTAAACTCCCATCTTTCAACGCTATGGCCTATTATGCTCTGATCTTTGACTCATACGTATTCTAACACTGCAAATAAGCGCGTCAAATAACTTTTCAGGTGGCGTGTGTGCTGGTCATGAACCCAGTGTCTGATTGTCTACTGACTGTCTACTTCCTCAATCCAAAGCTACACTCATCGTCACCTTGCGAAAACAGGAACATCATCCTATTCTAACATCGGACTCAGCGTCACATCTTGTCTGATGATAAATACTTGAGAGGCGCAGCTATTTTGGCCTAGCCATCAGGTACACGAGTATTGATGAAGGATTGTGAGCAGCAAAGCAAGAGTGTCATTAGTTAGTCGATTGTGTTACGAATCAAGCACAACAAACCAGTCAGATCGGAACAACCTCAGCATGCAGTCTGCAGAGCTGATTGCAGGAATTCCTAGAAATACAAAGACGTCCGTCCCCTTTTTCTAAATTGACTGGAAAGCAGAACATACTCACATTCAAGAGGTGGAGCTTGTGAACTTATTGCTACTTTTTGAGGTAATACTAAGGATGCTCCAATCCCATACGTGGATAGGGTATTGGCCATGATATTGGGAAAAAAATGGATCTGGTATCTGTCAAAATGGTCCCGATCCACACCCCGATCCACAGAGGCTTATCTCCAGGGCGCGCGCACGTTCACGTCTCCAATGACGAGGTGAAACAGGGAATGGTTAGGTAATAGGGGTGTGAATTGCCTAACACCTGGCGATTCGATTCGTATCACGATTCATAGGTCACGGTTCGATACCGATTAATCCCGATACGAATCTATAACTTGATTATTGTGATTTTTTTTTTTTTTTACTCAAGTTTATAAAATACTAATCAGTAAACTTGTACATGTACACTGTAAGATTTGTATGAAAATGTATTTATTTATCTGAAAATTCAGGCTTATAACTGAGCCACTGCATTTAACAAACAGGTTGCAGTCTGTTTCATGTTTGAACAGCACTGAAATAAAATATTAAGGCTTAATGTTCCATTGATATAACATTCTTCCATGCTTAATGCGTGAATCCTAACCCAAAGTAAGACGTTTTGTTGAATATTCCCATAAAAAATGTATTTTTAAAAATCGATTCGGCATATCGAATCGATTGGAGAACTGCACGCTGTAATATCGCGATATATTGCCAAATCTATTTTTTTCTAACACCCCTATTAGGTAATATATCACCGCCGGCCAAGCGGGGACCTCCGCTCTTTCTCTTGCGAAGGTCCACCGCCGCACGAACGGGGCCTGCCTCGCAGCTTCCGCGAGCGACGAGCCGGCAGGCTCCGTGGAAGGAGGGCCGTGTGGGAAGCAGCAACAGAGTTTGCCGAGGCAGGCGAGACAAAGAATAATGTAATTATTTATGCCTGTTGTAATGGTATTTTGTATATTAAGGTGGCATTTGCGGATAATCTATTTTCTTAAACTGGAGAGAAAAAAAAGCATGTAGTCCAGTGTTTCCCACACCATGTTAATACATGGGCGGGCCACCCAAGTAAATTGGCCACCACCCAAGAAGTTTTCCAGAAAATTTATTTAAAATATATTTAAAAAGAAAAAAAAAACGTGTCGCGACAGGATATATATACTGCATGTAACGTTAGTTCGCCGTCACTCACTTGTAGATCGTGAGGCTAGAGGAGACGTAGTAACAGGACTGAGACCCATCTCCCGTCCAACCCGCCTCGCATCCCCACCGCCGGAGTCCACCCACCCAAATAGATTTTAAATCTGTGGAAAAACACTGAAGCCTATCAATATTTCATTGTGTGCAGACATGAAGACATGTAGACAGAAGCAAGTGGCGCAGGAGAGCCTTTGGCCACATCGAACTCATTCTGTAAACAGAAGCGCTTGGAACCAGCCCTGGCCACATTATGCACAGTTGAACTTGAAACCTTAACACTGCCTAAATGTAAGAAAAATAAAAGTGTACTTAGGTAACCGCCACTAAAGTAATGATTACATTCATTCAATATATGTATTAAAAATAATTATAAAAATATTTATTAAAGAACATCTAAAAGCATTTGAGTTTTGGGGGAAATATATTAATTGCAAAGACAATTTAGTATGGATCTAAATCGGCGTCGGCAGATACTAAACCCAAGGTATCGGTATCGAATCGGTAAAGAAAAAAGTGAATCGGAGCATCCCTAGGTAATACTGCAAAATTCAAAAGCCAGAAAGATTGTACAATGTTGAAAATTGAGGAAAAAAATTGCTGCACAAGTATTTGCTCAGGTTAAAAGTGGTTGGTATGGCAATGACATGATCAATGCAAGGTGCAAGCTACACAAGGCGCTAACAAAACAGCCACTTTGTTAGGACTTAACAGCCCCAGATATGAGGGAAAAGATCACCCGGTATCACCATGCCTCCAGGAATGAGACACAAATTCCAAGCGTCTGAGAACAAAATGCTAATTCTCACTCAGCATATACGTAATTGAGTGCCTCCGTTGCACAAATTAGAGACGATCTTGTGTCAGGAGGCTTGTCTTGCTCTTTCGGCACTGGTGCTCCTCTGGTGCAATGCAACAAACAGGAGCAGAAGAAAACACAGCAGTCGGCTTCACACGTTGCTTCCTGCTCAAACATTCCGATCCGTGTCGCAGATTTTTACACAATGGTGGAGCCAAATATAGGCATCAATAGCCAGAAACCCGCCTACTGCTTACACAGACGTCCTAGTGATGCAGAGGGATTTTGCGTTTGAACTTCATACAAGTGTCAACGGGCTCACCTGTTTCCTGGGTTTGGTCATATGACATTTGCAAGGCGAGCCCGTGCGCATTGTGACGGCAATTCCAGTAGACAGCAGATGGCAGTACAGGACAAATGGCAACCCCTTACATGGATAAGAACGGGTGGATTTTTCAGCCTAATTAGAATACTGTGTATAAACTAGTGGGGGCACATAGAGCATATTTTTGCAAAGAAAGTTTTTCACTTGAATAGTGAACGCCCAAAGACAACAATTAATAATTGTTTAGACAGTAACTGCGTTCAATACGTATGATGAACTATTGCACGATAACAGGTCCAGTGGGGAGAATAACAAGTTTGCCAGAGCCCGAGTGGCTGCAACAAGCCAAGATAAAGTGCCTAAAATTAGAAACACACATGATCTACTCCAACAGGGGAGGCATGCAAGATGCGAAGCAATAAAGAAAGTTGCAAAAATTAACAAACTAAAATGCTATCCTACAAAAAGCCCTAGAAATCTTGTGGTGGCACAGTGTCGACCACAACAAAAGCGTCCTGGAAGTGCACCAAACGTCATCAAACAGTATGAGTGTTTAATGTTTCACAGAGCTGAACTGTGCCAACTTTGTAGTTAAATGGCTAGCGGAATGTAATTTTAAAACAAACAATTGCATACCTGACAGCTGACACTTTATTAGGAATGCCTTCGCAATCCAAATTGTGTATTATTGTGGCTGGAGGCATGCACAACTAACTGCACTGTGTGACAACTAGAGCTCTTCCTACTATTTTGTCATAAACAATGCTCAACATACAAAAATAAATATGACTGCAGTGGTGCCTTGAGATACGAGTGACCTGATTTACAAGTTTTTCAAGATACAAGCCGTTATTCGGATGATTTTCTGCTTGATTTGCAAGTGTAAAAAAAAATAACAACTCATATGTATATGTATATATATATTAGAGCTGTCAAACGATAATATTTTTTAATCAGATTAATCACATCTTAGAATTTTGATTAATCACGATTAATCGCTTAACAAAAAAGGCTTTTTTATCAACATTTTTTCTCGCCAAATTTGAAGAGCACCAGGTTATGTGTTAATTCTTTTGACATTCAATGTTATGAGGACATCTTCATTTTTGTTCCACTGCACACGCTCATCCTCCTCTTTTTCTAATCAGTAAATTACTTGCATAATTTAAAATGGAAAAAAAATAACCCCAATATTTTGACATGAACAAATATTCTAAATGTGATATATATAGAACGTGTCACGACCAGATATACCGCATGTAGCATTAGTTCGCCGTCACTCAATTGTAAATCATGAGGTTAGAGGAGACGCAAGTAGCATGGGTAACTTTTTGAGCATCTCACAGTCATATATTAATCTTCTGCAAGGAGCTGACATAAGCTGGGAGGACCTGAAATGTCCACGTACAGAGGCCAAGGTGACCAAATCTGTTTAATTATTTTTTTAAATTATGTCAGTACTGTATGTTTTTATGAAGTACAATATTTATAAAGTGCTATTTTTTCCTCATTAAAAAAACACTTAACAAAATGTGTTGCTGTGTTCCGTAGGGGAGGCTAAAACAGATTAATGACATTTGCATTCATTTAAACTGGGAAAGCTGATTTGAGATTCGAGTTATCTATTTAAATTGTAGAGGCGAACCATGTAAGAGGACTAACCAAATGAAAAATTTGTAAGGCATTCTTCAATTATTCTCAAATATTGTGCATGATAACACTTTGTCAACAATAGCAATTGCAGCATAACAACTCCGAAAGTTGACATTATTTAATTTGATTTATGTGTCATGACATAATCAAAACCATCATATCCCGGGGTCTGCGTCCACAGGCACAGTAGGGCCTTGACTGATTGTTGACAACAAAGATAACGGACACAAATCACAATAATTGAAACCGCCGACCTATTAATGGAGTCGTTTACTTCTGTAATAACCCTAATAGAATAATTTTGCGGTGCTACAAGCTGAAAGCGAGTAGATGTTGGTAATGTTGTTGTTATCATAGCTTAGTGTTGAGTTAGCTTCTTGGGGGCTCGCGACACCTGGACGGTCCAACTAACGTTATTTTACCGGCAGTTGTGCTAAAAGGTGAACCGGCTGGTGCATCCCAGTGAATATTTGAGGAACTAAATGAACGCTCGCTGTGATTTTGTGACAACGTTTCCCCCTACGAAGCAACCGGGTTAGCATCGCGATGCTAAAACAAATCGATTGAATCCATTTTCGGACAGCTCGCTTTGCACATATCCGATATCCTCTGCTGTTTTCGTCAGACGCATTTTAACAAATCCAAGCTTTAGAATAGTTGCAGAAGCTGAAATTCCAATGAAAATTAGTGAATTTAATAAGATAGCGTGTGACAACCACATCTAGGCTCTAAAGCAGCGGGGCTAGCATTAGCTCAATTTGACGCACTTTTTAACGGCCCGCAGCTTCAAGTAGTAACAGTGACCATGTTTGGCCTTCACAAATGAGTGACGTGATTGCTAAAAACACAATGTTATTCACTTTAAAAGAAGCGCCCAACACATATGGCTGTCCGATTATGGAACCCAGGTTTTACAGTGCTTCTTCACCCACTCTCGCTGCAGCTTTTTACCTTGTACACATCTCCGTAGGTGCCGCTTCCTATCCTCTGGATCAGCTCGAAATCCTCCTGCGGATTGCGACGGGACAGGTCGACGCTGGCGTTCATCATGGCCAAGTGCCGCTCAGGGCGCCGGACGACGCGCGCGGTTGACGAACACCGACGATGTTATGTGCGAATGGGGATAATTGTCAGAGAGAGAAAAAAACATACGGCGTCAGAAAATAGCAGCCCGAGCCCACTCCTGCTCCAACATGGCGGCCACTGCGCAAGGAGCATGCGCAGTAGACATGACCTCCTCTCACAGTCATCAACACATACAAAATTCAACATTTTAATCTATGCAACAAAAATATAAGATTATGTACAACAAAACTGCATTTCTAACAATTTTACACTAAATTCTCATTCCTTTATTTCCTCCATAAATAGAGTGCTTCTTTGATTCATGTAAGTATATTTTATTCATGTAGCACTTTTCACATACCTAAAATTCTGCCGTATGTAGAAAATACAGAATCACAGCATTTCATAATCACTTCGCACAATCTCCCACATCAGTGATTCTCTGTGGTACATGGGCTAAGGCATCCTCCAGTGGTACACAAATAAATCACTGCCAAAGTACAGTTCTGTCGTATTTAACTTTTAAGTTCAACTCAATTTGTTTTACAGCATTTACTGTATCTAGGTTTTTATTTAACGTGTGTAATACACTTTTATCAAAAAAATGAATAAATAAAGATTTCTATTTTCATACATTTAAAGGGAAACTCAAGTAAAAAAAAATAATCTTTACAATAATATGTTCTGTGCACCACCACTAATCTAAACGCGACATTCTTGTTAATATTCCGTTTGTGGAATATGAATTAGGCAACAATCCACCTGTCTATCCATCTCAGACGGCAGTCATTTTGCCATTTGCTGTTGCCTGAAAATGTCATCACAGTACCTAAAGGCTCAGGTAACGACCAAATCACAGCTCACCTGTTTTCTGGGTATGGTCAAGTGACATTTTACAAGCTGAGCCAAAATGACTGACTTCCTGTTTCCATTTTTAACATTGCAAAGTTAATTTTGGGAGACCCCTAAAATGCAGGAATAAACAAAAAATCTGCAAGTTTTCATTCATGTTGGGCTGACTAAATTGTCATCGACATAATTGGGTGGATGAGAGGCGTAATCAAAGATGCTGCTGTACTCAGTTGTTTGTGTGTGCTGGCATCAAAAATCACAAGTGATTGGCTTAAGAAGAAGTGAATGGAAGGCTGTAAGTAAGTAAGCCCAGTGTGGCCGTGTTTGGCCCTTTTACAGTTTAACTAGGCTAAGCGGGGCTGAACGCTGGCAGATGGCAGCATTGTGATTCAGCTGATGGGGGTCAGTGTGTGAGCACTGCAGCGCAACAAAAGTCCACTCTTGAAAGTGGCGCGGTCCCTGAATAAAATGGCCCGTGGTTTCTTTTAGGTCAGTGCCCCATATACTGTACTAGGAAGGAAGTTACCCAATCAAATGCACACTGCATGTACATGACAATTGCTAGCTACAGGAGAACACAAACATGATCCAGATTTACAAAGATGCAAAATAGTACATTTCCAGTAATATTTGAAAATGTGTAAAGTTTGGAATGTAGTGGCTCCTAGAAAGTGACCTAGTATGTCCATCATAACAGGACAAAATCGTAAGGGATTTGTATTTTTTATATACATGGTGGACCATGTTTTGGACTTAAACGTACATTTAAAATGCAGACAGTAAAGTGATTAGTGAATTGGGGATGAGGTGAATGATTGAAACTCAGCGAATGCATTGGGAACCATTCACTCTTTTCCTGCTGCCTAATCACAATGTAGGGATTTTTATATATAGTGGACTATATATAACAGTCAAATGACAAATAGATTTCAAACAATCTTCAGGCACGGTGTCATCATCGTTGTCACATAATCAAATAACAGTTTTCACTGTGTTAAATACTATAGAGGTGGGTGGAGTAGGCAAAATGTTTTACACAAGAGTGCTGTTTAGAATATGAATTCAAGTCATCCTCCAAATAATGACAAGAATAAGTACCAAGTGAAAAAAAACGAGATTCAAGTAATGAGTAACTGTATAGTAACTTCTGAGTTTTTTTGTTTTTTTTTAATCATAGCATAATGCCAAATACACAAAAAATAAAATACAAAATGTCCAACAAAAAGTCAAATACTGCCCAAAAATGACACTTTTAAATAAAACTAAATACATCTTAAAATTAATTGGATGGGAAAGAACTTCCATGCGGAGTTCTTGTAGGCTGAAATATTAACATTTTTAGGCAGACACAGATAACAGCACATGATCCTGTGGTTCTTTTTTCATAGTCCAGCCATCCATTTTCAAGAGTGGGCTGGCCTATCTGTAAGGCCAATATATATTTCTGCCATGTTTCATATAAAAGAGTCACTTCAAAATATTTCCTTCTGTGTGGAGCAGCGAAGCAAAGACCATTTGTGGTCATGTGACTGGCTGACACTATTTGATTGGTCACATGGAGTGAAACATCACTAATAGATGCATTTAAACAGAGTCACGTCTGGCTCGATTTTCAGTCATCCAGGTCATGGTACCGGGTAATCTGAAAAGGTTAAATCAAGGCAACTGCTTTTGTCTATTTAATATAACTCTAGCAGAAAATGCCGAACACTGATAAATTAAACATGTGTTTTTATATATTTATGTAGAAGTCCATCTATGGTGCCTAAGCTGAGTCTCAGAGTGGTCTGGTGCTTTAGAGAGGAGAGAGGGGGGCATGGCTTGGTCATTAGCCCCATTGAAGGCTCATTTCTCTGGGTAGGAATTGATGTGACATCCTGGGCTCCTTGCTGGTTTGCATATTCTTGTGTTCCCGTTTGAGGCTGCGTGAGGATTTTTTTCAAGATACACGACAGCTGAGGACTGAGGAGGAGCACCAAGCTTCCACCAACACAGAGGACTCTGCAAACACAGCACGGTTAAATTGCAGGTTTTGTTACCAATCAGCCGGTCTCAGGTTCAACAGACCTCTCCATCTCGGCGAGGATGAGCGGCAGACTGGCGGCCATGTCGGTTTTGGTGCCAAACTTCCTGCCGAATGGAAGGTCACAGACCACCGCATCCACGCTCTCACTTGGTAGAGGCATATCTGACAGAGGACGCCGTTGGAATTCTTTGAGAATCACATTGCTGATAATTTTGACCAGATAACTTACTAGTAGAAGAAGCTTTTAGGAGGTGCATCCTGTCTCCCAGCTTTGCAAATTCAACATTCTCACTGGCCTTGTGCAGCTGTCTGTCATCAACATCCAAACCCAGGAAACAAGCAAGCTGAAATTCCAATTCAGAGAGAAAACACATACCGGTACATATTATTATATTCTTTTAATTACAACTGTATACCATGTATGTTTTAATAAAGTGATAATTAGTGACCTTGTGTTCCTGTGCTGCCTCTATTAAGATGGTTCCCACGCCGCACATTGGATCGAGAACAAGGAAACCTGACTGGGAAACATAGCACACACCATGATGAAATAACATTTATAATAAAGTAAAAATAAAGTATAATACCAAATAACATATTTAAAAATCATCATTCATTCAAATAAATACAAAATAAGTGAATGTTTAATTAAATACTAAAGTAGCACAATGCCAGGCTGTAATAATACCTAAATACCTGAATTTGAGCCAGATCAGCCATAGCCCAGGACACTGTGGACCTCAGTCCTGTCGTTTTGATGTAGCACCGATTAGCAAGCGGTAACCTGAAGGAAACAAACAACACTTAAAATCTAAACATTCATCAATGCATTCAAGGTCTCTTTTTGGTGTCAATTCAGCGAGTGCTAACCTGGTGAGCGGTATCCCAAGTAGGTAATGGTCATCCCTCAAGTACACGGTAATCTGCGAGTCAAAAATAGGCAGCTCTAACCATTATACAAATAAATACAACACAACTGGAATAATGATAATTATTTAAAAAAAATAAACTTGTTTACCTCAATCTGTGGGTTCCTCAAATCAACCTTCCAGCCCAACTTCTCACTCAGACTGGCTCCCAACACTTTACTCACCTCCTTTTGATATAAAAAAGCAGGAAATATGATACAAAATTAATAATTTAATACATTTACATAACTTGTTATAATATTTGAATAAATTCCTTAGTAGGAGTTTGCCAAAGTAAAAGCTCCGTGTTTCACCAAAAATGTCTTCTTTAAACCAAAATGGCCAACTTCCATTTTCGTTCCACCTGTTATTATAGACATGACATGTCCAACTAAATTCATGTGACTTAATGAAAACGGTGTTGTGGGTATTTTTTTTTCTTCTTACTTTCCAAAACATAAATTTTCACCTGGACACACACTTGTAACTTAGAATTGGTTTGCTTTCGTGAGGTCCCTTTAGATTCACAATGAGGTTTTAGCTCTGGGACTCTGGCAGGGCCATTCCAAAATCTGTCTGCTAGTGAGGCCATCCTATGGCATTTGTACAGTGATTATATTAATGTTTTTGACTTGGAAAAAAATGACATGACCATACCAGAATGCTAAGGTGGCGGGACAGTGACCCAGAACACTTGCAGCTGATCCGGAAGGAAAGTGGGACAGAAGAATGCTGGTTAGCCTGTCGTGGTGTTTTATCTTGGTCTGAATATAAAAGTAAAAATAAAATGAAATGAAAATGTCAGACTCTAACATGCTACAAGGCCTTTTTTATACTAACTAAAAAAAAGAGATACACTTTTGATGTATCGGTACATATAATACAAATAAATAAATACTTTTTTTTTTATTGACATTTTTACAGGACAATTTGACCCACAGTATAAAATCGAACTAAACTAACTAATAGTAAAATAATAATAATAATAAATTTAAGGTAAAACTTTCTTTTTACATAAAAAAAAAGAAAAAAGATATTGACAGGTCAAATTGACCCGTAACATGACAGTAAGGTTAATTATATATATAATATTTAATTTTTTTTAACTGACATGGTATATTAAATATTAGATATTGTCCTAGCTGTGAAACAAGGGCAAAATTAGGGAAGAAATGTCAAAAATGTTGATGGCTCAACACACACAGGGTCACACTGACCCGTGCACATTTTTGGACTACCCAAGAAACAGGAAGGTTACCAAATCATTCTGCATAATTACCATGTTTTTCCGCAGTAAAGTCATCTCCCGTGTTGACATACTCATCTCCACAGTCCAACTTTCTCCTTTTCTTCATAATTTGGAAATCACTTCCAATTTCTTCCCCACAAGCCTCCTCTTCAACCTTCCTCTGGTCTTCACCCTCCCTCTCCTTCTCCTTGTCTGCTACCACCCCCTGCAGGCGCCTCCATGTCATTTCAGCGCTAGTCCACTGTTGCAGGTCACCAATCAGAGTGGACCTCAGCACAGAAGCAACTTTGCCTGTGAACACAGAGTATAGAAAACTATCAAATCAAGCATTATCAAGCGTGCAATTTTAATTTGTGGTGGCTACCTGGGTTGGCGTGAGCAGGCAGCTTGAGAGGTGAGTCTCGCTTCATCAACAAGAAGAGTCTTTCAACGGACTTCAGCTGTTTCACTCGGTTGATATGCACGGAGGAGCTGAACAACACTTTACCCTGCAACTGCTCAATCTGCAAAACAATGATGAGTGGGACAACGATAAAGCAGTCATAATAAAAATATTTTTTCATAATCCATCCATTTTCTTAACCACTTGTCCTCACAAGGGTTGCGGGGGCGCTGGAGCCTATCCCAGCTGGCTTCGAGGGTTAGGGTTACGTTTTTTCATAATTTACTACAAAATGAAAATGCAATACAGAATGTAATTATGATTTTGTTTCTTTCCTTATTTATGCTATATTAAAAATAATATATTTTTTTAATCGTTTACAAATTAAGAAAAATAAACTTTTAGCATAGGAGTCGCGCCACTTTTTTTGGTTGCTTTTTTTTTATCAATTCAAACTCCAACATCCAAATCAAACTGAGCACACAAACCCGAACGGTGCTGTCAAACAAGACATAAGAAAAAGAAAACACACAAAACAAAGCAAAACAAAGCAAAACAAATCAAAGCAAAAACAAACAAAAAAACAAAAGGTCTAATCAGACATTTTTCAAGTTATTAAATACCGACAAGGCTTGCTTCATCTTAACCCTCCTCAATGTCCTTCCAACCCCTTCAATTTCCTTACAATAAATCTAAAACAAAGGTCGACATTTATTAAATCTACATCTGTGAATAAACTGTTTTGCCATTATTATCAAAGTATTGAGCATAATTTCCCTTTTTCTGTCTTATATTACAATCCCAAACTATACTTGATATATATTCTTGAAATCCAGTGTTAGTGAATCATTGTCTCCGAAATCAAGCGCTGAAATGCTTCCCAAAATATCTTTGTGTACACACATTCAAAAAACAAATGTTCCAAAGTCTCTATATCACAGCCAGAAAAGGCACAGCATAAAATCCCCACAAGGATAAACATAATTTATCACCTTGAAATGTGTTTCTTTAGCCTTCGATATGGGTAGACTGAGTAAGGTTCTAATTCTAACACTAATTTCTTCAGCATATTCTTAAAAAAAAAAAAAAAAAATCATTTTATAGGCAATAAAAATATTTTGGATGTAAGGTCACCACGTAAAATGATTAGTACATTTTTTAAATCTATAAAATTAACCTCGTCAATAAAGAGTGATGGGATCGTAGGTGTTCTTAGGTCATAAAGTAACATTCCTTTCACTATGTTTACCATAGCTTGTGGTATAGCGTGTATTACCCCTGAATATTGTTGTTTCGTACATCTTAAATCACATTTTGTGACAAAATCCTCAAATCTAAGAAATCCTCTTCTTATATCCATTAAGTGCAAGATTGACCAAATACCTTTCTCTACCCAATAATGATCAAACAAAGATTTTATTTTCACTAGAACACATCTATTATTCCAGATAGGAACAGAATGTGGAGTAAAGTTATGATTATAAATCAGTTTCCAATACAAAGGAGTCGCCACTCACGTCGTGAGCCGCCAGTTTCCGCGTCACCTCGTTGATCACAAACTGGTCCATCCCGTAACCGGCCGTGCAAAAGTAGCGAATTAGACTCGCTTCGTTGCTTATGTTGACCATTGTGCTCACTGTAAAGTCTTATTTAAAAACAAAACAAAACGATAAAAGGCAGGCAAAAGTTCGGCCATGATACACCGACATGTTATGGATTATTTATATCGGAAGCGGAAATATGTCATCAAGATGCACTACATTTTATGCTCCAGCAGGAGTCTCTTTTGGACAACACGAAGAATTTCCATGTTATATATATATATATATATAAAGTACTGTACAGTATGAATGTCTCCAATTTTCTCTTTCATTTCTTATTTACATTACTTTATTCATCAGCTTTCAAACTAACCTTTACCCACTAAGAGACTGACTTTTTTTTTGGCGCCTTGACTTATAAGTAGCCTATAATTCGTTCTGTGTGCACTTTCTATACTTTTATTGCATTTGTTATAGCTTTCGCGTAATGTGTTTGACGTATGTTAATATGTTGTTTAAATGAAATATAGTATTGGTTTAAAAACAACGCACCACATATTCTTGCTCTTTCATTGATTGGTCTGACAATGTGCCTCAACGAGAAATTATGAAAAACATTGGATAGATTTTGTTCAGAGATAAATTCATTTTTGTATTGGTTCAATAAAGTGTGAGCACTCATAAACACACAGACACACACAAGCCTCAACCTAATTTCAAGCCATTTCACTGTAGTGACTTGACTAAAAGGGGCTGATGCACAGGCACACTCATGAATGTGGCCTTTTTAAATGGCATTTCCTCTTTAGGCCTCGCTTTAGGACTAAAGTGACCCAGGGGACAGTTAAAAATGTCAAGGGATCTAAATGGCAGGTCAGATCGCCCTGCTTTCACCCATTTTAAATTATGTTGTATTATATTATAATCTGGATGGATGATGTTGAACTCAGTTTTGAGGCTCTTGTAACAAATCACAGCTCTGGCCTACTTTGACGTCCTCCCACATATCAAAAACATGCATGTAAGGTTAACTGAAAACACAAAATTCTCCCAAAAATGTCCTTAATCTGATTAAAAATGTAAGCGTTTGACAGCTATATATATATATATATATATATATATATATATATATATATATATATATATATATATATATATATATATATATTAGAGCTGTCAAACAATTACATTTTTAAATCAGATTAATCACATCTTAGAATTTTGATTAATCACGATTAATCGCTTAACAAAAAAGGCTTTTTTATCAAAAAACTTTCCCGCCAAATTTGAAGAGCACCAGGTTATGTGTTAATTCTTTTGACATTTAATGTTATGAGGACGTCTTCATTTTTGATCCACTGCACACGCTCATTTAATTACTTGCATAATTTAAATTTAAAAATAACCCCAATATTTTGACATGAACAAATATTCTAAATGTGATACGCAAATATTTATTAAATGCTTTACTTTAATGCATGTAATTATGTTTATTGCTCAAACACAAGCTGTGCTATCTTAAACGTAGCCATCCGCTGTCACGCTAAAGGATAATTTATGGTCAAAATTAATAGTGCGATTAATCTGCGTTAATTCATGATTAATGCAAATTTTTTTGTGATTAATTAATTTGTTAACGCTTTAACTTTGACAGCACTATTATATATATATATATATATATATATATATATATATATATATATATATAAATTATGAATATTACATTATAAGACTCAGCCTTACCTGACCCTGAAGCAATGGGGCAGATTGCTGGGTCACCACCACTTCAGATTGGATGCTTGTTTGGCGTAATGAAATGTATCGACGTGCCTCAAAACAACATCATACGTTGTATTAAACAATTGATTAAAAATCAATACAAGCGTGTGGGTCACTGAGTTTAGAAAATGTCAGTGGAGTTTTTACAGTTCTTGATGACTCATTATATAATAGATTTTTTTCCCCTTTCTTTTTTGGCCATGAGAAAAAAAAAACCATCTGACTGCAAATTCTCAGCACTGTATTATTAAATTAGAAAAAGGCATCAAATGCTTAGTGTATGCTTTTGGTTTTGTGGTATTATTTATAACCCTTTAAGTAACAGCTTTTTGAAAACAAAGATAATATAACAATACTCAAAGGCATACTGTATATTCTTTACCTTTGTGATGACCGACCAATATTACTACGGCTTCCTAAGAAGTGACCGTTACATATATTTGTACGTCTGTATTATACTGCCCCCAAATGACCATGGTGAGTTATTTTTTTTGCTCACGCCATCTATTGTGGGCAGAGCATGGCGTCAAAATGTGATCAGTATTTTTGATGGCTTGGAAAGATTAAAAAAAAAAAGCACCAGTTTCACCTGTCAACATAACATTGGGTGGACATAACAGTACGCATGAAAAAGTCTCAATGACCCATGGCTAAAATTAAAGAGGAGGTCAGCCATTTTAAAGAAACCATTTTGGGAAAATTTCAGAGATTGTATTGCGACAACTCTTGGTGGGAAATTTGCTGAAATGGGCCCCAATGAACTCTGTGCATGCACCATTTTCGCATTTGGGGTATAATAGCGTGCTAACTTTTTGTCGCTACACTAACATATAGCGATAATAAAATATCTTACTAAATTAAAATGTACTCATAATTTTGCACTGTTACTCCATACATTATTTTCTGTTAACCCTGGCACGGATGAAGCAAGTTTAGCGCTAAGAAATAAGTCAATTATGTCAGCCAGTGACACGGCATCCATTTTGTGTGTCCACTTAGCAGCAGCGGGGCTAATTATGCCAAATGGCAGCGGCAGAAAAGCAGAATTGATATTGGCGTTCTGCACGGGCACGTCACATATCACAGTCCGCTGAAAGCTGTTGCGTGGGCAACGTCACAAAGAAAAGCTGAGCAGTAAGAGAGTCATTCATCTTGTTTTAAATGTACATGCAGAAAGGCTTTCAGGGTCGTTATAATCACCATCCATCTCACAGGCGCACATGACAAGTTTTAAGACCCTTAATGTGACTCTGAAAGGCAGCAAAATTATAATGCAACCTGCCAAGTTTCCATAATTTCACACGAGATGGATATGAGGGCCATTTTTTAATCGAATTGCTTGATTTCACAAAGGAAAATTGTTCTATTTTTCTTGCTATACATCGAAAAGTTGAGACATGATTTCAAACTGATGAAATTAACACTGTTATGTATGTTTCTCAGGAACTGCAAAAATGTTACTCAAAAGTGTCATAGACACAAAAAAAATCCTAATAAACATTTTTTTTTCCTGCTGGGTTACAGGGTTTCTTCTATATCTCTATATTGGAGCTTCTGAGAAGTGACACATCTTTGTGTGTATGTGTTTGGCCGTGTTTCGTCTGCTGCATACACCAAATGCAGAGATCTGCACACTAATTGACAAGTTTATTAGGTGTAATGTATGAAGTGCTACCTGCTTGCGTAAAAATTCATGCAATTCATTGTCTGTCTGGCTTTGAGACCAATTTAGATTTTTCTTTAAAGCTACTGAACGTAGAATATTCCATTTCAAATCGCTACTGCCACCTGCTGACGAAAAATGAAACTGCACATACCGTTCTTCACATACACACCACGCACATTACGTCACATCCGCAGACAGGGCGCGGGAAATTCTAACCCGAACCCAGTCTGAAAACTATTGGCCAGAGGAACAGCTAAGGTGTTAATCTACTAATTAGAAGGCATTTCAGTCATAAATGGTCAAATAAAAAGCTTATTGTAAATATATGTATTTTTGGGGAAAAACTTCCATATTGCAACTTTAATCAAGAAGACCTCAATTGTTTACAATCAGTGTCTGTGTTTGTGTGTGGGAAAAAAATATGAAACTCACAAGGACCATTTAAGACAATTTAAGAGGTCGGTTTGAGGCTAAAACCTTGTTTTCTCGTCTTAATCTTTTCCCAAATGTTCCGACTTGGCTCACCTCATGAGCAAGAATTGGGATTAACGTGTCTGGCCTCCACTTTATCATTTTCCTTCTGCACAATCTTACTTTCCCTTTTCTCCCTTTTCTCCCTCATGGTATTTTTATTAGCTTCCTCACAAAGGGCTCCTTTCATCTTCAAATGCAAAATAGACCTTTGCAGAAAAGGAAGGTGGAGTCTTGAGTATATGAATGAGTGCATCTATTTGGTGAGAGATGACTGCACATGTATGTGTGTAAGACATAAGATCTTTGAAATTTTCATCACTCCTAGAGGAGTGTGAATTGGGTCAGTAGTGAGTCAGCAACAGCACACACACAAAAACACACCTCAATACTCGCAAGTGAATGAAGGAGAAGCATTGTTCGAAAGCTGTGCATGACGACATGGAGAAGGAGTGGAAACATATCTTTGCCCAAAAAGAATAATTTGCGCCTGTTGGCTGGTGCCAGGTATATAATTTGGAGATGCACTTGGAGGAAATTGTAATTATTTGCATAGTAAGTGATTTTAATCAATGTTGTGACACGAGTGCCATTATTTTCTTTGCTGTCCTTGCAGAAACTATCGAATATTTGGGTCCCAATAAGTGTTTGGACTGAGAAAAGTAAAAGCCTACCTGTCTCAAAAGAGCGGCAAATTTTGTTCTTTGACGCAGTTAAGTGCTATTAAGCAAAAACAACCATATTCTTGTCAGATAAAAACTCTTCAATATTTCAGTTACAATAAGTAATTGGACTGAGAAATGTAATAGCACACCCATTTCAAAATAACTGTCCATTTTGTCCTTTGATAAGTGCAAATTAGCTAAAAAATGGAAATGCAGTTAAGTGCTATTAAGCAAAAACAACCATACTGTATTCTTGTCACAAACAAAAAAAGAAGAAAAAAATATGGAGGTAAATATGGTGCAAAAGTAACTTGTACCTGTAAAAAAAATGTTTTAGTTGTATTAAAAAAACATTTGTACCTGTAGAAAAAAGTATAAATTTGTATCTGTAAAAGTCGTTATTGGTACATGTAAAAAAAAAAAGTGTACCTGTAAAAGTCGTGATTTGTACCTGTAGAAATTACAACTTGTAGTTAAAGAAGTCGCCACTAGGAGTCACATGTGTTTTTTCTGCTGCTGTCCAATCACTTGACTTTTGCACCAAGTCTCTCGCTACAGATGGTGCAAAACTGATTCATACTTGTAGAGCTCCGTGATTTGTACTCATAGAGAAGAGGGCGGGCTCTGGAGGATTTGGGCGTGGTAAAGCTCAACCTCAATGGTTCAGCAAACGACAGTGGGTTGATCTCAAATGACGCCACGTTTCTATCATTAATATGCACAAGTCCGAAATTCCAAACAAACAGAGTAGCCACACCAGTTTACATGTCATTTTGGAAGAAGAGGACGTCTTAGGTGTGACAATTTCAACATGTTTCAATATACAAACACCGTGTGGAACAGCTTAAACGTTGGTTGACATGCAAGAGCACTCAAAGTGGGCAGAAAGAAAGAAGTTGTAGTATGAAGGTAAGATTTATTGTACAATCATAGCTCGTAATCCGGTGCTAGCTGGCTGTTGTTAATTGTCACGAAAACTGAAGACATTGAAGTCAAGATTTTCATTTAAAGATTTGAAGCCTACCTTTGGACTGTGACTTTCTGTCCTGAATGTATTTCCTTTTACCTGGGCCTACAAGCACAAATCAGTGTTTGCACCTTCTGTAGCGAGAGATTTGGTGCAAAAGTGACTGGACAGCAGCAGAAAAAACACTTGTGACTCCTAGTGGCGACTTCTTTGACTACAAGTTGTCATTTCTATAGGTACAAATCACGACTTTTACAGATACAAATTTACACTTTTTTGTACAGGTAAAAAATTTTTGTACAGGTACAAATCACAACTTTCACAGATATTTTTTTTTTACAGGTACAATTGTTTTGTTTTTTACAGATACAATTTTTTTTTACATATACATTTTTTTTTACAGGTACAAATCACGACTTTTACAGATACAAATTTATACTTTTTTTTAACAGGTACTTTTTTTTTTAATACAACTAAAACCATTTTTTTTTACAGGTACAAGTTACTTTTGCACCATATTTACCTACATAAAAAAAAATCCAATATTTTAGTTGCAATAAGTAGTTGGACTGAGAAAAGTAAACGCGTACCTGTCTCAAAAGAGCGGCACATTTTGTCCTTTGAGTACAAATTTGATTAAAACTCACGCACGCGCGCACACCCACACACGCACACCCACGCACACCCACACACGCACACCCACGCACGCACACCCACGCACACGCACACGCACACACACACACACACACACACACACACACACACACACACACACACACACACACACACACACACACACACACACACTTTATAGGTGCTATTTAGCAAATTACAAAACAAAAAAAAATCCATCATTTCAGATCTAACAAGTGTTTCCACTAAGAAAAGTAATAGCACATACGCCCGGAAAGTGCACAATTCATTCATTGATTGAGTACATATTTGTTGACAAATAGACAAGCTATTACATGCCTGTTAAGCAAAAATAGCCAATTTCCCTTTTTGAAATTGACTGTATGCAGAGGTAATGTTGCTAACCAAAAATGCCAAGAAAACACATGCATTAAGGACTTATAATAAATAGTCAGTACATTACAGATAACCATAACAATCCCCAGATACCATGCTGAAAACTGAGCAATATAATCCTGATCATCTCGCCGAAAAAAGGTTATATTTTTGTTTTGGTAAACATTTTGACTGAGGACAGTAATAACTTGCTTGTCTAAATAAGGATGCCAATTTTGCACTCGGAGTGCAAATTATTAAGAAATGGGTGTCCTATTAATTGCTGGTAACGGTAGAAAAATAAGCATAGGCTTGAAAAACACCCTGGCGGCTGTAATTCGAGCTGCAGCCGAGAGGCGTATCACTCAACCGAGCCCTTGTCCCAGATAACAAAGAACATCTCCAACACTACCTAAATTCCCACACCCCTTTGCCCCATATTTAATCTAGTAAGGGAAGACAAAAACACTACCATCAAGGCCTCTCTCTGTCCCATTCAGCTAAATAAAAAGCCCTTGGCCTATTTGTCAGTGTGTAGCTATTACTTTCAATCCCATGGTGCGGTTCTTCTGCTCCTTTAGCATAAAGAGGATTAGTTTAAATTGCATCCACTTAAAGATAGCACTTGAAGAAAAGTGTATAAAAACTACTTTACTCTTTAAAGATTTGACATCCAAAGGGGTCAGCAGGCTTTCGGGGGTCAGTGGCTTGAAAGAGCCCTCTTTCCCTGCATGCCAACAGGTCCTGCTCCACTTGGCTAGGGGGAGGTCTACATTTACAGCTCAGCAAAGTACTACTGCAGTCTTGTCTTAGAAGAAGTCTACTGCAGCAGGAAGTGGACGTGGGAAAGGAAGCAAGGAACAGACCGGCTAAAACAACACACACAAGAGCTCAAATGTGACAGTAATGCTGCATTATTTTGTGAATTGTTAGCTTAGCATCTTAGCTGCTAAAGACGTCAACATGGGCCAGCTGCTGTCATCAGAAGAGGAGCTCGCGGGGGTGAAACATGCCTATGGTAACCTTCTGTACCGGACCATGCTAGAGGGTGGAGCTGTACCAAACCTTGGAGTAGTGCACCCCCTGCTGTTAACCAATCACAACGAAGACCCTGGGGCCCGCTTCCAGGCGCAACTGCTGCAGGTTAATGCCATGTTATATCACAGCGCCATCAAAACCATGTAAATATTCCCCTGACTGTTTGTGGGCAATGATTAGACGTTTAATAACTGCTGTGAGGCAATGTTGTGACATCAATGCTGTTTATTTTTTATGTACTCACACAAACGACCAGTATTTTGTGTATTAAGAGCTTGGACCGAGACAAACAAACAAACAAACAAACAAACAAACAAAAAAACAAAAAAACAAAAAAACAAACAACAACAAAAAAACAACGACAACAAAACCCCCCAGAATATTCTTACCTTTATTTAGTGGAAATTTGATAGGCAGACATCCTACTATTTTCTGTTAAGTACAACAAATTGGTGAAGAAGGCGGGCTCTGTTCTGGGCTCCAGTCTCGAGACGGTAGAGGTGGTAGGCAACAGGAGAATGGTGACAAAGCTATCATCTATCCGGGATAATGCCTGTGCGGGACTGTTCGAGCCATGGAGAGCAACATTAGTGCTAGGCTTCTTCACCCACGTTGTAACAAGGAAAGGTAATGAAGGTCCTTCCTACCCACTGTTGTTAGACTTTACAATCAGCTGTACTCTTGGTAGACCATTGATGTGGTGTGATGTGATGTTTTAATTTCAAAATTAACAAATGTGATGATAATGCCATCTACTTGCACTACTGTGTTTCTCTGTTTGTATTTAACTATAGGCTACATAAGTATTTTTTGTGATACATATTATTTATATATGATGTGTAATGATGTGTATTGCTGCTGGTAACGCTGTGAATTTCTCCAATGTCAGGTCAAGTCACGTCATCTTTATTTACATGTGTTGTATGACCCTTTAAGCACTGGATATTTCAATAAAAACAGTCAGCCAGACAGCTAATATAACAATATTCACAGCTTACAGGCATATATTATTTATACCCTGAAAAAAAACAACGCTGCAGCTCAATAAGCAGTTGTCGCCGTCTTCTTGTTGCTTTGCATGTCAATTAATCATACCATGAACATTTTTGCCTTGTCCCAGCTGCAGAGCGACATTGACAACAGGGCCCCCTCCTATCTAAAGGATCTGATTGGACGACTGTCATCATTCTCAGACGAGCCCCATTTGGCCGGGCTGCTGGGACTGGCCGTTACCATGGTAATGGACCTGATTATCATGTTTTCGTCTGGGGCGAAAAAGAAGGCGACCGGTTCATCGTCAGGCCAGGTTAACGCTTGTTGTGATATATGATCATGGAACACTTTGTATGGAAGTAAAATGACAATCTCTATTAGAGAGTGCGGGAGCTCCAAGAAGTAATGGAGGAGTACTTGAAACGCTGCAGGATCAACCTGGCTGATAAAACCCGACTCATCCAGGACTCTATGAGAATGGAGGCACAGCTCAGCCTTGCACTGACCCAGCTGAAGATCTGCCTGGTGGGCGGAGACTGCGACTCACAGTGAGTCACAATTTATGATGGTATCACACTCTTTACGTCAGTAGAAGTACCAATGAAAAACGAAAGTAGAAGGTCTGATTCAATTCTTTCCTTCAAGTAAAAGTCAAAAAGTTAGACTCTAAAATGTAGCTACTTAACGACTCTGCAAAGTGAATTTAAATGTTTGTTTCCAATTACTTTTTAGACATGTTTGAAGATAACTGTTGCTTATGGATGGTGTTATTATAACAGAATCACTTCATGTCGGCTTCCTGGTTTCTCATTCTGCTTTCTTCTTGATTGGCTGCACTCCGTTTTATGCCAAAATCCATGACCTTGGAGTCATTAGCCAACCCGTTTCGAAAACTTTTAAATGCTCAACTCAGCTTTATTTATAAGGCATCAGTTTTTGCCATAGTACTATAATCTAATAAACATACATCAAGTCAGAAATGTTACATTATTGATTAGCGGAATGGCAGCAGATTCCCACTATACTAACTGCTATCTAGCCTTGATGCTAATGTTAGGCAAAGTGTTGCTTTGGTTAAAATAAGCCAAGCAGTCTACTCTCCTGGGTCATTAAATGAATGTGGCTCAGTTTTATTTCTGCTTTTCTTTGCTCAGTTAATTGGTGAGAGATGTTTGAATTGTGTAGTGGGAAAAATAACCAGACTACCAAACTACCTGTTTGGTGGATTAGCAACCAGTGCCACACATGTATACACTCTTGCTTTCCTGTGCCTTTCCCCGCGGTGAACATTTTTATAGCTTTATAAGACCACGACAAGTCAACAGTGCTGGCCTTTCTTCATCATAGAGAGTCATCTATGGAGGTTGAGGTTGACAAAAAGCAACAAGCCTATTTTGTCAAATAAGAAAAGTGCACTGTTTTTAAATAAGCAGTAAAAATAAAGAGTTGTCCGAAATGCAATTACTTTGATACTTCCCGCTACTGGTTCCTGTTGTACTTGTGCACTTTGGACCTTCTCCAGGTCTTTTAGGTTCTGGGCTAGCGGAGCAGCATTCCACACCCAAATGTTGATTCATCTGGCTGTCCAGGAGGGGCGGGAGGAGCCTTTGTCAGCGAGGGCCGTGCTGGAGCAATACAAGGAGGACCTGGCACAGATTGTATCCATTTACAGGTAAAACAGCCTGAGAATATCAATATATGGGCTAACCTATTGGGATATGGTAATTTAGTAACAAGTACAGATTTTCTTCATTTTTAGTGGTACAATTTATTATTTTCTGCTTATTTTTCTGTGTTTTCCACTTAATAGTACGTCTGTTTCTTTACGAATTTGCATTCAATCAAAGATAAATTGTGCCATTCTTTTGATACAGGCGTCTGATTACTTTTCTCAGTCCAAACACTTTTTAGGTCAAAGAGGTTATGGAAAAAACTGCGATGAGGACATGGCATTGCCTTGAATAATTTACTAACCTAAAAATTTGAATCAATGCCAAAAAAACAATCCATAAAAGGATCACCACCAAATTATACATTAAAATAGCATATGTTTCTTGCGAGACAATTGGCACTTACGGTAAAAGCATGTCTCGTTTTCAACAAATTTACTTTTCTAGTCCAAACACTGGGGGCTACAACAGAAACAGAAACAGAAACCAGGGCCATGTTGGAAAAAAAGCTCTTTTACTCACATTTCTAAATGGATTTGTGAATAATGATGACATTTAGCTATATTCTAATGCTAACTGCTGCAAAACGGAAACAGATAAAAGTATAAAAAATGTATCTGATGAAAGAAGAGACTCTAATCTTTCTTTTGGCAGGTTCCATGTTTTTATAGCAATAGAAAACAATATTCTGTGAGCCTTGCAATATCAGTCAAAATCCAGTAAAACAGCCGGGAGTGAAGGGGATTGTTTCAGTGAAAATGGCTGGGAGTGAATGAGTTAACAGAATGCCTATTTTCCAACAAATTTGCACAAAGGTGCAGCTCTTTGACACCCGTGCACTATTACTTTTCTCAATTTATACAATGAAAATAGTGAATGTTTTCTATGGAGAGAATAAAATACAGACCTTTATCAGAACTTAATATAGCATTTCTGTTTAGCAAAAAATGTATGCTTAATCAAAGGACAAAAAATTGCTCTTTTAAGACGGTGTGCTATTACTTTTCTCAGCTTAAACACTCATTGGTGCCAAAACAATATATATTTTTTTTAACGTGGAGACGAGAAGATCAATCATGACAGAGACCTTTAAAAGCATTTAATAGCTAGTCTGTTCGTCAATGAATTAGCACTCAAAGGATAAGATAAGAAGCAAATTTGATCCGGGTGCACTATTACTTTTCTCAGTCCTAACATTTATTGGTGTGAAAATAGTGGAAGATTTTTGTGAAGACAGGAAAATATAAAAAACTTTAACGCACTTAATAGCATGTCTGTTTCTCAACGAACTAACATGCAATCAAAGGACAAAATATGCAGCTCTTTGGAAACGGGTGTGCTATTATTTATCCAAGTCTACACACTGTGACTTGTTTAATTTTTCGACTACTCACATTGTGAAGTTTGCGTGCATATTAAAAATAAATATAGACGAATGTGTCATATTGCGAATAAATACCACATAAAAAAATAAATCACCTAAAGATGAGCCACGATTGCAAAGTGTCTGGATTGCCTTGAAGTCAGACAGGAAGCGTCTGCGTAAAAAAATAAAAGCTATTTTAAATGAGACGTCAGACAACCATTAAGCAACTCATCACTGTCATTCTCGGTTGAATAAAGACTATTATGGAAAGCTGTTTGATCATTTATTAAGATCCTCGACATCCAGCTTATGTTGTCCTGACTACTTAGACAATTCAGATCACTAGCCTTTCTAGTGATGTTTTTCAAATCCTTGTGCCACTTTTGGTTTACTAGTAAAATATCGAAGAAATTTTCCAACGGCTTTCCATAGAAAGTGTTGAGTGGTATACGGGCTCTCTCTAGTGGTACATGAAAGAATGACAGAATTAAATGTTGAACATCGCATCATGTTACATTGGCTTAAACTTTTTAAAATCCATTACAGTACATTTGTTAAGTACACATCAGCTGTATTTATCTTTCAAGTACAATACATTTTTTGAGGTGATAGTGTGGAAAAAAAGAGACCGATTGGACTGTACAATTTTTCCTGTCATGTTTCAATGTGGCTTTTGTAGGTGTTATAAGTGCAATACGGTGTGTGTGGTGAAATGTCGAGGAGGTCAGCCCGCATTGTCATGTGAGCTGCAGGACGAAGGATCCATGACGGGGCTGACGGTGAGCGACAGGGAGATGGGAAAGAGCGTCAGTGTCACTCTCGCTGCCCTGGAGGCAGAGATAGGTAACCTTTTTTTGCTCAGAACAATTAATTAGATTAATATTTATTAGCATTAATAATAATATTAATAATAGGGGTGTCAAACTTTGCTTTAATTTGAGTTAATTTAAAGTTCCTTTCATGCCACAAATATTTTTAACGGGCAATTAATAATTGCCCCTTACTTGGAAAGCCTGTACTGGGGGAATTCCAGTCACAACGCAGCAAACACATCCACCTCAAAATATAGCAGTAATAAATTCAATAACAATGCATATATTTGTGGAGACTGGGGTCAAGTTGTATTTTACAATTTTAAAAATGTGCAAAATTTTACAAGTTACTCCATGTTAAAGATTAGATAGCTCTGAGAAGAAAAATGCACTGAGCTGTCACCAACGTCGTACAAATGCAATAACGCCATCAAGTGGCAGAAAATGACCTCAACACATCAATATCACACTCGTTTTTTTGTTTACAGTTCAGTACATCCTTTTAATTTTAAACTCAATTTTATGAATTATTATGAAATTACTGTATCAATGACTAAAATATGCAGCCATTAGTGGAACATTTAATAATTTATTGTGTATTTTATTGTACATTTAGAACAGATATAAAATTTGTGATTAATCGTGAGTTAACTATTGAAGTCATGCAATTGCTTGACACCCCTAATTAATAATAGTAAGGATGGTATTTCGGAGCAAATGTGTTCTGTTGGAAAAAATAAAGTTTTAATCAAGTAATTTATAAGTTTTTGTATTAATATTTACATTGATTTTTCTTTTTTATGTTTTAGCATACATACAAGAAATACATACCGGTAATATATTTTAAATTTATATCGACACTAGAAGACTAGAATAATGGTTCTCTAACTTTCAAATAATGTACATGTCTATGTATTAATAATGAATATTTTATAATATACATATTTAATGAAAAATAAGTAAAATTGTTCATATTAATGGAAAGCAAAAACCCAAGAAAATATTAACCCACTACAACCCATCCCAAGTTACTGATGCAATACCTTTTCCAGCCTGGGGAAACTCACACTATTCACGTTCCACCAGTCTGTGGCGGAAAATTAAAACATGTTATTTTCTAGTTCACAAAAGTCCTCCACCAAACTTCACTTTCTCTGAATTTAGCTTGAACATTTTAGTCGGCAAACAAGTGGGCTCTCACAGAACTTAAACATCATTTGCTGACCTCCATGTTGCAGCGACGCTGTTTTCGCTCAACCCGGACCTGATCACCTCGGATCAGTACGCCCAGCCGTATGTGGAGCGGCTGTTTGCCGAGCATGGACCCGTGGAAGAGTTAAGGAACTACTTCGCCATGGCCAGCGACAAGCTGAGAACGCTGAGAACTGGACCACTGGGGTGTCTGATCCGGACTGCCAAAGAGATGGGACGATGTGAAAGAGAGACGGTACAAATACAGGATAAGATGGAGAAACGGGATGATGTCAATGATGAAGAGTTGAAGTTGAGTATTGTGGAGACCCAAAATATGTAAAAGAAAAAAAAAAGCTAATTTACTTTGACTTAAATTGAGAGTTTAATTTATTCCATTCAAATGATAATATAATAAACTTATAGCATATCTTAGAGTATTTTCTGTTCACATCTTTTCGTCATACATAAAACACTGTATTTATCGCCAATAGTGACATTTCCAGTATCCGAGTGAAGTCAACGTGACATCGTGTGACATTTGCAGGCAGAGCTTGCCTTAAGTGTCAGTTTGAAACACGCGAACATGGCTTCTGCTGTCAAAGCAAGTGTGTGTGTCGATTTAGCCGAGTGTGTGTCGAAGTGGAAGATGAGGAGGAAGTCACAGGATGTCAGAACGCATCCAAAGATGGCAAATGGCGGCTTGCTGTACGGTACAAGTGGGCCCTATAGCTCAGCACTCCACCAATGAGTCACACCTCACGGCTCCAATTACTGCTCCGCTAATGTCGCTTGATTGCTGTTATTACTCTCTTCTTCCTCATTTCCGTGCAGGATGGCAGATTACGACGTTCACATTGGTAAACATAGATAGATGGACGGCTGTTTCTTTTCTTCTCAGGTGGTTGTTGCGGGAGCGTCGCCGCGGCAACGAGGAAAAAGCGGCGCTCTAACTCGACAAGGGTTCGCACCACCGCCCACGGGCCTCTCAGCGGAGATCAAAGTTGTTAATGTAGGAGAGAGACATAGTAGGGGAGAGGGATAAGGAAATGGATGGATGATAAAGGCGGTAGGGAGTAGGCAATAGATTGATCGAGGAAAGAAATAGGAAGTAGAATGTAGTAGATAGATGGCTGGGAGGAGGATTTGGTAGGAAGGATCTGTGGTATTAGTGGTAAGTGATAGTGGTAGTGGTGGTAAGGTGGTACTCTCCGGTTTCATCTAGAACCGCTTCAAACAACAAAAGACGTACATATAAATGAAGAAGATTTTGTTTGCTATGATTGTTCTTTTATGTCATGTTTTTGGAAACTGGGCTGATATACTGTGAATTGACAAGAAAAGCATACTTTACCATACACTGGGGAAAAAAAGCACACTTTTAATGAACTTAAGAAACATTTATAGAATTTCCACATAATTATCAGAATCCTCTTTAGTACGAGAACATAGAATTTGTCTCCTGTAGAATGAGCCCCTCAAGTATTTCAGAACAAGCAACAATAAAACAAAAAGAACAATTAGAACGAGACACATAAGTACAGCGAGTCTTTATGTAAGGTGTTATTTTTGTATTCTCTGACCCGTGCACAGGCTGTGCCACCTTGTTGTGCAGACATTTTGCTACTCCACAGAGTTTTATAGTTCAGTGATGGCAGCACATTGTTGAGTCCTCCATTAATTCAGCTAAAGAGGTCCCAAAAACACGTTGAAGGGATTAGTCGACTTCAAACGTTAAACATCTGTGGAGTAGTGAAGTCAACCAATTGACGAATCGGCTAATCGGTTAAACTCCTCGGAGATGGATGGTCGGTAGAAGGAGAGGATAAGAAAGTAGGTGACAAATGGAAGGAGTATGCTGGAAGAGGAAGGCTATTACAGATTGAAAACGAGACACTTTGTAGGAGGTAGATTGTTGGAGGTATAGAAACTGGGTGATTGACTGAAGAAGATAGGAAATAAAAGGATATAGAAGATAGTTGGTAGGAAGGAGGTAGGAAGTATCTTGGTAGGAAGTAGGATGTAGATCAGATAGTTGGATGTAAGATATAGCAGCTACAGGATGTAAAAATTTTCAGGAGTTTTCTTGAGGAACGTGCAAGCAGAGTAACAATGACACACAAAATTCAATGGGGAAAAAATTATCACTCATTTCCACCATCACTCTAAAAGAAGTAGATGTGATTGTGCATTCTCAATTGTGGTGAAAATGTCAGCGGTGCGCGAGGTCCAAGACTTCGCTATTGATTTAGAAGCCTGCATGCTCAACTCATTTCACTTTAGCAGAATTAACTTGCAGTCACTTGGAACAGGCTCTAAAGAGACACATCAATCAGACTGAACACACGATTTGTCCAACGCTCATTGTTCCCGTCACCGACAAGTTCAAACAGTGAAAGATTAAATTCTCCTTTTATTTTCACCTCACTGCTATTTGTGTTTCACCACATGTAATCATCTAAAATGGTTGAAATGCCATAATTTATGTGCAATAGCAACACACACGCTGGATGTGGGGCAGAGTTCGGGCTCTGGTATTTGCCTGACATTTCATTCTAATCTGCTTGTGTGTGTGTATGTGTTCATGTGAGAAACAGCTGCTTTGTACATGGCACTCACGCACGCACGCACGCACGCACGCACGCACGCACGCACGCACGCACGCACACACACACACACACACACACACACACACACACACACTTTTCCTCTGTTGGATGATGTTTAAACCACGTTGGACACAGTATTTGGGTCTATAATCATGCCTAAAATACACAAATATTTGCTGGGTGCATAGATTTTGCGGCTAAATGCCAGAGGATCCTCCCTGCCTTTGTCAGTATCTATCAATCTGAGTCGGAGGACTACAGCTCGAGTTCTTGTAGTTAGTTGTCCCTCAGCTCAATTAACAGGCAAATTGCATCATCACACACTGTAAAAGCAAAGTACAAATTGAAAGAACATCAGTTCCAATCCACATCAAATTGACATGTGGAGCATCTCCCTGTAGACCGGAGGTGGTGGTGGTGCTGGTGGTGGGGGTGTTTCTATTAAAAAGTCTGCTCACAGGTCTGACACATATTGTGATTTCAGGCTTGTTCTGAAAGGAGAATAAAGATCGACTGGAGAGACGAGGAAATGTGTTGTGAGCCAGACATTCTCGTCTAGACATTAGAGTGACACATAAGGTGGTTTTGTCTTCCTCTTACCTCCACGTAGAGCAGGCGTCACAAAGTGTATGGAGAAACTGTCGTAACTGTTCGTCAGAAAGCTCCTGCAGAGAACGGAGGAAGAAACACTCAGCAGTATGTGAAGTTGTCGGTCCAGCCAGGGCATTGTTTTTATTATGTTAGCACTAGATACCCATTTTATATAGCCTGTGGCATAGCAACATTCCCTAGGGGCCCAAGCAAGAAGGGATTGGCTGCCCCGGCGGCCATTCTTAGTACTATAAATATTGTTTCAGTTTAAAATTGCACATCTGCATCTTCAGTAAACAATCATTTAAAAAAAACAAAATGCCTTACTATATATACATGGTCCTTAAAAAAACGGCTTAATATAAATGTAAAAAAAAAAAGCCTTACTATACGTGGTCGTATGATTTTGTTATTTAACACCTTACTATACATGTCCATTTAAAAAAAACGCCTTACTGCCACTGTCATAAAACCCCAAAAAACGCCCCATGGTTGTTAAAAAAACAACAACTTACTATACATGGTCGTTAAAAAAGAAAAACGCCTTCATATAAATGGTTATTTAAAAAAAATCCCGCCTTCCTATTCGTGGTCTTAAAAAAAGAAGCCTTACTATATACATGGTCTTTAAAAGATTACGCCTTAATATAAATGGTCGCCTTACTATATGTTGTCATTAAAAAAAACACCTCCTTATTAAATAAATGCCTTACTATACGTGGCCGTTTAAAAAAAAAAAACGCCTTACGATGGTCGTTTTTTTTGTTTTTGTTTTTTAACGCCTTACATGGCCATTAAAAAAAAAACACCTTACTATACACGGTCATTAAAAAAAAAGCCTTACATGGTCGTTAAAAAAGAAAAACGCCTTAACCCGTGGCCGTTATTTGTCCATTTTCTGGCTTTTTTCTGTTTTTCTGTTTTTTATCAAAGAAAAAGCATTTTAAAAAAATACACGAGGGACCTGACATTTGACCAGGATTGTTTAAAAATGTAGAAGTTCAAATTGGCGCCATGCTGTAATTTATAATTATTACCAAACAGGAGGGAGAGATTCACACAAATTGTTGTAATAATGCCAGATTTTGGCTCATTGACTCCCATTATAAATCACAGTTTTTGATATGCCGTAAACCTGATGTGTTATAATGCATTTTCCGTGATTACTGATGCAATCGCTTCTTTGACGAGTCATAAACATGAAAATAGAGGAATTTGTGTGTTGAGAGTGTTAACACAAAAATCCACTAGGTGGCGCCAAAGGCTAATAAATGAATACAAAATGCATGCATACATTTTTTTTATTGTTATGACTTATGGACTTGTTTGAGCCTCTAACTATGTCATATGAAATATTCAAATTATTATTTTATTTTATATATATATACAGCATAGTTAGTCTTGCTATTAGCATAATACTGCTATTGTTGTCCATAGGGGGCATTAAAAAAATAAAAAAAAATAAAAAATTATATATGTGTAGATAGGTCTGATGCCACTGAACATTTTGAGCGGTTGAAAGTGAAAAAAATATTCATAAATGACTAAGTTATCTCACTTCAAAGGAAATGCCTGATTTTGGCAAAATTACAAGAGTTTTGTGCTATTCATTTAAAAAAAAAAAATGCCTTAAAGGGCTCATATTATTCAATTTTTCAACATATTAAAATAGTTCTCAAATGTATAAGACATGTCTGTGATATGCATTCGTCAAAATTGACTTTGGATCTAATAATTTTGCTGTCCCTAAATCAGCCAAAAAACGCTCTGTTCAAAATAGCCTGTTTTAGGGATGCAGAAGAAAAGAAAAATACAGACATGTCTTACACATTTAAGAACTATTTGAATATGTGGAAAAGTGGCATAATGTATTACCATAAGAAAAAGTAGCATAACGTTACTACAGAGACTATGTTGTAGCGTTAGTTTGTGATTGTTTAGGCAATGGTTATATTGCCATTACCGGCAAATCTCCCGCGAACGTTATTTTGCCGTGAATGTCTCCGATTTGCCGTGAATGCTTGTAGACATTTACAAGCGGTTATAAATAAAACAAATGTGCACATTTAGGCCACTGCGCAGTCGCAACGTGCAAGCCGTCTCATTGAGACCACTTAGCGGCAAATTAATCACTGTGGATTGTATCTTGACAAAACAATACGCAACCGCTTCATATTATCCACCCACCATCTGCTTTATCATATCTGACTTGTAACCAAACAACTTCCACACGACAAATGTAGCTCCCACTTTAGGCACTAAAAATACACCAGTAATATGGTAGAAGGTGCACATCTTTTATTAGAAAGGATAGGAAGGAAGGCTAAATAAAAAATGTTAAACTTACATCTTTCGTGTCACACTTTTTCCTGATCAATGTTTCCCCTCTCCACAGCATTTGCGAGCAGGGAGAGAAAAAGAAAGGCGCAGCCAGCTTCTCGAATTTCAGTGGGCGTGACAAACCTTTACCAGAGGTGGTGCCACTAAACAGAGGGGGCTGGGTCGAGTGCACTTCCGTGTCTTTTTGACGTCACTAAGTCACGGAAGTGTAATCTGCCTGTTTAAAGCACACATTTTAGAAAGGAGGAGAAAGCTAAAGAAGTCGCGGACGGACTTTGTTCATACTTGGTTGAATTGTAGACAGGCCCGGGATGCATATTATTGATAGAAAACCCCACTAAAGTGCATTTACATACAATGGGACCTTTAATATGTACATGGTCGTTTTTTGTTGTTGTTGTTGTTTTTTAAACGCCTTACTATACGTGGTCGTAAAAACAAAAAGCCTTACTATGTACATGGTCGTTATTATTATTATTTTTTTTTAACGCCTTAACGCCATGGCCATTAAAAAAAAAACGGCCTACTATACAGAGTCATTAAAAAAACAAAAAACAAAAAACAAAAAAAAAACGCTTTACTATACATGGTCGTTTAAAAAAAAAAGCACTACCATACATGGTCGTTTGAAAAAACGTCTTACTGTACATGGTCGTTAAAAAAGAAAAATGCCTTAATATAAATGGTTGTCTAAAAAAATCCCCGCCTTACTATACGTGGTCGTTAAAAAAGAAAAATGCCTTAATATAAATGGTTGTCTAAAAAAATCCCCGCCTTACTATACGTGGTCGTTAAAAAAAACTTTACTATAGACGTGGTCTTTAAAAAAAACGTCTTACTATATGTGGTCATTAAAAAAAACTCCTTAATATAAATGGTCGTTAAAAAGAACGCCTTACTATACACGGTCATGATCCTCCCACCTCCACCTTACTATACATGGTCTTCAAAAAAAATTGCCTTACTATTTTTACTATTTTGTTTTTTTTAAGGAAAAAAACACCTGACTTGGGGAATTTGAGACCGTCATTTGTCATTGCTGCACTGCTAATGTGAAGGATATGTGTTTGCGTCAAATCTGTTGGCCTTCTGGAGGCCCCTGCTCGCTAAAGGGCCCCAAGCAATTGCCTGCCTTGCCCGTTGGCAAGCTACACCTCTGAATATAGCACAGCATCCCTTTTCCCATCACAGGCTTTGCCATGTAACAGCGTGCAACCTCACCAGCTGCTGCTGCAGCACATGCGAGGATCCCCCCCAAAAAAGGAGATTTATTTTATTTTATATATTACTCCCTTCCAGTGGCATCAGCGTGCCAGCCGGCAGAAATCAGGCAGCTGCTCCCGACGCAGGAAGCGGGATTAGATGGTGGCGGCGGCACACGATGCGCAAAGACCAAAGAGACAGGTGAAGGTCAAGCATCTGGCGAGCCACAGACGGGTTTATCTGTAATGGCTTTTTTATGACTTTTAATGTGGAGGCAAAGAAAGACTTGAAAAGTCACTGCCACACTTGGATGCAATGTCTGTTTAGGTGTCGCAAACTGGCATCTGCAGTTGAGTAGCTACTGCAGAAGTAGTTGATGGATACAGCAGGCCGTGAGACCATGCCAGTGAGTCTCACATACGTCTTTACTACAAAAGGAAGACAAGCTTTGTTAAATTTTTAGGTTTGTGAATGTGTAACTAACTGCCTTGCTTAAGCAGTTTCCATGTGTGTGCCCTTGCTGCATGGCCATGAGACAATGCTCGTATGGATTGTGTTTGGTTTGCTAATGTTAGTTTGTTTATAGAATGATGCCTTGTTTTTTTCCTAACCTATTATATCATGTATTTGAGTGAAGGTGTTTCCTTTGTGTGTGTGGTCCTCGAGGCACGGCCATAAGACCATGCCAATGTGTTTGGTTTGTGGTATGACTGACTAACATTGTTTTCAAGTCACTTCTCACTAGTTGGTTTAACTAATGAATGAAGTGTCATTTTGCAAACCGCTTATATTTACAGAGATGTATATTTGAGGGGAGGTGTTTTTTGTAGGTGAACATATATGGTACAATAAAAGTGAACTGAGACAAATCACCAGCATTTTTTGAGAATCAAAATTTTCAAGATTAAAGCTGTAACTTTACAAGAATAAATTCAGATACGAGTCAAAACACATACACAATAGTAAAAAATGTTTTTTTGCAGTATATGTGGACAAAGCTTATAAATGCCGTAGAATTGAATGTTAAACTAATATCATAGACAATATAATGGAATGTCTTACTATTAAAATACATATCAATAATGCACCTAATGTTATGATAAGTTGTGTCTATAAGACACCAGGATCTTCACTTGACATATTCAATGAAAAACTAGCAGATATGCTCAGTTACACAAATGATAAAAAAACACGAATAATATGTGGTGACTTTAATAATGATTTATTAAATTAAAACGGACATCAGGAAACTGATTTTATAAATACAATGTAAAGTAACAGTCTTTTCCATCCATCCATCCATCCATCCATTTTCTTAACCACTCACTAGGGTCGCGGGGTGCTGGAGCCTATCCCAGCTAGCTTCGGGCAGTAGGCGGGGTACACCCTGAACTGGTTGCCAGAACAGGGCACACAGAGACGAACAACCATTCACACTTACAATCACACCTAGGGACAATTTTAGAGTGTTCAATTAACCTGCCATGCATGTCTTCGGAATGTGGGAGGAAACCGGAGTACCCGGAGAAAACCCACACAGGCACAGGGAGAACATGCAAACTCCACCCAGGAAAGCCAAAGCCCGGACTCAATCTCACTTCCTCTGCACTGGGAGGCGGACGTGTTAACCAGTCAGCCACCGTCCCACCCAGTCTTTTCAGACTTTCTGTTTTTTCAGTCTTTTTTCAGTCTTTTCCCTGTAATTATAAAACCTAGCAGAATAACACTTGATACAGCCAGTCTAATTGATTATATATTTATGAATAAAATTGACCATAAAATAGAGAGTGGACTTCTTATAAATGATATAAGTGATCATCTTCCTGTAATCTTACAAAACTATTTTGATTTAAAAAAAAGCAAAGCTAACAACTCAACACAACATTCCTTAGCTGCCATTAAAGAGGACCTAGAAAATCATAACTGATCTGATGTTTATGCATATGAACACTTTGCATATAACGCTTTTCAGTCTATCGTTAGCACTTACGATACGATACGATAAACATTGTCCATTAATTAAAGTCACAGGAAGTATAAAGACCTAAATAACCCATGGATGACAAAGGGGATATAGAATGCATGTAAAAAGAAAAATAGTTTATATAATAAAAATATAAAATTGATAACTGTTGATGCTAAATATAAGACCTATAAAAATAAATTAGTAAATATTTTAAGAACAAGTAAGAAAGATTATTATCATATGCTATTGGAGCAGAATAGAAGCAACACATATGAAATATGGAAATATTAAATCATGTAATTAAAAATAATATTTAAAAAATCCAGAATATTTAAAAAAAGATAAAACTATTGCTATTGATGAAATTACAGAAATAGCTAATGAATTTATTGAGTTCTTTGTCAATGTTGGTAATGATCTACTGAAAGCAATTCCTGAGCCAAAAAATAAATATGAAGTAGATAAATATATTAAAAATAACTCCTACACTATGTTTCTTAATGCAGTAAATGAAACTGAAGTTTTAAATGTTGTAAAAACACTAAAAAATAAAAAGTCTACTGATTGTTTTAATATCGATATGACATTAGTCAAAAGCATCGTCGAACATGTTGTACAGCCATTCACATATATCTGTAATTTGTCATTTAGAGCTGGTATCTTTCCATCAAAAATGAAAACCGCTTAAGTAATTCCTATTTATAAAAACGGAGATAGACCTCTATTCACTAACTATAGACCAATATCACTTTTGCCACAGTTTTCAAAACATTTTAGAGAAACTTTTTTCACATAGACTGGACACTTTGATCAAGAAACATAAGCTCTTAAGTGAAAATCAATATGGATTTAGAGAAAAATTATCAACCTTTATGGAATTTGTAGAAGCTATAAATACAAGTATAGATAATAAAGAATTTACTATTGGGATTTTTATAGATTGAAAAAAAGCATTTGACACTATAGATCCATAGTATATTATTGAATAAATTAGAGAGATACGGCACAAGAGGCTTAGCATAAAACTGGATTAAAAATTACCTAGATAACAGATATCAGTATTTGCAGTTCAACAACATACAATCAAAACAATTGATGATCTCTCATGGCATTCCCCAAGGGTCAGTACTTGGCCCTAAGTTATTTATATCATATATAAACAATATCTGCTGTGTCTCCAAAATACCTAAAAGTGTTTTGTTTGCTGATGACACAACTTTCTATTGCTCTGGAGAAAATCTGAAAGAGCTTCTGATTACGGTGGAAAATGAATTAAAAGCATAAAAAAATTGGTTTGACACCAACAAATTATTCTCTAAATTTAAACAAAACAAGGTTTATAATTTTTGGCACGAGACAGGTCAAGCACCAAGTCACAAATAGAGTAGATTCTAATGAAATAGAAAGAGTGTAGAAAATAAATTTATTGGTGTGGTTATCGATGAAAGATTAAGCTGGAAGTCCCACATAGACAATATTAAAAGGAAAGTGTCCAAAATTATAGGGATCCTTTAACAAACAAAGGATGTTTTGAATAAGAAGTCATGTACATTATATTGCTCATTATTATTACCATATCTAACCTATTGTGTGCAAATATGGGCAAATGCTTACAAAACAAATACTTAACCTCTTTTCAAATTACAAAAAAGAAAAATAAGAATTATTAACCAATCAAAATATATAGAACCAACACATTCACTATTTATCGAATTAAACACAATGACATTTTATGATCTAATTGAGTTTAAAATTGCTCAAATAATTTACAAGGTACACAACTGTCATGTCTGGGAAGATCTGGTTTTGGTTGAGGGTCCCGATTGGTCCTGAGTGGGTTCCAGCCCTTCCGGGTTGACCAATCCGGGCCCTCAGCCACTTATGCCTGGCCCCAGGTGTGGCTAGTGTTAAGTTATTAACATTGTTTTTCAGTTTCAATTTATATTTTAGCCATTTTGGATTTAGTTATAGCTGTGTAGCTCAATGAATGGGATTGTCTATTGTATCCTTATCTGTCTCACTCTCCTGAGAAAAGAAGGGAGTGTATGTAGCCTGGTCTCGGTCGGAGACAGGCTGATTTATTATTGTTTTTCTCTAATCTGATTTATACCTATGGGAACTTGCAGAAGGGAGGAGAGAGGGATTTTCTGGTATTTACTGAGTTGTAAACAAATGTACTGTGGGCTAAGGGAGGAGACTTTTCGTATTCACCCACTTTTCAATAAATAATGATGTGCCGGAGTAGAGGACACACAATCTGAACATCCACTGTTTGAGAGAGTTCAATTGTTGTCATCAGAGGCTTCTGTTTTAATGATACCTTTGCAAAGGGACTTCTTCACCAGAATCTCACCATTCAGTTAATTGAACACGAAAAGAGTACAATACTTAATATTGTCTACTCTAACAAATGGTGATCCCCGACGCTGAATTATAACGAATGGTGACCTCCTCCGCTGAATTCTAACGGATGGTGGTATTCTGACGTAGAGCAAGCTGCGGCGTTCACGGACGGGCGGAACTTCTAGGCCTAAATAAATAAAGTACGGTAAGTGGAGACTTTTATCCACGTAGGGAGGTTCTGTCTGTTTGGGTCCGCTGCAACTGGTTTTTCGTCTTCCAAATTGTCTAAATTTTAAATGAGATCTGTGTGAACAAGTTGTAGTTTGATGTCGTTATAGAGTTGGGATAATTCCTACGATATTGAACTAAACACGTCGTGGGGTGGTGCATTTTTAAGTGACGTAAATGCAGACCGGAAGAGATAAAGCTTTTTTTACACGGGATGAAGTAGTGAATTAATTTGTTAATTTGTTTTGTTTCGTCACGCTACGAAGAATCCTTAGACCATAATATATATTGAATAAAAGGGTTACCGGATGACGTAAGAAGTCTTTCTTTTTACTAAGGATCGCGAAGATTATGGTATGCGCTCTGTTTTTTAAGCAGTTTGGCCGATTGGGGGACTAGTATCATATTTGCTCATGACTCTTGGTGAGAACGTCCATTTACACGTAATATGTTTTTTGAAAAAAATGCCTGTTTGAAATTGAACAGTATTGAGGGGTCCAGGTTGATTACAGCGATGATTGGATTTTGTATCACTGTATTTGCAATCGAGAGATTACGTGAATTTTATTTTATTATTTGGCGCTCCTACGATTGTAGTTTTGGGGTCAGGATTACCGTATGAATTCCTTTTGTTCTACGGTTTAATTCGATAGCGCGTGACAAGTTATTTTGAAAATGAGCGCCTTGCAAAAATTTTGCAATATATGGAGAACAGTTTAGCTCAGAGGGATTGGATAAACGCTGTGTATAAACGAGAGGTCACGTGATTCTTATGTGTGTCTGTTGTGTGGCCATATGTGTTAACCTATTGAACTATTATACTAAAAGTGAGACGTCACTGTATTGATAAATATTAATACTACTTGCGTAGAATAGAAACCGAAAGTAAAAAATAGCCTATAAACAAAATGGAGGCGATTTCGACCCGGATACAGAATGGTTTGTCCTGAATGCGCTTCCGTTTTATAGTCGGGACTTGTACTTGTGAGTCGCAGCCGTGCGGAAAAATAAAAACGTCGATATAAAATGAAAAAACAAACTATGGATCGATTGTATGAAAAGCTTTCGCTGGACAAAATGGTGCGTCAGACTTTTGTATTTTCTTTGTTGGTAATGATGTAGTGGCTGAATTTGATGCTAAAATGACTCCAGCATTTGTGGAGCAGTTTACGGGTGATTTGTTCGAAGTTAACCCGTTTATTGAAATCACCGTACAAAACTGCGGTTCAAATGCCATAAGATTTGTAGACAACGAATTGGTAGAATAAAACCGTTTATTATTTTCTATTGATTAAAGAGTGTGTGCGTATGTATTTGAGTGTGTGACCTAGCTTCTAAAAGGTGGGGGCTATTATTGTGATTGTGAGTGAAAAATGTGCATATGGGGATTTTGTTTGTTTTTCTTCAATATTTTTAACTGAGTTTGGTGTTGTTTTTGTGTGAGATGAGACTATTGTGATAGTGGCGTTTGTTTTATTAATGGGAATGTGGTAAAATAGGTTTTGCGATGTATAATGTTAAGATCCCCCCCCCCCCCCCCGTTTCTAGGTTAGAAGAAAAGGAGGGGGCTGTGGGTTAGAGCATAATGTGTCCTCGTAATGGGACTTTTTCTTTGTCAAAATGGTAAGAGAGGAATGATAAACAATAAAAAATAAGTAATAGTATTTGAAAGATATTGTTGAGTTTTTGTAGAAGAATATTAAATTAGTGTTTTATTTTTTATTTTATTTTTTTTAGTGACTGAGCCAATAGTCTTTACACTTTAATGATTGATGAAGGTGGTTAATTTGTTAACTTTCCTTTTCGGGACAAATGAATAAAGAATAATGATAAAATAATGGTATTTTGTTTGAGCTATGTTGAGTTGACATAATTATGCCTACATCTGTACAGCTGTGGCTAGAAGTAAGATAGTTGAATAAGAAGTTATAAATGTTTTTGAAATTGACATAATGATAATGATTTTTAATATTTGTTTTTTCTCTGAGTGTGTCATTTCAGAAACTGATGTTTGAGTTCCAAGGCAGATGAGGGTTTGATGGCCTTCACTGATTACAAACTGCGAACGGGATGCGCCCCAGTGCTGATACGTTGTATTTGCAAGTATTGCTAGTAGCTATTTTGAAGGGGTATTTAAAAAAAAAAAAAAGGCTGTTTTTTTACGAAACATTTTTGAGAAAGCAGGAAGTGAACTGTCTTGCTGTGATCCCATTTCCTCAGTCTGGCATTGTAGTGCATTGGATCGGCCGGGTGCATTCGTTGGTCGAGGTGAGCGCCTGGAAGGACCGAAAATGTGTCATCGGGCCCCCACAGACAGCGTCTGAATGGATGTGGCAGAGATCAAAGGTCAAAAGCCGCAGAGCAACAGTCTTCTCCTCCTGTGCCTAAAAAAACATGATGCTCAACTTCCACAATGCCCAGTGACTGTGTACAAGCCTCATTACAGAGATGTTTCCTCTAATCGCTGATGCCTGAACTTTGTCTGACACAGCCCCGCCCTGAACATTGACTTTTGAAAGCTGGTGGTCTGACTTGGATGCGACCCTTCAATCAGTGAAATGCTGCACGGTATATGCAAGGCATTCTTAATGTGTTGAATGGGGAACTGTGATCTATAGCAAGATATTTCTGGAAATTGAAAACGACATATGTAAATTTGAAATGAGGGATTGAGAAAATTTATTTCATTCTATAGCCTACTAAATTTTTGCCTATATTTTTGGGAGAATCAGTTTCTGAATTGGTACAATGGGAATTTTATTAATATGATATGATACGATACACTTTTATTTTCCCCGTGAGGATTATTATTATTTTTTTTTTTTGGGACTTCGTCCAGCTGCAGCTACAGTATGGAATAAATAATAGAATAAAATGAGTAGTAATAAGTAAAAGGCTAACTAAGAAGTTTTCACAGTGGTATATATTATCTAAGTATAGGTTTTATATACATAATATTGAACCATGCATCTTATCGTACTGAGTTGATGCTATTTAATAAATAATAGCGAGTTTGATGGTTAATTTTAGATTATTTTTTTTTTTTCACAGCACTGTGATTTACAAATCCCAGATATATTTTGTGTGCTGTGTTTTTTACGAGCCCCACTAATATGTAAAATAGGTGACTTTGATTAGCAGTTTGAGAATAATTTTAGTTTGCTTAAATCTAGGAGAATTAGAGTAATATGGTTACCTCTATTTTTATGGCCCCAAAGTCATCATATGTTAGTGTCTTACATTGTATCTGCTTGTGCTCATTTTTATTGTAGTGTTTTGTAGTTTTTTTGTTTACCTCATAGCCTGATTTAGAGGGTTGTGTTATTTACGGCGTCTTTTGAGTTATGAGGTCTCTATTTTATCCTCCCTTTATCTTGACGTGTTTGAAAAAATCAGTGGATCTTTGTCAAATGAGGGAGTTTATGTTTAAGAAATTAACCAATGTAGACGAATTAGTAGATTAAAAAATGAAAAGGTTTTGAAGTGATAATCCACAGTTTGAATATGAAGAAATCTACCAGAGGAAATCGAGAGCAAAGTAAGTCTGGAGCAAGCAAAGACAATAATGCATATTCGCCGGATGAAGGTAATTATATTATATTATATCTTTTATTTTAGAAAAATGTAATGTTTGGAGCCCAGTGTTTGCAAAAGAGTATAGATAATATGAATATATGTGAGTTTTTTCCAGCATGCCACGATTCGATCGGTCGTGGGATTCTGGGAAGAGAATATATGATATGCTAGTAAAATGATTCCTTTCAGGATGGTGAAAGGCAAAGTTATGCAAATTTAGAACAAATTTAGTCGAGGTAAAAAATTACCTATTATTGAACAAAACCTATTTGAAAAATAAATATTTACAAGCTCTGTCTTATATTAATGAATGAGCGAATGTCATTCAACTCAATCAAAGGCTGGGCTCTATTTTAATGTCACAAAAATAGATATTTTCCTGTTCCAACAGCACAGGACCTACGGATCTTAACCAAATAACATTTACTAATCCCAACTAACAAAAACTATCAGGGTTTTTCCTCCAAATAAAATTTATGTGAGTTTATGAGAAACTAAAAATGAAAAGTTTCTGCACTCAGGAGAACGGCCCCAGGGGGTCGGAGAGGAAATCTTGTGCAGTTCGCTGCACAGAAAGAAGGATGGAGACGACATTCCACATCTGGTCTACAAGGCTTCCGGAGACGTGCCAGGCTCAGCTATCTCATCAACTGATGATCATCAATCTTATCACCTCCGACCTGGGAGCCACGTCAGCTGACCCAGTGTTCGGTTCTGGAGCGGCCGTTTCGACATCATTCGACATCGTTTTGACATCATTCAACGGATCAAGTCAAGTGCCTTTTCCTGGGCAATCATCACGAGAATCACATTTGCAGGCAATCTATTCTGGGGTTCTGCAAAAAGCTGACAACGTCATCTTCTCATTCAACAAAGAACTTAATCACGAGATGGCTTCAAAGAACACACATTCGTCTGCCGATACATTGCGACACTTTTTAATGAACAACATTTTATGTTAAGCCTCACATATGCTATGCTTATTCCACTAAAAATCTTTTAAATGTATCAAATTGTTTTTTAATGTCATATGATTGCTAAACTACCTCCTCTCCTGCTAAAGGGATGTTTTAATGATAATTATTTCCACCACACAACCATTGAAAAAAATGTTTTAATGTGTTGAGCTCTCATGAGCTCAAATGAGGGAATGTTAAGTTATTAACATTGTTTTTCAGTTTCAATTTATATTTTAGCCGTTTTGGATTTAGTTATAGCTGTGTAGCTCAATGAATGGGATTGTTTATTGTATCCTTATCTGTCTCACTCTCCTGAGAAAAGAAGGGAGTGTATGTAGCCTGGTCTCGGTCGGAGACAGGCTGATTTATTATTGTTTTTCTCTAATCTGATTTATACCTATGGGAACTTGCAGAAGGGAGGAGAGAGGGATTTTCTGGTATTTACTGAGTTGTAAACAAATGTACTGTGGGCTAAGGGAGGAGACTTTTCGTATTCACCCACTTTTCAATAAATAATGATGTGCCGGAGTAGAGGACACACAATCTGAACATCCACTGTTTGAGAGAGTTCAATTGTTGTCATCAGAGGCTTCTGTTTTAATGATACCTTTGCAAAGGGACTTCTTCACCAGAATCTCACCATTCAGTTAATTGGTACTGTCATGTCTGGGAAGATCTGGTTTTGGTTGAGGGTCCCGATTGGTCCTGAGTGGGTTCCAGCCCTTCCGGGTTGACCAATCCGGGCCCTCAGCCACTTATGCCTGGCCCCAGGTGTGGCTAGTTACCCAATCAGTGTGAGTGTATTTAATTCCCGGGTGGTGATCAGTCAGCGTGGGATCATTGCCGCTTGTCACGGTCACCCCCGGAGTTCTGGCTGTCATTTTGATTTTGTATCTTTTCAGTTTGTTGTTTAGTTAGCATTAACCAGTACCCTGGTTAGTGTTTTCTGTAAAATAAAGCACGCCAGTTTCGCACTCCTGCTGTGGTTCTCCTGCCTCCCTGCATTTTGGGTCCTCCACTTCACACGCCGACAGACACCACGCCGCTCCGTGACCATACCGTGACAACAACAACCTACTTTGCCACAATATTCAGAAATCAGAGACAGTGACTATGATTTGAGGGGTATAAGTGTCTATAAAAAATTAAAAACACGAACAAATATTAAGCGAAGGTGTGTTACAATTATAGGTGTAAATTTGTGGAATAATTTTGAAATTAACCTGAAAAGGTGTGAATCACTGATTGTGTTTAAAAGGACGTATAAAAACAAAGTACAACAGCAATATTTAAATCAGGTAAAAGTCAGTACAAATGTAAAAAATAGAGTGCAATTAAAAATGTATGTGTAAGCCTTTGTGCTGATTTATATATCTGTAAAAATGTTTGCTTATCAACTAAATGTTGGCACATCTATGCGCGTATAAGTGCAGCTGTTTACGTGTTTGTGTTTGTTTTTCTTTTGTAAGGGGGTAGGACTCGATACGTTTTTTACTACTTCCGACTCCCTTTTGAACATGTAAGCTGTGCTTAATGATGATTATGTATGTAAAAACAACAACTTTTCTTTTAAATCTTATTTTAATAGTTGCTGGTTTATATGTTCAATAAAACAAACAAAACAAAAAATACCAAACTCCTGGTGTCTCTGAAACAGGGTATCCCAAACTTTATTTTATTGAATTTTTAATCAGAAGTACCATGGAGAGCAGTCACAGTTAGTGGCAACACACACACGCGCACGAATGCGCGCACACAAATAACTTCCCCGTTGGTCTCTGACAAATAATATTAAGAATCATTCAACAAAAAACACGTTTACACACAAAGAGGACAGAAGCCAAAACAAAGTCCCTATTTGACCAAACATAATTAAAGTAGCAAACTGCACCCTGTGAGAAAAAAGTGGATGGAGCAAAGCATGATGGGAATGACAGCAAGTTGGTGGAGTGGAGTGAACAGAAATAATGGAGGAAAAGCCAGTCTGAAATGCCACGCGTGGAATTCAAAGAAAGGTGAAAAAACAAGCAACGTCCCCCCAAAGGCAATAAACTCGACTATAAGTCTTTTATGACTGCAATGACTTTCTTTCCCTCAAATAAATATTTCTCTTAAGGGGTAGCAATGATGGCCACCTGCGCTTATTATTATTTTTAATAACATTGTACAGTATATACACAATAGAATTTCTTTCATGGCAAAATAAGCTTTCACGTTAAGTATCAGCCATCTTTCTCATTCAACAACAGCAGATATAGCCTTTTCCCACTCCATAAAAAAAAAACTGAAATGTATGAAGCAGTATTAGGAACACTTTGAAAAGAGCAAACAAATTACACAAAATTGAGAATAAAGTAGATATTTGAGAAAAAAAGGTCAGATATTTTTTGAGAAAATACCAATGCACATGTTAAAAGCTGTTTTTTCTTGTTTTTCCAACTATGTTCAAATGACCTAGGTAACTCTGCCAATCTATTTGATATAAAATGTAATATTTTCAAGATTTAAGTTTTTAAGCAATTTTAAAATAACTTTTTTTTAAATAATTTTTTTTCCCTTCACGAACATGACTTAATTTTTGAAAATATACAACTTATATCCCTTGTGTGTAATTTTTTTTTCTGTAGAGTGTGGCCCTAATACTTCTTAGTTGTAATGTGCAACTTACTCCAAAAACGATTCAAATAAAGAAAATGAAGAGAAATTCTTAATCTGTACAGCATTCAGAACATTTTATCATTGCTGTTGTTGTTTTTTTGTTTGTTTTTAATTGGGATAATGGGATACGATTCTCTATAACTCTACTATGTACACACACGTTAGCATTCATGCACTGTGTCCACAAGTAGCACGTTGACATTCCCGAAAAACATGAAGACAGATGCAGATAGTCAAACTGGTTGCTGCCTTGAGTTTTCTGGTAGTGAAAAAGACAAAAGCAATCGAGGACAGAGAAGACACCAGGACGATACACACATATATGCTCGCTGACCCACAAATCAACGAAATATGGCTGTAACTTCATTTTCCATCCCCCTCCGCTTCCTGTTTCGTAACATTTCATGCTATTGTCCTGATTCTGGTTTCTGTTCGTCCATTCGTCCATTGCTCAAGGAAGTTCACCAGGAGGTAAATGGCGTCATTTTGTAGTTGTTTTTTACATTAGGAACAAGGTGGTTGTTTACATTGTAAGCAATTTCAACAAAAGAAAGGAAAACAAACATTTTAGCAGTAGCTGTTTCTCAGAAGCCACAAAGTCAGTGCAATTTTTTTTCCTTCATTGAAAAACAAAAACAAAAAAACTGTGTCCACTTCAATTCTGTTAGCATCACTGCTATCTTGGACTAATGATACATTCGAGAACACTGGGAAACTTTAAAAGTTCCTGTGACCTTCATTTTGACACACAGAGACGACTTATCAACGGCTGTTTTATGATTATCAGCATAATGTTCTTCTTTGCCATCCTTAAAAAATAGAAAGAAAAAGCCAATCACCTTGCTATGGTTAATTATTTTAGAGTGACATCATGGACATTATTGCTGTAGCCAAATTACGTACTACATTTCATATTTCCTAACTAGTATTATTTTGTGACATTTCAAAAAACTAAAAGCCAAAGAAAAAGCACAAATCCATCACTAGACATTCAATAATTGTTTCTATGGTTAGCATGCACTCACTAAAAAACAAAGAAAAGCAAAACTAAAAAGGTGAGTGATTTAAACTCTTACGAAACAGCAGCAAATCTTGTGTGACTTCCTTTTTTCCAGCTAGCTTGTATCATTATCTCATTGTGGTTGTCAGACATGTTTTTTTGTTTTTGTTTTAACTGTAGCGCTTTCATTTGACATGACCCAAATTCCCAGTGATCTTGAATGCAGCATTATCTCCGGTAGAGTATCTGTCCAAACATATTTCAGCTTGAAGAAGTGTCATACGACAATAGCAAAATCAGCTCATTCCCCATTAAAAGACAAAGGATAGCTACCTAATTTGATGCAAACACCAATGAGTATGTGACTACAAGCTTTTCATTCCTGCGCTCAAATAAATTGGGCAAGTGTGTACATTTTCAGTAAGTCCAACCACATGAAGCTGCTACCAAAGCTAACAGTTGAAGTTACTCAAAAAGTGACAGCCTCCACTAATAAGCACAACTTTTTACAGTGTATAAACCTTCAGCTCCATGCCAGTGAACAGACAAATACATATAGAAATTTTCAACGTGGTTAGGTTCTCACAAGCTCTTAAGAAGGTGAATACATTTGTGTTTGTGTGTGTGTGTGTGTGTGTGTGTGTTTTAAGAAAATAACCCCTCGGCTAGAAAAACCCTTGTACAGTTACTTGGACAGCAAATATTCGCATAGAAATATTTCCCTTTGACAAAACAGGGGTAAACTGCCACTCGAAGGCCTTCAAGGGGAAAAAAGTCGTGCATCATGCAACAGTCGGCCGTATATTATTATCATTATCATATTATCATTATCATTATGGTGTGTGAATTCAGTCATTCAGGGAGAAGCGCACTATCCAGAGTCATGATTTTAAGATAATTACTCCAAACTCGTCCGGTCCACAGTCTTGCTCACCTCCAGTTTCACACAAGGGCAGTTTAAATTGATTTAAAATGGATTTGCCTTTTGAACTACATAAATGCAAATTAAGATATGTCAAGTAAAAAATATATTAGGCCTAGTATGAAAGTTCTGGCCAACAGTACTGATCATAAATAACTTTGAAAATTTTTGACAAATCAAACCAAAACCCAAATCGTAAGACTTTGGCATCATTAGTTTCTGCCACAAGATTGATTACAAATATTTTCATTCACCTTTTAGAGACCCTGAAAAGCAATTACAGAGATTTGTATCTAAATACACGTTTGAAGGTAATTGCTGAAAACATGCAAAGACAGAATCATATAGGACTCAGTTGTGAAGATCTAGAGTTAAACTGTTTTTCCACCATTTCAGTTTTTTGGGCATGGCTAAAACGTAAAGGCATGACTCGCCCTTTCCCCGACATGTGGCGCCAAATGTGGGGCTACCTACAATAGGTACACGTAATCAATAATATACCGAGTTGAAAGTCCTACAAAATACAAGGGCGACTTTATTGAAGTTTTTATTCCTATACAACTGTGAAACTCTACTCACTAATAAATTTAATTTCTGACGACCCAGGAAAATTACTTTTTTTGCCATAGCGTTGAAAGAGGCATGCCACAAAGAAGAAAAATAACTTACAACAGCGGTTAGACAGTAGGATTGCAATGTACGGTTAGCTATATCCAGAAAATGCATCTTCTCCTTTTATAACCCGCTGGCATGGCAACTTTAGAGTGCCTTGTTGCTGGCTGTGAGTGTGCATATGTCACACAGGGAAAGACGGAAGAGTGAGGACGGGGATAACATTTCTTTAAAGTGGCTGCCTCGTAGTTGCTGTGTGGAAGTGCCCTGCAATGACCCGGTAGGATATATTCCTGTCACCAGGAGGGTTTAAGTGGACATGTAGGCAAAAGAAAGATACTACGCAAAGTAGCATCCATTTTTCAGGACTAGTAATGGCATTTGATTGACAGCTGATCTATCCCACAATACTTGAGATTTTTTGCAACATTTTGATACCTCATTTCCTATATTTGGTAAGTTAATACAAAAAAAAATCATTAAAATTTGTCAGGGTTGTTAAGTTTTCTCAGTGGTGTGTCAGATTTACTCGACACATTTTCACTTTACAGGGATTTTTAAAGAGACATATTATGCCTTTCACCCCACAAAACAGCTCCCAGGTCTCTGAATACATTTTTTCTCAGTCAAAATACCCCAAGAATCCAGAATCACAGAACACTTTTCATCCACTTTCAACAGCTGGAAATCAGAAGGTTTTGCGAGGGCTGTCCCATCTCATGCAACATCAATTTGACATATTGTTGTCAGGTTTAACTGTGTACCGTAAAGACAAAACTACAAGCAAGGTGACAAGTTAAGGTTGAGGATTAGTGATCTTAAATGTAGATCAGCCCTTAAGGATTTGGAATGGTCCACCGATATAGTTCAAGAGTTTTGTGGGGGTGTGGTTTAAGACACAGAAAATGTGAAATGAAACTAAATGGGAGCGAGGCATCAGAAAATGAGGTTTCACTGAGGGTGGTACCTTATTTTTTTATATATTTTTTACATCTACATTGGTGGAAAACAAACATAACATTTATCTATATTTATATATTTATATATATATATATATATATATTCACTCATAATACTCTAACAGTTTTAAACGGTACGGCGGCCAGTTTGTCTGATCAGACGAGGCCTTATTAAAGGTATAAGCACGAGTTTTCATAACCGCCTTCTACAGTATAAAGCAACAGAAAAGACGTCCAGGAGAGTGCAACCGGGAAAAACATTCGCTGTGAGCCGCAAAAAAAACAACTCGCATGTAAGCGTGGCTTTATTTACATCTCGTGGATGACGACTCAGCGTTTCTACAGGCCAATGAAAAAAAAATGGATTGAATACTTAACAAAAGCATTTTCAGTCTCGCGGAAAAACAAAGAGGCGAGTTTTTGTTTATGTTGTTTGTTTTCACAGTACTTGACTACTCAGTACTTGAGTCCCTAAGCAGCAGTGATGACACACACACGCAGGCACGCAGGCACGCAGGCACGCAGGCACGCACGCACGCACGCACACACACACACACACACACTGGCTCTCCTGTGGTCGTTTTGTCAGTATCGTCCGCTCATGCATGGACTCACAAACACAACGAATCAGTCTTGGTTGCACCACTTTAAAATTCTACCAGGTGTGCGAGATCTACGGACGCCAAATTTAAGACCGTTTTTTAGTGGCTTTTGTTTTAAGTCAAGAAATGCATTCAAATAGTTCTTATGATTCCATGTCCACATTTCCTTCATTTGTGTTTTTAGATGCACTGGTGCATCCTTCACTCCTTCATCCATTCACTCGTCAGTCAATCCGCAAAAAGGGAGGGAATGATAGACTGAGCGGGCTACCTTTACTTCCCCAATAAATCCCCTCCTGGATCAGATTTCACCATCCTAGAAGCCCTGAATGTGGCAGTAGGCCTCCAGTGAGGAGAAGAGGATGTAGAGGAGCCAGAGACTGATGAACAGCATGGTGGTCAGGGCTTTGGCAGTCCGCGGCCCGCCCAGCTCGCCGCCGATCTCGGGCCGCCGCCGGTACATCAGCATGGCGACGCAGATGAAGGCAAAGATGGTGAACAGCGTGACGGAGAAGGCCAGCTTGCCAGGGTCCACGCGGAAGGTGTTGCCGTTGCTCTGGTGGTAGATGGCGGCGATGGACCATGCCACCTGTTACACAACAAAAACCATTAGAATCTAGTTCTTCAAAAAGAACAGACAGAATGGTCGTGAAACAACACCGGAGAATAGGATGGCCAAAATCGTGATTGTATTGGTTGCTCAATAAAAAAAAAAAATGCTACAGCATGGTGCGAATAAGAAACCTGGTCGACTGTAGTAAAACAGGGTTAACGCAACTAAACTTGACAGCTAGCGTACCAATACTTGAAGGGGGTCTGTTGTTCGGCAGTACGCATATATATCTCTGGCATCTCATGGTTCTTTTCAAGTTGTCCCAATCTACTGTGTTTGGTCCATTAAGGCAAGTTAGCGTGTATTGTACTTTTGTCGCATTCAAGCACAGCGGGTCCCTGTGTGGTGGTTAACGGGCCCTGCAAAATACCACATGTTGTGTCCCACATTTACACTTACACTCACTGCCTACAACTCTCCAGAAGATAAGCCATGTGTTTAATTTAGCTACAATACACACTTTGCTTTAATTGTGTCAAAGCTTACTATGTTTCTTCCGCCAATTATTTTGACATTCATCTACTTCCACATAATTCATCCGATTCACATCATTTCAATTTCAACATATTCCAAAAAATCACGCCTTGCGGGCTATTATTTTTCTCATTCCAAAAATGTATAGTTTTCCCAACGTTATTCCATATCATTCAACATCATTCCGCATGCATCCATATATTTGGATTCAGCATTTCAGCATTCATATACAATTTCTCCAGAATTTGCAAGTGTCTAAGCGGTTCAGATAATGGATGGATGGATGGATAGTTTTTAATTTTATTCCAGCATCTATATTACATTTTTGCGATATTTTAAGGGTCTCAGACACAAAAATCCATTCAGTAGTTTAGCAAAAGCTAAATAAAAACTGTCCTATCCTTACATTGTTTAACAACTCTGGCCATTGTCATTTTGTTGTAGTAGCTTGTTGCGATAATGCTAGAGTGGCTTCAATTACCAGATACAAATTCCTCGAGTGTTTTTAACATATTTGGCCAATGAAGTTGATTCTCTGTTCATCAAACAAGGTACTCACCCCAATGCCTAGGAACACATTGACAGCATTAGAGCCTGTCACGTTGCCAATGGAGGCGTCGGCATACTGATCTTGGATGGCCGCCACCTTGCTGGCAAAAGTGTCTGTGAGGGAAACACACACAAGGCATCAAGCACTAAGATTCTGATGGGAGAGTGCACATTAATGGTCAGAATATTCAGATAACTCTATACATAAAAGACACGGAAATATGTCGTAATTTGCTTATCACTAGTTTTTACCCGTATTCCTCCATGGATAAAAATAAATACAGAATATTCAGACATCATATTAAGTTATCATATGCGATACATGTAACATAGTTGCAGAGATATCATACATTATAATAAGACACACAAGTAAGGACCATCCATACAGAGCCTACCCGACTCAAATGACATGACACTTTCATTGTCCATAAAATCTACTTGAAAGCTTTTGTCACATTTATTTTGCCTGAAAATAAAATAACCAAACTGGGAAATTGACCGTTACGTCACATCACAGGCCAATCAAATTAACAAAATGTATTAGACTGAATTCATATTCAAAAAGTTGAAAATTGGTTGCAGGTGGCATTAGTGTTTCATGTTGGACATTGGTGGCAGGAATAATAAATCTTCAACATGAATGATTTTGTGGACACGTACCCATTTATTTCATTGTAAATTAAAACATGTCCACAGTCTCCACATATACATTTCATCATATTTATTATTGCTACATTGTGTTATAGTGACACCTTTGTCCAGTACAACGTTGTATGCCTTTATTTAGTTACGTTTTATATTGATTCACGTTCTCATTGGTGATACAGCTTTCCTGGAAACAAGCCAGAAATAACACCAATGATGTTACATGAACAATCTTCAGGAGTTGCTGAATAAAATACACCTGTTGTCAAAAGTCCAAGTGACAAACCGGGTATACACTGGGCTCTTGGCTCTCAAAGGGTGTGGGAGTGCCCATGCAGTGAGCTGTAGCAACATAGCTCGGTGCTAACTGCTAACCGGTCGCTTACCAATGATGTTTTAATTTAATTAATGCTTCTGGAAATCAGATTTAATACCTTTTATGTAATTTAATTACTTTCAATGCTTTTTAATGACCAGTGGAAATCCTGAAGAAAATGTCCAACTTGTTCAACAACTCTGTGAACTGTCTCAACATTTTCCCTGAGAGAAAGTTGTACTCCAAAACATCAGCAAGCAGGCAGTCACAGGTCAGCAACTCCTCTTCCTTAGTGACTCTTTCACAAATTCGCAAATGAAGGCTATTAAGGAGAGGAAGAGTGCAAAGAAGAAGTGATGCTTTTCCTTGAAACGTCAGCCAAAACGGATGATGGTGAGAAGAAAGAAAGAAAAAAAGAGGATGATGCGAGCACCCAAAGGAGTTGGAGGTGCAGAAGGGTTGAGAGGCAATGGGCCAAAGAAAAAAGGCCTGCAAAGATAAATCTCCCAACTCGCCATAAAGCTTCAAGGACCTTCTGCTCCCTCTCTCTCGTGTGTGTGCACTCGTGTGTGTATGCACACCACCTGCCTCCATTTTGAGGTGTCACTTCCTTCAAAGTCCTGTGTGTGCATCGCATCCCATCTTTTGCACCAATGTTCAGCGACGAGCGTGGTTCCCCAGCGTCATGATGCCAATCAAAACACCGCCCTTTCTCCTGAAGAGAAGCTGCCCTTAGGGAGTGACGCTTCGCTAACAACAATCTGCTAAATTTACTTCATTTCCTTCTCCCCTCAGGAGGAAGGACGATTGAAGAGAGTTTCTTCAACAAGTTCCTTCCCTCTGGGGCACGATCAACCGCAGCCCCATGAGTAAAGACTCCCAACAATACATCTTTTCAGATTTTATTCTTGAGCTTCAGAGGATTTTTGGGACGTTATGACAGTAAATTACAATACCTCAACAAGCAGCCAGATTATCAAATGCTTCAATGTGGACAGTTTCAACTTCTGCTACAGAACTCTACTGAATTGTTTGTAGCTGTGGTTCCCAATTTTTTGGGTGCCTTTAGAAGTCATACTGTATCGAAATCAAACTAATCAAAAAAAACAAAGAAGTTGGTAACACATTGAATGACATTTAAAATGTAACAGTGAAGTCTTAAGATTTTAAGATAAAAAAAATAAATATAAAATAAAATAAAATAAAAATATTGAATAATATATCGTCATTGTAGGGTGGAATCCTCGCATCTACAAAATCACTAATGGAGTCAAAGTTGGTATTATATCTTATACTAATTCACATCGCTTAAAAAAATGCTGATTTACTATGCTGTGATTAATTAAAACTGTAGCATACAGCAGCCATGCTAACTGTCTACATTAAAGTCTGAGGTCACACGTGCCCCTCGACAAGGCAAAAAGTCTTTAATACTGTCAAGTTTGAGGGTTTTTGCATTGACATTGGAAAAGGAACTTAAAAAAATTATTCAATTTCAAAAAATGAAAAGGCAAAAAAGGTGGCAAAAAAAAACAATATCAAAGTAACACAGGTATACAAAACACCGCTACAAAGCAGAGAGAAAACTTGACATGACGTGAGACACAACAACAATGAACTAACAGAGACTGAACAAACCAGGGAACTAAGGCCCCGCCCCGTCCACACGGAAGCGCCTTCATTCCTCAAAAGAATCTTGTACACACAGAAACATTTCAAGACATGCGAGTGTCCAAAAGAAGACGCTGAGGACGTTTAACGGCTGTAATGTATATACCAAGTCTGGAGTGGCGCTTTAGCGCAGCCACAGGGAGTTAACGGAAACCAAGACGACGAACCACTGATCTAAATAGCCGATAGGCCAAGACATTTTAAGCCACGAGGCCACCATATTACTCCTCCCAATAAACGGTTCTCGGCATATGATCCTATACATTTACAGTATTAAAATATAAAGACATAAAGACATATACTGTATATATATATATATATATATATAAATTAGCGATGCACGATAATGCTATTTTCAACCGATACCGATAAACCAATAATTTAGGAAGTGCCGATGTCGATAACCGATAAGTAAGTCGATAATTGTTTGCAAAATGAATTTGAATACAATTATACTTTCAAGTCCTAACATGTACAAATACATTGAAACGTGTAAAGAACCATGAATCAGCATTTTATTTATATATCTGCTTCAAAGACAACCAGTTACTCATTTTGAGTTTGCCAAAACAAAACAGTCATGTTTTAAAAATGCAACACAGAAAAGAAAGCCCACACTACCGCCTGCCATGTCGCCATGATGCATCTTCTGTGAACACAAGGTCGTGCGCATTATGACATCACAAATATGCAACACTACCAAAGGAGAGGGGAGGGGTTGAGGAGTTGGGCAAAACTTGAGCTACAGCCACAATAGATGGACCAACGTGGCATGTCTATTATTATCAGCGGATTTCTTTATTATCTGGTTTATCTGTATGACGTAAAATTGGTTGCTAATTGCCAATAATTATCGGCAGCTTTCTTTATTATCTGTTTTATCTGTTTGACGTCAAATTGGTCCATAATTGCCGATAATTATCGGCCACTGATATTATCGTGCATCCCTAATATAAATAAATAAATATATATGTGTCTATATTTACTAGCCTACGAGCTGTACATGTCTAATCTGTACATATACGGTAGTCTGCTAACGAGATGGAAGGAGTAAGATGGCCGCCCTGTCGCTTCTACGGCTTGCACGGGCGTGTATGGGCTATCGGCTATCCAGTAGTATATACAGATCAGTGAGACGAACACATGAGAAGTGACAATGGCGGGTGATTCCAGTACAACAACATCACACAAAATATTTTGCTGTAAAAGCTAAGGAGGTTGTGCAAAACGTCTACAACGTGGCTATCCGCCGTTGTTGACAGACTGGCGGTTCGCGCGCAGTCACGTGAGAAATGGAGCATACGTCATCAAACTGGAGGAGTATGCTACATATGGTGTCCACATTGGAACGTATGGAGCACGTTTTGAAATCTTTCCACTCTGGAGCCCGGTTCCAAAAGTGATCGGTTTCAAGCTCGCACACACAAACACATTAATGACACAATGAAAGACACCTGGACAATACTTGAGCGGCTGGAAGGTGCTGATTGGCTGATGAGAACGGGTGGATATGCTTTGATTACCAAATGAGCAGACAACACATGAACATGGGACACATGAAAATTGGACAAAACATGAAACAAAACAAAATGAAAGGAAATCATACATCATGACAAATATGTAAAAAAACAAAAAAACAAATTGTGGTTACATCATCCTCCTCAACTGTTTTTCAAAGGTCTTGGAGAGGCCATAGTAAATATTATTGTGTTGTGGTAGAAAAGGTTGGAAAACTATGTTAAAGAACCTGAATGGATGAGAAAATGAAAGATTGGTACCGGATGGTCTCTTGTCATATTCATGACAGGTGTTTTCATTTTAATACAGTCTTGTAGCGGAACTTGAAAGATTCCGCATTAAAGCACTTTAAGAGGAATTTACTGTAATTTGTCCAATAGCACAAATGTTGTATGTTGCTCATTTAGCTCAGATGAGGTTCATTTGTGTCATCTTGCGATCTGAAAGTGTCTGAAACTAAAAATGTTCATGAATGTCTTGAGTGGCCCAAAGCGTTTTTCCTTTTTTTTTGGCAACTTGAAAAGGTCAAAGTGAATCAACGTAATGGACTCTGCCATCCACGCTTCACTTCCAATCTACGCTGCGCTGGCTAGAAATGATTGGATATGTTGCTAAGCGTAGTATCAAGCGGCTTGAGTACATACTATTTTGTCAACACTTCCTGCTGTTTAAATGAGTTTCACTTGGCAGTGAAAACAAATTAAACTTGTGAAATGATGCATCTTAGGTGTTTACAACCATAGTTTTTACTTCCTTGCAAGCAGTTACCTGCATATTGTTTTCTTTGTGAGTGTGTTGGTGGGGGTAACTGTGATAAACGAGGTTAATCGTCACGGAAACCGCAGAGCTAGATGGGATTTATGAACTGCAAAAGCCAAATAACTGCAGGTCTGTTTTGTGGCAGCTCTGTGTGTGTGCTAATAAGGCTAAAAGGTGAGAAGGGCTGCTTGCTTTGCCTCCATTTTGTGCATCGCGCTGTACGTGTCTCTCTCATTCATCATCATGTTAATGCTTTGTAAGGCCGCCTGATCCTGACATGACAAATAGCCGCATGGTAATAACACACTGTGGTGGTGGTGGTGTGTAATCACCGCTTCACAGTTGTTTGTCCACATGTATGATGCTTGGGAAGGATTGTCTGTGTGTGTGTGTGTATTAAAACCTGTGTTAAACAGTATAGCTTGGGGGTTGTCTGTTGAAGCCAGCTTCTGTTTCCACGTTTCACATTCCGATGCAGCCTATTTCCTAAATCAGTACATTTGTGAAATTCAGGAGCCATTAATACTTTTGAGGAGGTTTGCCAATATATGGATGCGCTAACTTCTGTTTCCACAAGTTTGATTTTGATTTCCATTGTGGCCCATTGAGACATTAAAACTACTGTACTTTCCTTGATAAACTGAGAAGATATATGTTTAATATTTTCTCAAAAGCAGATTTTCTGTCACTTGGATCAATAAATCTGAAAAAATTACGTTTACTTTTAAAAGGTAATTTTTCTTATTTCTACCACAGCATATTAGCAAACTCCCTTGATTGACAAATTAGGTAAACTCATCGTCAAGTCATGACTTTTTTCAGGTCAATGTTTAACGCATTTGTTCCCCAAAACGTATAAATACGTTCTATTTTAAATGTTTTAAGTGTCCTAAATACATATTTATAAGTTTTTTATGTTTTTTTTATGCTAGCGCATACAGAAGGCTTTGATGCAGCCTCTCAACTGCAGAGAATGGTTGAGGAAATGGTAGTTATTACAAAAACGGCCAGCAGGTGGTAGCAGATCAAGAGATCAACTAGGGCCGTGTTAAAAAAAAGCTCATTTACCACAGTTCTGAACAAATTTGTGAATAATGATGAAACTTAGCTATACTCTAATACTTATTGCTGCAAAACGGAAACAGATAGAAATATATATATTTTTTTCCTGATGAAGAGCGTAAAAGAACACAATATTCTGTGGGCCTTGCAAAATCAGTCAAAATCCAGTAAAATAGCCAGGGGCGAAGGGGGTTGCTTCAGTGAAAATGGCTGGGAGTGAATGAGTTAAATAGGCACTTTTTCCCCTGTTTTAATTCTCACCACAGCCCATTCAAGGGGATAATAGGTAACGACCAATCATGGCTCACCTGTTTTCTGGGTTTGGTCAGCAAACTGAACCATGATTGGTCTTTACCGACTTCCTCAGCACAGGTGATGTAATCTTCAGTCAACAGCAATCGGGAAAAAAATTGTTTTTAAAGGTATTAATTGTATGCTAAAAATAATGAAGTTATCAAATTAATTCTGGACAAAATATTATCTTTTTACTGCTGAAAAAGGCTCGAGTCAAGTATCCCTTTAAGCCGCTTGGTTTAACTTCCATGCGTACAGTAGAGGTCTTCAGTTCTTCAAGAATCAAAGGCATGGCGCCATCTTTGTGATAAAAATTGATTCAATGTATTTATGGAACTCCAATTACGAACATATATCTCCATATTTAGTGCATCTTTGTTCCTTTCATGGTCATATAACCATTCTTCAACCCCAGCCTCCCTACTTCATCCCCCCCCGAGTGACTGATTGTTTTTAAGAGGCTGCTTTAGTAATAAATCATTTACTGCGGCGTCATTGCAGCATGGCCTTGCTTTTTTCTTCCCCCAGTCGAAAATGTGCAGAAAGGAAATGGGAGGAATAAATCTCTTGCACGAAATGGCCGCGCTGAATTGCAAATGTTATGCAATACAACACAAATCTCCTAAATGAGAGACCCTGAGGGGGTTTTGTGCTCGTAAAGGCCTCGTGAAAGGCAAAATGGGAAGAACATCCAATAGTTGGAAAAAGCGTCAACTCCCACTCTGTCGTGGGTCATCACGGATTTTTAAGCGAACATTTTTTAATGGGATTTTACAGTATAAAGGCAAGTATTAATTGTGCGCCTTTAAGTGTAGTACCACAACATATAGTGCAGTACTGAGCTCTACTGAAAAATATGTAGCATAATGAAGTACAAGAAGAAGAGGCAGAGAAGGTCCCAAAGAAGTTTCAGCAAGTCATTATCTAAGATCTATGCTAATTCACATTAGCACGTCTATAGCATTTTGCATATATGTTAGCATTATGCTAGCTGATATATTTGGGAATGTAATTATATGGTTTGCTTGAACTTAGTGGTATTTAAATGTATAATTTTAAAATATTTTTTGTTTAATGTGTCAGTTTTGTGAGTTTATTGAGACACAAGCCATTATTGGGCTAATTGACACGTTTTGCAAATAATGAATTTTTTTTCTAATTCTTGAGCTTTTCATTGCCACTCTCAGTTGAAGCTTACTTTAGGATTAAACATACTTGTAGAACACAAATAATTACCTGTGTATTTAAAACAGCTGCATAACTTTGCCATAAAATCTGCGAGTTTCATGCTAACACATAATGGGAATTGCCCCAGACAGGTTAACAAATAGCATCAGTCATTGTAGCTCACCTGGTACCGACGTTCCCAACGCAACAAAGACCACCGCTGTGACCGAGTCCTTCAGGCCCACAGTGCAGCCAAAGTGACACGCCAGGTCGCCTGTAACCACACATTCACGTGGAAGTGTAACATTTGGACACACGCTCAGTATACACACACATATACATGCCGCGGTGTCGTACCTATGACGGCGGTGAGCAGCCCGATCATGCAGATGGACACGACGAAGCACGCCCAGCCGTTCCAGTACTCGGTGGGCGGCACGAAGGCAAACAGGACCTTCCAGAAGACGGTGAGGAAGTGCATGACGTAGTCGAAGCATGACGGCAGCTTCTCCTCGCCGCACTCGTCATCATCGTCATCCTCGCCTGGACGCATGCAGAAAAGATAGAGAAAAGTTGAAGGAGACAAATATTCTATAAATACGAGGTATAATAATGTTTTCATTTGAAGAAAATAAAAAAACACAAGAAATATATGGGTAATGCAAATAATAATTTAAGGTTTAATGAGATTAAATACAATTACATCAACAGAAATAAAATCACGGAACATACTGTTACTTAACTTCCTCCACCTACACCACGTTGTTCCTTTGCTTTAGACAGCAAAATCATTGAGACTTTTATGTGGTTAAAAATAAATGTTTCCTTTTTCAAAGGGTCAGCACACGGTGGCTAATCTGCTCATTAAGTATGTATTAAACGGCCAGTAGAAGGTCAGCCCCCCCCTCTGTGTGTTAATTATAAGGGTGCGCCTGTCCACTGGGAAGCACCAAAATAGAGTGGAATATGATCTGATTGGCTAGAATTTATTAAAAAGGTTGATTTGAATGTGTGATGATCTTAATTACTGCGCACACTTCACTAAATATACTCTATTATTTTATAATGCTTTACATTTATTTTCACATGCCTTTTTAAGCGCATCTCAAACTTGTAGCAATGTTTATTTATATATATTTTTTTTTCAGCGTGTAATCCCCTGATATTATATTCAGTATCTGCTAATCTGAAATTCTGATTGTTTTCCGAGATGGCTTGGCAGCTCCAATTTAAAGCACAAACGCGAGCTGCATCTGTATGACAGCAGCCCTCTACTGCGCGTGTGTGTGTGTGTGTGTGTGTGTGCGTCTGACTTGTGCTGACATGCTCATGTTTATATTCATGTGACGCCACTCCTGTCAGCTATCCTCTAACACACAATGCGCACATACATACACAATCCCCAGATAAATACTGTAGGTACCATTAATCTGATTGTTTCTAGTAAACAAAGCAGCTATTCATCAGTAAGAGCAGTCAGTCAATCAATCATGCCGCAAAAACAACTGACATCATGCGTCAGTCATATTTGTACAAAAAAAGGAAAATTTTGGACCAACCATATATTTGGTGGCACCACTTACTGTATATGATGGGTGGCAGGGTTGAATAATACTTCTGTCCTACCGAAAGGCTCATCACCGACTGATTGGAAACCCTTCAACATCTCCTTTGTGTGAACACGTGTGACACCCACTCATTTAACTGATTGGACACCATTCATCAATCAAGTCACAGAGACGTGAATATTGTAACTATAGTGGACGTGGACAAAAGTAAATACTAAATTAACTAGACATAGTGCAATTTCTGCAGAAATTGCGTGGGAATGCTGAAAAGCTGAATGCTAAGATTTGAAAGCATGTGCTTATAAAGTAAATTGAAAGATGAATTACTAAAATGTGGTCCAAGCGGGGTTTGACCCAGGTGCTCCATGGTGGAAGGCAATTGCTCTAAACACTGAGCGACTTGTTTGAAACCATGGCTAATGGTGTATTTATTTTGAAAAGTGTCCATCTGATGCTGAAAACTATCATGCATTTAATCATTATATATATATCCTGGGAGGCGTGAATTTTTGAAGCAAGTTGAAATTTGAACGGTGTAAATCGGAAGTATTATGTGGGAGTTGTTACGCAGCAAAAAAGTGTCGAGAATAAAAATCACAATAACATACGTGGGAATGCTTCATTCCCACAATTCAACACTTGGTTGATTCATTGATTAAATGAACAAGACTGGAATCGTAGTAGCATGATATTTCGATAAATGAGAGGTCGAAGAACACATCCCTGAGGATGGGATCTTTTCTTCTCTTTCATCTACAGGTGATGGGCAGATCATCTCAATCTATTCGACTATTCCACAAAGTCTTCCATCAATTACCAAATGCAACCTCAGAGAGGAGGGCCCTGGTCCGGCCCGGCCGTGATGCCTTGGCTGAGTTCGACACACTTTAACCGTCCCGGAAAAGGTAATTAACCTCCCACATTGCACTTAAAGCAGCGAATGAGGTGCGGAATCCACAGGAGGGGAGGAACTCACAGAGTCTCAACGACAACAACCTTAAAGCCAATTGGCTTTAGGTTTGAAAGGCTTGGAGAAGCAATTAGGTGTCACTTATATGTGGATTTAAGAGAGCGGACCTCAAACAAGGACAACAATCCTTAACACGTCTCAGGCAACAGTCCAGTCCTGTAGGTGGCGGCAATTCTCACTACTGTAGCTCCATCTGTAGGATCTTGAGGGTAACTTTTGGCTCCAATACAAGCAAACCAAAATGGCGTAAAAGCGTAGAAAATACTCCTCTAAAAAATATATACAGTATATAAAGTGGTTGCCAAATGCCACACAACAGCGCCATCTGCTGGACCTGGAGTGTCACTGCATGACTTGGCTCCAATTCAAGTGGACTGTAACGTCCAAACAAACTACTTACTTGATTTGTTAACTAACTAACTAACTAAATAAATAGGTATTAAAATTTTTTATATCAGCACACGTTTTGGTGACTGAAGTGATATTTTAAAGTAAAGGGTAAAAGTAAACCATTGCGTAATGTCATACTTATTTGAATTCAATAAGACTTTATGATGTCAATTTGAAATATACGTACATCGATTTAGATTTATATATTGCTTGTTAGTAGGGCTGGCTGGGTTAAAAAAAATATCGAATCGGTTTTCCTTTTCGAGCCTGATATTGATTCATAAAACCATAAATCGATTATTAAAAAAAAAATCCTATAAATTCATAAGAAAATTGAATTTTAACGGCCACATTTTTTAGTATCTTACTGTTTTCTTGAAATGTAATGTTCACATTAATTAAAAAAAATGTCTTTACATTTATGAAATACCTGACTTAGTGCACTTGTTAGACAATTGAGTGATACTAATTATTGATATTGATATCATTGGTAGGCAATTCAGAATCTTTTTAATTTATATTTACAATTATCTAATTTGGATTATGAAAATTTTTCACCTCATTCTTGCTGATGTCAATATTTGTGTAGCACTTAAATGTTTATAACACATATTACGTATAATACCCATATTACTTTGATTAATTTATCGTTTAACCGGTGACTGCCTTTGCAAAATTTAATTTGTAATTTAATGTTTGTTGAATGTCTATCATGTCCTCGATATTTAAGAATAATTGATGACAATTGATGTTCCTTAGTTAATCAATATTGGATTGAAGTGAAGTGAACCGAATTGAATCAAAAAAATAAATAAAAATAAAAATCTAACTGAACTTGAAATCAAATAGATTGAGGAAATTAGAATCGATACACAGAAAAAAAATAATAGAAAAAATAAATAAATAAATAAAGAGCAATGATGATGACATTTCCGAATGAACAATACTGAGCTCTTTATAGAAAGAAAAAAATAAAAAAATAAATAAAAAAAGAATCGATACACAGCCCTACTTATTAGTGACTACAACAAAACAATGAGAACAAGCAACATTTGAAGCTTTTGTGTTGGGTCCGATCATATGCATGTATAGAAACACATCAATTATATGTAAATGCACCAGAAGCACCTCCAAGGCTCAATCATCATCACATTAGATGATTGCTTGGCCAGGGTTCTTTGAATTCTCTACTGGTTGCCAGGCAACAACATCCTAAGCACACTTGAGGTAGTGTCACCTATCAAAGTAGACAGATGGCCTGACCTTTACATACATGTACAAACATCAGCCTTTTTCCAAGCTGTTGCTTTCAACATTATGGAGCCCTACAAAAAGACAGTCTGTCAATCAACAGCCAATTCAAATGCACTTGACAATCATTGGTGTATTATTTAAAAAAAGAGGCAGAAAATGGGTAGGTATGAATACATATAACATCTTAGCGAGTCGTACCTGCGCTCACTGTGATGGCCTCTATGAACTGGTCTCTCCAGCTGTTAGTCCCCACCAGCAGAGCCAGATTGGTCTTCTTTATAAGTTTGTCCACTGTATTCTGATAAAGATGAAAAAAATTAATATTTTCTTCATTCTGTGGTAGGAGATTGGGTGAATGTGTGTTGATCTTTCCAAAGTGAAAGTTGGCGTATATAACAAACTCTTAAAAAAATAAAATAAATCCCTTGTGTTGTTTCCTTTGCTATAAATTGTCTCTTTTTTAAAAAATTGGAATTTGCTGTACAGTATTTCATGCGGCATTCACATTATTATCTAATCACATGTATTAATTTATTGCACACAGACTCCCAATTGTCATGACAACTTGAATTTAGACAAAGTTAATTTCTTAAAAGTTGCTCCTGAATGAATTTTCACTTCTCCTTGTCCCTTTTCTGCTATAATTGGCAGCAGATCCCCAAAGTTTCATGTGTGCCTTTTTTATTGGACTTTGGTGCAATATAATTTATGCCACAAGTCATAACAGCAAGAACACAAAAAAAAACCACCTCTGTTTGCATGTATGTGTGTGTTCCTCTGTGTGTGTGCAAAGCTCTATCTTCCCCCCTCCATGATCCATTCAACACAATTAGCAACCCGGTTCTCCCTTTAAAGTGCAAAGAAAGGAGGAGGATAACAGTCCCGTCGCTCGCTTAATTAGCACTGTGTGTGTATGTGTGTGGAAGACTACAATCTCGGTCCTTCATAAATGTTCTTCAAATGAGCCTAAATTGGAAGTAGAGATTGGAAGACACGAAAAATGCAAGAATTTTGCTTCCCTTTTTGTATTCGAGTTTGTGGCAATTCAGAAAGAAATGTAAATCAAAATAAGAGATGCAGTTCCACCCCAGTCCTGTGAGTGGCAGTAATAGATAGATGTGGGTGGTGTGATATGGTAATAGAGCGTGTGATTCATGGTGGATGTGTGGGTGCACTATTTGGCAGGTGAATAAGGTCAGCAATCATGGCTGTTATTCGTGTGTCTTTCCTGCTTTCTGTCTATCTGTCTGACAAACACACACACACACGCACACACGCACACACGCACACACACACCATGATTATGTGTACACTTGTCTAAAGAGTACGTGGGAGTAGAGCAATTATTTCCCATATACATCCTCAAGCTTTGTGACATTTTGTGTGATTGTGGAATGTGTATGTGTGTGTGTGTTGTGTATTGTCTTAAATGCAACAATCACAAAGCACTTTATGCCAGAAGCAAAAAAGTCCCTGGCATCACAAGATTGGAACAAACAACCTCATCTCACCACTTCATGGAGCGCACTGGCGTCATTGTTGCGTGTTGCCATGGCAATTGCTTTTTCTGTTAGTTTAGCACTCTTTTTTGCCAAACATATTCACATAACCCATGGGTAGGCAAATTCGGTTCTAGAGAGCCGCAGTCCTGCATGTTTTTGATGTCTCCCTCCTCGAACACAGCTGAGAGGCTCCTGCAGAACGTAATTATGAGCTGATGATTTGACACACCTGTGTTGGAGGCAGGAGACACCGAAAACATGCAGGACTGCGGCTCTCTAGGACCGAACTTGCCTATCCCTGAGTTAACCACATCATGTTCTAGGCATGGCTTCTTTTTTCTTTTTTTTTTCTTTTTTTTATATAATTGTCATAATTCCGTATTTTTAACAATGTAAAAACAAAATGTTTGTTTCCTTAAATGACAAAAAGAGGAATTTGTATAAGGTTAGCAATGCCCCTGCTTGTTATTTGGGTCATGGTGTCAATTATAGCGGCGGCTACTATTTAAGGAAGTACGGTAAATATTCCGACCGTGCTCATTGATGACTTAGTCATCCTTACCTTGAACTCGTAGGACTCCTCAATGACCACCTCCAGTTTGACGTGATCTCCCAGCATGGGTCGACCCATCTCGGCGATGCGCCTCTCCTCCTCGTCCTTCCCTGTCAGAGCCTCTTCTTCCTCTGCAATCTCCTCCTCCTTTTGCTCCTGCTGCTTCTCCTCTGCACAAACACATCGCAGTATATACAGTATATATTTTAAGTGTGGCGTCTATTTGGAGAGGGGCTACTGCGCTAATGAGCTAACATATGCTAAAAATTGAGTAATGCTGTCAATGCTAAAAATACAGTTATATTTGTGACATCGTGTTATGTCAAACGTTACGTACCAACCCCATAACAATTGCCCAAGTAACAAGTTTTAAACATTTTAATAGGATGAAAGATAATTGGCTAGTCACTAGCAAGTTAATGAGCTAGCATTCTGTGAGGACAACAAACAAAACTTTATTTGTTTTTGTTGTGTTTAACAATACACAAGTAGTAGGTAACAGGTAAAAGGTTGACAATAATGTAGTGATTAAGCTAAATAAAAACAAACAAACAAAACGTTTTAAAACATTTTAACATGATCAAAGCAAATAAAGCTAGTGGTTAGATTGTTGAGAAGTGTGAACTGTAACAATCAAGTCAAACACATTTTGAAACATTTTAAGAAGTGTAATCGTAAAGTCGCTAGCAAAGAAGTTAGAAAACTTGCTTTCTCTGAAAACAAAGAAAACTGAATCCCCAAGTTATTTTAACTTAATAATGTCTTGTCTAATTAACAACATATACAAGTAGTGAGTAACCGATTGACAATATATTATGAATTAATGCCAGTCCCCCACCCCCTCTGTTCAGTTGTTAGCATAGCAGTTAGCAAGCTAGCTTTCTGCGAGGCATCGAAAAATGAATCTTTATCTTTGATTTCACATTACATGAATATCATTTTGTTGCTTTATATCTTAAATAATACAAGAAGTGGGTAGCAACAACGTCATAATATTTCAATATATTTATTAATTCATCTAGCTAATTGTTTTTATTTGGGTAGGGGCTAATGCCTAACATTTGCTTGTGATCGAATGCCTTTACAAAAATGTTCAACATTCTCATGTAATGTGAAATGCAACAACCCTGAAACAAGTATTATAAAGTAGCACATTTACACAATGTTTTAATAGGATATTTAAAAAAAAAACAATGTTTTGCGGCTAGCATGGAAATTAGTAAGTGAGCTAAGTAGCTTCACCTGATGCTGTTTCAAATGTTCAATTAACTTAATTTAGTTGTGTTTAATGAACAAAATACAAATAGTAACCTATGTAACTGCTTGACAACAAAGTAGTAATTAAAGTCAAAGCGCTGGTGGCCATGGTGACAATCGGGCCCTCTCGGTTATGCTGCGCCACTGTCGCCGCCCGTTTAAGCTAACAACGCAGACTTAACATGTCCACAAACGCTCATAGCGACCAAATGAATGACACGAGATGGCTGCGAGAACCGCAGGAGGTGGACTATCACTTGTTTTTTTGTCTCTTGTCGTGGTGCAAGAGAATTGATGGAATTACGCCTGAATCCTGAAGAGCTGAGGATGAACTAAGATGCTGTGGAATTATTGTTGAGATGAAGAATTTGAGAATAGGAGAAAAAAAAAAGATAAATTAAAAAAATTATTAGGATAATGTGAAAGAAGTGTGTATTCTCACAATTAGAATATGCTAACATTGAGGTTATGCAACACAACATGGACACACTCACACAGACACACACAGGAGTCAAGGAAAAAGGAGGGTGAGAGGACATTGCTGTCAGACAAAATCTGTCACGTATATTCCCACTGAGATCCGCTGTGTGCATGTGTGCGAGTGAGTGTTGTGTGTGGGTCTTGACCCATGTGTTTTGGGCTGTTTCCCCCTCTCAGGGCTGTTCCTTCCTCACACGCTGCACGTTCAGCCTGCTGTGAACTCGCCTCTCGCCTCTTGCACTCCCTAGGCTTTAAAATATATATATTTTTTAATAATACAAAATAAATGTGTAATATCACGAGGCCATCTGCAAACCTCTCTCTCGCTCACACACACGTCGGATGTGTGTGACCTCACCTGCGAGTTGAGAATAAAATGAAACTAGACATTCGTGTTGAGTCAGCTTTCTTGTGAAGGCACACATTGGTTACAAAAGTCCTCAAATATCATTCACACTTGTATAATTAGATGAAGTGCATGTTCTACTTTTGATATCGGTTACACCTCCTAATTTGTACAAATGCCAGCCAAAACTCAAAACAAGACATTAGGGGTGTGCCAAAAAATCGATTCTCATAAGAATTGCGATTCTCATTTAGTACGATTCAGAATCTATTTTAAATGTCCCAAAATCGATTTTATTTAAATTATTTTATACTGTCTTGCCTTTGTCTGTGTGTGCCTTTATTTGGAGCGCTGTTCATGCTGTACCCGGTTTGGCCACTGAGGGGCAGTGTGGTTCCACGCGGTCTAATACACTGTTAAGTTGTAGCCACATTAGAGAGTAGAAGGAAAAAGTCACGATAAATTTGTTGCAATAAGTTTTTTTTCCAGCGTGGAGTCGTTCTTTTGAGTGATAAAAGTGCCGCGAGTAGCGCGCTAATTAGCATTAGCGAGTAAGACTGGAGTAGATCATTACAATTCCTTGCACATCTATAGATTGAAGCAAAAATCATTGTCAATCAAATCATTTTGAATCAAAAATCGTTCCTAATCGAAAATCGATTCTGAATTGAATCGCAGGCCCAAAAATCTAAATTGAATCGAATCGTGAGACATTCAAAGATTCCCACCTCTAATAGACATGTTATTAGTAGCTTGAATAATCAACAGCAGTTATATTGGCTCTCATTAGATGGTGAAACTACTAATGTCTAACGCAGTGCCTGATGAGAACGATGAAACGAGGGCCTCATCTGATGACTTTTCCGATGACACACAAGTACACTCGCATGCGGACATGGAGGTCATAAAAATGTGTGCAGGACCAATCAAGAGCCCAGTGGAGACATAAAACACGAGCATTAAATACCCACAAAGCACTGCAGCGCGCAAAGTGGGTATGCGTGTGTGTATCCAGGAGGTGTGCTTCATTTCCTTGCTGTGATTCTGTCAGAGCCAAAACTCAAGGTATGATCTATAAACACACGCCTGGTCAACACAAAGCAGTGATAGCACTGTTGTGCGTGTGTGTTTGTGTGTGTCATATCATATGGACTTGCTTTAATGAGTGTACACTGTCGAGTTATAGGTGGAGTAAAGACATAAAATTTCCCCTCCGGACATCAAGTGGAAAATATGTTCAATCTATCTAAGACACCAGCACTTACACATTCAATGACTATTTTGTAATTTTGGACAAAATAAATAAATAAATAAAAATCATATTTTTTTCAAGTGCTTTGATTTGGCTTTGCATGGCTGTGAAGGTGCATGGCGCCGTAAAGTCGAAACGACTTGACGTAACTCGAGGACTCCCTGTAGTTCTGCCACTGATGATTATTTATGATGTTTCACATTGCTACCTATATTTGAAATGGATTAACAGACTGGTCCCTCTAAATCATAGGTGTCAAACTCCGGTCTTCGAGGGTCGCAGCCCTGCAGGTTTTGGAGGTTTCCAATCAGCAGGATCGTTATCATGCTTATGCAGAGCTTGCTGATGAGCTGATCATATATCAGCTGTGTTGGAGAAGGGAAACATCCAAAACCTGCAGGACTCCGGCCCTCGAGGACCGGAGTTTGACACCTATGCTCTAAATTGTGGGCCAGTCTCTTGGGGTGAAAAATAATTCAAATGCACTGCATCTGCCCCAAAAGAGGCCGGCCCACTGGGCATCTTCCCTGAATGGCAGATGGCTAGTCCAGCCCTGCTACTTCCTGATATCATTACTGTCTGATGATAAAAAAAAATAAAAAAAATACCCATAGGCAACTACCTAGTTAGGGTGAATGAAGCACAGGTTTTATGGCTCTGTGTGTTTTTTTCTCTCACCCTCTATGCCCATTCCACCTGTGAACACTTTACAAATGTCACATGAGAAAGCTCTGACATTTTAAACCCTTGCAGCAGATTCACATCACATACAAGGCGCCCTGAAAGGCCCTGAGTGGCGGGAAAAAGAAGAAAAAGAAAGCCAGGAGGAGGAGGTGCAGGAAGATGAGAGGACAGGTGTGATTCCCACTCAAGCAAATCTCCGAAGGGAAGGACAGGAGGAAAAGTAGAGAATTTAAAAAAAATTAAATATATATATATATATATATATATATAAATAAAAAAAAATAAATAAATAAAAAAAAAATATATATATATATATATTTTTTTTTTTAAAGAGAGAGAAGCAAGAGAAGTGCTTAACCTCAATCAAAACGCCTGGCAAAATGAACGCCACACAGTAGAACTACTGCATATGATTTTTCCCAGCCAATCAGCAATGAAAGGTCACGCTAATCATGGAAAAGGTTACCAGTACTTCATTACAAAAAAGCATGATGAATCACAATTCGATTTTGTTAGACATTAAAACTGCTTTGCTAGTGTTTATTGCCCCCTGTGACTAATTACTGAATCTTTATGACAAAAGTGTGGTACGTATCTATTAAAGTGTATACATTTGGTCCTGATTTAGATTGAGGTGCTAGATTTGGGCCTTTGTACTTTAAATTTGATGATAAAACATACTACAGAGGTTTTTATTAACAGTATAAAGATTTTAAATTAGTTGTTGTCAAATTATATATATATATATATATATATATTATTTTTTTTTAACTAACGAGTATAAAGAGGGTGGCCAGTTGATTGAGGGTCGTGGAGCGAGTTCTCCTTGCAGCAGGGAATGGAGAAGGGGGGGGGGGGGGCTCACACCTGTCCAATCTGTCCCGTTGCCTCTCCTCCACTGGGGGGCTTGGAGTAGAATGTAGAAGGAGGACTGCTTATTGTACTCCTCTCGGTCTAAGATCATAACCGTTATGCTCTTCCTGTATGGGACACCCACACACACACATAAAAGGGGGTGGTAAATGCATGCATGGTATAAAACCAAACAACAAGACATAAATGAATGCACAAAACACACACACACAAATGAGGAGGAGATGTGGTGCACAAAGCGGCGATTCGCTCAATGAGGTTCCTGCCGACCTTTGGAGTCGTCGCTTTCCACCAGGCGAGGTTCTCCAATCTCTACGTAGAAGGTTTTGTTCTTCTCATACTCCTCGTCGTCAATTATTTTCACGTTGATGATTTTACTGAAGAAGAGGAGGTAGGATGGAAAGGAAGAAGAGAAGGGGGGAAAAGAGAAGCAAAGAGAAAAGTGAGGAAAAGGCTGGAAAATTAAGAAGAAACAGGAAGTTTTGGATTTCCCACCATACAGTTCATATCTATTTGGCAAAAGTATATTTCAGGTGTAATAAATCAACTTTGTGATGGTTTTCAAATACTAAAATAAGTTCACATTAGTTGACATTAAACATTTTGTAGTGGCACAATCGACAGAAACTAGCCAAGAATGTTTAAAATTTCAATTCATTTTAGGTCTGTTTGATTATTCACCGACCAAATTTATATTGGAATATTTACAAAATTCAGCCCTCAAAGCCGGTTCGACTGAGCAACATGAAATTTGGTAGGCATGTCTGTCAGGAGTAGCCGCACAAAAATGTCTCAAGAAGCCATATCCAAAAAGACATTGCAAGTATGCCATTTTGCCTTCAAAAGGACAATTTTGCCCACTTCTAGTTGTCCTTTAAAGACAAACTCCTACTGGAATATGTATTTAGATATCTGGTAGACATGTCTGCTGGCAAAAGACACGGGAAATTAGCTAGTTTGGTTTGAAGCAGTTCTACAACAATTTTGGCCTTTTTTGGGACATCTTTGAAAGACAAAATTGTCCGAGTAGAGTTTTTTTTTCTTTCTGATTGCTACCAAATTTGAACCATGTATACCAGAAGGATCAGGTGATCATCTTGCAAAAAACATGTTGATTGTTAAATAATACCAACAGAGTCTGTGTTTCGCCAAACATGTGAACTAATCTTGGATTAAACTTTGCCTTTTTACATATGGGAAATCACTTTTTCTCCACAAGTAATTCAGCCAAAAATATCCATAGCCATGTTGTATGAGTGTTAAAATCACTTTAATAATGTGGTCCAATAGAGAGTAGGACACATTTGTTTTGCAAGGTCACGATTCAGCCTCAGGTGGACCTTAATGAGATTAAATGGGAACCCAAGGCCACAAAACCACTCGGAACGATAATGTTCCTCAAGGCTGGTTTGTTTTTGTAACAATATTACGTCCCACCAAGTTATAATGGGATTTGTTTGGCTGAATTAGCAATGGACCGACTAGTGGTGGCACATTTTGGACAAAGGACTTCAAGATCACATGAAAAAAGTGTGCAGAAAGGATAGTTGAAGAAAGAAGAAGATGAAGAAAGCAGGAGCAACTTCATTTAAACACTCATCAGTTTTCCAATTTTCAAAAACACTCATCAAGCCCCTATTCAACTACAACAACACTGGGTCGATAAACCTCGTCGATCGAGTACTTTTCATTAAGATGTATGTGTGCTTGTTTATCTGTGTTCCTCCATCTGGACCAAAAACCCCAGATCCAAATCCACTACAAGGACAGCTTGTAATCTGGCCTGTAGGGCGACACAACATCAAAACACTCACAGATGCACACATAGTGGAAATAAGTCATTAAAAAACCCTTCTGGTTACAGCAAATGACAATGTTTCTTATCTGTGTGCTATGAAACATGCACAGATTAAATTAGAATGCACCCAAAGCGGGCACACATTGTAGATTTGTATATGTGATAGTGAAATTTAAGCATACAAAAGAGTGCATTAAAACAAGGTGTGTAGTTCAGTGTGTAGTTCACGTAACATTTTAAAGGCATTTTAATGGATTTAATCGTCATGGCGGCGGAAGACGTGTATCAGCCCTCTCATTATCTCACTACGCACACGCAGGTTGATCTATCTCCCACTTGATCCAAACAAAGCAGAGTTTAATCCTGTAAATTACTAACATACACACACAAAACAGAGGGGATTAACCTGTTAGAGGGGGTCACGCTCATTTGTAATTGTCTCATAAGAGCAGATGGAGAACAGTTCTCAACCTTCTGGACTAGAGAAGAAGCCAAACACCAACAGACTGCTGCGCTCACAGCAGTTGGAGAAATGATGGAGGGGATGATGGGTGGATGGATGGTGAACAGGTGAGAGATTAAGGAGAGTGAATGGAGCAAGGCTAGAAAAGAGAGGGATAGCAGATTTTGGAAGGATGGAGTAGATATTATGGAGGGTAGATGGATGGGTTATAATGGAGGTAGGATCGATCGTAGAAGGATGGAGGACTTACTGTAAAAGGATAGATGAGGGATAAAGGACAGTTTGTGGACAGATGGGAGAAGGGATGGCAAATGGAGTAGAGTTGAACGATAAGAACGACAGAGAAGGGGTGGAGGGAAGATGTGGAGGCAGAGATGGGAAATGGAGGACATTTTGTGAAGATATGGAGGAGCAATGGGCAACATACGTGAAGGACATTTTCTGCAATTATAGTAGAGGACAAGAGGACATTTGGAAGGTATACTGTAAAAACAGTTGGGACAAAAATAACCCAAATTGGTTCAAAAAGAGACCGACTCAACTTTGTGGGTTATTCATTGAACTCTAAAAGTACCCAAAAGTTTCTCGGTTGTTTTTTGGGTTATTCATTGAACCCAAAAAGTACGATCATATGAATACCCCCACCCAAAAAATCTATTTTTGGTGTATAAAACAATCCATTTTTAGAGTTGGTTTCTGGGTTATTTATTGGAGCAAAACATTTGGGTTATTTATTTGACCCAACTTTTGGGGAAATTTCATTATTCATTTGACCCAACTTTTGGGGTTAAATGAACAACCCATTATAACAAAGTTGTGTCAGTACCTTTTGACCCAATATGGGTTATTATGGATCAAAATGGTTTTAGAATGTCCACTCAAAAATAAAATATATTTATAAAAAGTAACCCAATTATCGGTCAAAAAGGCAATGGCTGCTACTTGGGTCCACTTGACCAAGGTTTTTGGGTTTTGTTGTACAAAAAAAATATATATATGATAATTTTGCACAAACTAAAATTAATAATATATATTTTTTATATGGGCCAAATTGACCCAACACTCTTGAAAAAGCTGGGTCAAAAATTAGACCAACCACCTACATGGGTTGATTTGACCCTAATTTCTGTGTTGTTTTATACAAAGCAACCCATTTTTTGTACACAACAACCCCCACAATTGGGTTGCTTTGATACAAATCAACCCAGAGTTGGGTCAACTTGACCCAAGTACAAGCTCAGTCAATTTGACCTTTATTTTTGTTGTTGAATTTTGATCAATTCTTTTTTTTCTTTTCTTTTTTTTGTACCCACCAATTTTAAGGATGAAGTAGCAGTTTGTTTCTTTTTGAACAGTAACTGGGTTCTTTTAGACACATTTGTTTTCAGAGTGAATAATAAGGGAGTGAGAATTGTTGTCTTTTTTTAGGTAGAGAGGTGAAGCAGAGGACATTTTGTGAAGGTTTAGAGGAAATATAGAGATGGGATGGAGGCATTCTGTAACGTGTAAAGAAGGGGTAGAAAGGGAATTGAGACCATTTAGTGAGGGTAACGGAGGAGGCATGTCGGAATGCACTTAATGAAGCATATTCAAACTATTATGCAAATTTACTACCTTAATTAATTGCCCTCTGAGTGGCTCTTTATTTTGAATCATTAGGATCCATCACAACCACACCACCTCATAGTTGTCAATACATCAACTAACTAAAATGAAACTGCACGTGTGACTCCAGTCCTGTAGATGGCTGTAATGAGAATTACAAAGTGGCTACCATTGCGCCATCTGCTGGATCTGATGGGTCACTGCCCCACTTGTCCTCAATTAAGAATACAAATCAGAATCTGAACCAAAATGAAAGTGTGTGAAATTGTCGTTTTAAATGTAGCCCTGTTAACCAAACCTCTCGTGTGGCACTAATGGCGGTAACACGTGCCGGAATCCAGTGAGGTCATGTGGAAAATGGTCCAATCGGGTCGTCGTCCATATTAGTTACACAGCAGGAAATCGATGAGGGGGTGGCGGGCTATGCTTTTTTCCCCGAATTCGAGAATGGTGACTTGTCTGTTGAAGCTGGCAGACATCGCAAATGACCACAAACACACACACACACACACACACACACACACACGCACACGCACACACACATTTCCAGACGGCCCACACGCACACATTAATCATGGCGCGAAATGCACAAAAAAAACCAAAGATGAGGCACATATTCTGTACGTGACCCACACGCTGGCTTGCGTGATGCGTTGTCATGACGACGTGATATTTGGTCACCAACAGGGGCGGCGAAGATTGTTTCCAGACTGTTGTGTGTGCGTGCGTGGAACACACTCACACTAACTTGTAGTGCTATGTGCGTATAATATTTGACAGTAGCCTACATTGTTTGCATTAAGCTGTGTCTAAGCGCCTGTATCCAATCATGTGATGATGTATACGGTGAGGATAATGTAAACAAATGACTCTCTGCTGCCGTGTATGTGCACGTGTGTGTGTCTGAAGCCATTTACACATTCATTCGATATCCTTGACATCAAGCTTAAGGTCCATGAACAAATATGCTCTTTGTCCTCACCTCGTAAGACATTTTAGCGCATTAGTAGAACAACTGACTTACAAGTAAGTTATTGTTGTTTATTTACATTACTACTGTCACTTTTGGTCTGCTAGAACACAATTAAACCTTACTAAAATCTTATTAATTAACTGCTGAACTAGTTACACTAGGCCCAACTAGTATATGGCACAAACTAGTAGACTCCTGGGGCCTCATGTATGAAGGGTGCGTACACACAAAAACGTGGCGTACGCATCTTTCCACTTTCACGTTCAGATGTATCAAGAGTGAAATGAGCGCGGGAATGTGCGGTGCTTCACGGCAACTCCTTGGCTGGCGTACGCTTTTCTTGCTTTGTAGCCGTTTGCGAGTCGTAGAGGTGATGCTGGGCAGTTGCAAGAGGTGGACTTTTTGCCAGGTGGTCGCTGTAAAAATATATGTAATATATTTCGATATCATTTTACACCACGCGAGGGGGCGGTGGATGGCTGCATCCATGTACCGAAGACGAAATCGTCGTCATGGGGGTGTACGGCGGATGACATGTGCCTAGGTTGTTGTTGGTAGCATAGGTTTTCCGATCACAAATTGATCAATGTCAAAATGATGCCCCTTAAACAAGCGCATTCAACATGCCCTCTATTTATCCGTGGCGGACATGCCACCGAATATTGTCACTGTGGGGGTAGGGCCGGTTGTGCGCCTGGTGCGCGTGTTCCAAGTTTAAACCTCCACGATCAAAATCAGATCGACACTCCTTAAACTCGTCATTCTTCCGGTATCAGCGGTGGCAGAGTGTTGTATTAAATTATTGTATTAAATTTAACTTAAAGCCTCCACGATCACAATTTGATGCCCCTACTCCAAAGGCACTTTCATCACGTAGGGTGTTATTGACTTCCGAAAACAGCCTGCCAAAAATCATAGTTTTTTGGGCCTCTACTTTGTGTACAAGTGTCTCCAGCTCACATCGTTTTTTTTCATTTGTGCCTCATGCTTTATAATGTGATTATCTTATAATGCATCGGACTTATTCCCACTCGCAAGCCCTGTTCATACGAATTTGCATATTTATGTACAGGTGTGGAAAGGGTCGGGTACTCTAACATTTCCGCATTGATTGAGATGTATGAAAGGAATGTGCTTGGATTCGTACGTACGCACAGATTTGTACATCTGGATTTTTTTATGCGTGCAACGTTTTCTGGAAATGGATGTACAACATGTTTTAGTATGAAAGCCACGCAAGTCTTAGTACATGAGGTCCCTGGACTTTACTAGCTGGACCAAAATGTTCACAAGCAGCTTTCTCTCACTAGTTAGCTACTAGTATTAGTTAGTCTACTGTTGTGCCCTTGCCATTTTACTTGAGACATCATGAAATCCTACTACTAGATACATCTATCATTTCACTAGTAGTACGAGTAACGCAGTAGTAGTTGTGCACACATCAACTAGTGTACAGTTTTGCCTAACTAGTACTTTCAATGTCCTATTAGTAGTGATGGACAAATGAAGCTTCATGAAATCTTTTAGTCCTCTAGATGGCACACTTGGTTTAAAAAAGCAGTGAAAATGTCATTGCAGTAGCCTTTATCTTTAAACCAAGAGAGCACCATCTAGAGGAGTAAAAATATTGCAAGTGCTTCTTGAAGCTTTATTTTCCCATCACTACGTATTAGTAAGCCAAAGTTGTTCTACTAGTGTGCAGAAACGACCTACTATGATGAGAAAATAATGTTTCTAGTAAGACATTATTGATCTACTAGTGCACCCTAGGCATTTCACTTAAGTGTACTAGTACATGGACCTTAAGATGAATGTCAAGTACATATGATATCCATCTTAAGGTCCATGTACTAGTAAACTCTTTGTCCTCACTTGTAGGACAACTTTGGCATACTAGTAAGACTACATGCTACTAGTGAGCACAACTGAGGAAAACTGTGCACTAGTTTAGCAACATTATAAACCTTTACTAGTTGCAGTAATATCTAGTGCTTCACTACTAGCACTAGTAATGTACATATGTCAACCAGTGCAAACTTTTGCCTCACTAGTAACTTATAGTAATACTACTAGTAAGCCAAACTTGTCCTACGAGTGAGGACAAAGTAAAGGAGTTTAACTTTGACTGTCTTACTAGGTCCCCCCTTCGACTACGGTAAAACATTTCTGCACACCAGTGGAACAACTTTGGCATACTAGTAGGAAAATTACATGTCACTAGTGGAGAAAATCTACTAGTGGACATTTTGGTGCTACTAAATGGTACTTCATTTATATCGCGCTTTTCCACCATACAAGGCCCTCAAAACTGGGGGTTCAGTATCTTGCTCAAGGATACTTCGACGTGGTCACAACGGCATGGGATCGAACCCACAACCTCAGGGTTGCGAGAAAGGCCACTCTACCACTGAGCCTCACCGCCCCACTAGTAGGGTCCAGGAACCTACTAGTGTGTGTCTACTAGTTGAGCCTCATAGCGTTACTATTGAAGAAGAATTGATTACCAGCAGGTCAAAAGTGGCACTAGTAGTGGAAAAAAGTAACTTTTAACAATTAGTTCCCTTTATTTCCTGTTGGGAATTAGAATGGATTTAGAGGTCCCACCTTAATTTGATTCCCAGTGGGTGATCCTCCCTTCTCCACACAGGATTGAAGACACACACACACACACACACACACACACACACACACACACACACACACACACACACACACACACACACACACACACACACACACACACACACACACACACACACACACACACACACACACACACACACTGCGGGGGAATTTGGGCTTGAAAAGGTGCACACGCCGGGCGTGTTTACATCCCTGACAAATGGCCTCCATCTGCCTCTTCGAAAGCAGCTGAGACATATCACTTCTCCTCCCTCACATCCCTTTTCACACATTAGCACCTTGTGGGTATTTATAGCAGTACGTGTTGTTATTGTATAGGTAGGAAGTTTTAAAAAAAAAAGCACTGTGGGTGTATTAGTGGCACTAAATGTCTAAAATTTTACTTTTTTATATATTAATTGCATTCAGTGTGGATTAATTCTATAGTATCCGTGATAATATTACTCTATGTGCATTGATGTTTAGTATGGATGTAATAACAATGTAAACCAGACATATCAATTGTGTATGCACTGCACATACAGTATATTGTTTGTAAATGAACCACATTAAGTATGTATTAATTGCAATGTGAGTGTATTAAATGCACTGGAGTTTCAAAACTTGTATGTATGAAGAATAACACCATTAAATATGTATTAACTGCATTTTAAAGCACTGTAAGTGCATAAAATATGCTGTATTGTTATTTGATGTAGACCGCATTGTGTATGAATTGTCTTGTTTACAGATTGGAGTAATGTCAACATGTGAAATTGTTTTCTTTTTGTGAAAAATGTATGCCGCACATGAATGTAAACAGTTTTCCTAGCACAGAGTCATACAGGAAGTTGTAAAGCACAATATTATTATGATTATTCTAAAATTTCACGACAAAACCCGCCCCTACATGACATATTTGGATCGGAAAAAGCAAGTTTGGGAAAACTGGGTTTTATTTTAGGTCTGAGTGTGTGTGTGTGTGTGTGCGTGCGTGCGTGTGTGTGTGTGTGTGTGTGCGTGCGTGCGTGCGTGTGCGTGCGTGCGTGTGTTCTCAGGCTGCAAGCCACTTTGTTTGCGCAGAACAGATTTGTTGTGGGTGGACTTGTGAACAAAACGAGTGTACTGTAGTGTACATGCAGGTTGTATGCACTCTTGATTGTTTGCGTCAACTATATTATGAACGTTTTTTTTTTTAACATGACTTTCATAATTTGTAAACACATGCGGTATAAACTCTGTAACTTCCACTAGCAACCAAGCTAAACTTGGCTCCTCCCCCGACAAACAAATATGTTAAGTCTCTCTGTCGAGTATCACTTCAACACTTGGTTGATATCGCTGACTACTTTCACATTAGCCATGGCTTCTGCACCATCTTGTAGCATCTTCAAGCATTATACAATGATTTTTCAGAAAATTGGTTCCAAAATCTATCTAGCTAAAACAAATATATATATAATAATAATAATTTAAAAAATTGGTTCCACAAAAAACAAAAATCGAATAAGTAAATTCACAAAGTGGTTTTACAGGCTTACAATGTCGTTAGCCGCAGAAGCTAACCACAACAACATCCTGACGGCGGTGGGCTCACACACTCACACGCACACAAAACACAATGTGGTCGTTATCGAGGCTAATAAGGAGCATGTGAGCTCACACAAACATTCACACCTGGGACATGCCGCTACAGTTGAACTTCCAAATTAATTAAGGCGCACACTTGCTACCTTACCCCTTGACGCGCCGCCGTGCTTGTCTCTTGTGTCCGCAGCTGTACAGCGGAGCTGATTTAAACATGGCAGCTGCACAACTTCACACATGACTTAATTTAGATTATTTTGAAGACAATGTGCTGTGGGAATCTTTTTGTGTTTACTGTTATGAAACTTGAAGAGATGTCTTTTTCTTGTAACAAAGAGGAGCGATATTATTAGGGATTGGCGTTATGGCCTTAAAACACAATCTCTGATTTTTTCCCCCCACAAAGGTCTGTTTTACAATTTTTATAAATTTTTCGCTTTTGCTTAGAGAAAAAGCAAATGACAATCACATTATTCAACACAAGTTTAGATTTTTTTTTTGGGGGGGGGGGGCACACACATTTCTATATTGTATTATATTTAATTTGAACCACTCACCAATAATAATAATAATAATAATTATTATAATAATAATAAAATGAAAGGTAAGTAAAACTTTGGGGATGGAACGGTTTAATTACATTTTCCATTCATTTCAATGAGAAATATTACCTTGACATATGAACATTTCAGGTTACAAACAGATTCACGGAAGCAGTTATTTTCATAACCCAAGGTTTCCATTGTATATTTTTTCCGCAACAATTCTCTCTGATTTCAGGCAATTTCAACGTTGGAGGTCCTTCAAGGTACATAAAAGCCTTTTTAGCACAGTGCTTTCCATTTTGCGCATTGTTTTCCTCAGCTCACACTCGCATTGTGATGCCTGTTAAATCGCATTTACGGGACTGGTTGTCTTTATTGGACAGCACAATGAAGAATAGATGATGAAGCCGTAAACAGATGCTCTTCATTTTGTACTTCTGTGTGTGTGTGGGGGGGGGGGGGGGGTGTCTTCAAGTCCCTCTTTGTGTTTTTGCAACAATTTTGTTCAGTTCAACTTGATAGGGAGTTTCCCCCTGATGGCTTCTCTATCTTTGTCCCTATCTGAAGTATGGCTTGCTAACCAAATAAGGCCCTTTGGAACATCCCGGGGAATCCCTTACACGCACACGCACACACACACATCGGAAACGTCAGTGGTACGCTTGTAAATCTTGATTGGAAACACAAGTGTGTGTGCGCCGTATAACATGATGATAGCGGTGTCCTTATTAGGTAACCTCACTTTTGTGTGTGGGTTTTGGTGAATGCATGTGTGTGTGTGTGTGGGGGGGGGGGGGGTAAATAGCAATTTGTCCAGATGTCGAGCACCTCTGGGTCCTCACCACAGTGCTGACGTGACATCTGGTTGTTGCGTAATTAAGTCACATAGTTAATATTTAATTGGACAACAATTTAATAGTATTTAGTATTGAGCAAGTCGAAAAAGCTTAATAGATTTTTTTTCAGGATTTTGTTGTTGTTGTTGCTTTCACTAACAACCATGACTGCACGGTATAAAAGCACAATCTGTATTTTGCTAAGAAAAATAGTAGTATGTTATGTAGTATGTTAGATAAAGTAAAGTAGTTAACATTAAATACAACATAAAGAATTAACTATTTTGTATATCACGATTTCATGTTTCGATTTTTTTTTTCTTCTCCCTATAAAGAGCTCAGTATTGTTCATTCGGAAATGTCATCATCATTGCTCTTTATTTTTTATTTATTTTATATATATATATATATATATATATATATATATACATATATATATATATATATATATTATATATATTTTTTTTGTATGTGGGTGAGAATGTGTATGTGTATGTGCGTGCGTGCGTGCGTGCATTTGTTAGCTCACCAAAAACCTATTAGAAAAAATCCCATACCGTTCACCTAAACCGAACACCGCCGTCAGGAGACCCGAGGGGACCAAAGAAAACCAAGGAAGGTGAAATCCAGCACCGACCAGACACCACCCACCGGGCCACCCATCAGAATTTTTCCCCAACCCAAGAAACATCTAAATTCCAACAAATCCCCAAAAAAATAAAAAATCAGGGAGACCTCAAGAGAGACTGAGGAAAGGAAGGAAGGACAGACGAAGCCGAGTGAGATCCACAGACACCAGCCTCCACCGATTCAATGACCTTCGATTTAATTTAATGTGAGGCACTTTCTGGTGTATGTGCCTTGGCCAGCTTGGGGCAGTACAATATATACAAACGTAAACAGCTGTTTAGTAACCCAACTTAACGCAGAGGATAAACAATAGATATGAGTGAATGTTGTTATATTGTCTGTCGAAAGATGCTAGTTTCCGTAGTACGTCTATGCATTGCATTGTGTATGTAGGATTGTGTGTTAGCATTAAGCTAGCAGACTTTTGTTTTGAAAAATTATGATTTGAATTATGATTTGGCCCCCCGCGACCCTTGTGAGGACAAGCGGTACAGAAAATGGATGGATGGATGGATAGATTATGATTTGGCTGTAGAATATTTGCTTCTGGAGTTCGCTTCATTTTTTTTCACTTTTGTGGTTGCATCACTCATACAAAAAAGTTTTGAATATTTCACAAGAAGCTCAAGTGAGCTGAGATGGTGCTTTGAGACTGTTTGTTAAGACTTTTTCCATTATAGGAGACAGTTTTCTTAATTTAATTAATCCAGTCAAGGGTGATGAGAGCAGTGCACATACACTTCCCATGTAACCCATGTTTTAATTGCAATTAGGCCAGCAAACATGCTGTAGGTGAGCGGAGGAGGAGAGCGGTGACAGATGGCAAGGGTGTGGAACAAAGTCATGTTTTAATGTTTTCATACAAGCTAACCGCTAATGAGCGTGCACCAAAACAACAAGAGGCCACGTGCTTGTGTGTGTGTGTGTGTGTGTATCTTCTTATCTAACTGGTGTTAGAACTCCAGACGTATGTAACCTGGGTACCCAACACAAAACAAATCCTTTTGCAGCTCAGTTGCACCCCTGGAAAGTTTTTCCAATCAACGTGAAATTTCGCATACATGTTTAAAAGGGTTGTGCCAAAAAAAATAGATTCTCATAAGAATTTCGATTTTCATTTAGTACGTTTCAGAATTGACATAAAATGTCCCAAAATTGTCTTTATTTAAATTATTTTATACTGTCTTGCCCTTGTTTGTGTGTGCCTTTATTGGGAGCGATGTTCATGTTGTATACGATTTGGCCACTTAGGCCCAGTGTGGTTCCGCATGTTCTAATACACTGTTACGTTGTAGCCTTATTAAAGAGTAGAAGGAAAAAGTCACTATTAAGTTATGCCAATAAAAGTTGCTTTTTTGCAGTGTAGGAAGAGCATATGCCGGTGAGTAATGTAAGATGCTACTCTGTATACATTATTGAAGCGTTTTGTATGAATAGCCGCTCTTTTAAGTGATACAAGTGCTGCGAGTAGCGCGCTAATTAGCATTAGCTAATAGACTGGAGTAGTTCATGATGATTCTTTGCACATCTGAAATCATTGTCAATCAAATCATTTTTCAATCAAAAATCGCTCTGAATCGAAAATCAATTCTGAATTGAATCGCAGACCCAAAAATCTGAATTGAATCGTGAGACCGTCAAAGACTCCCACCCCTAATGTCTACCATGGCAGGTCGCACACAAAAGTCTGAAGAACCCATGTCCAAAATTGAGCAGGAAGTAGGCCAGTTTGGCTTAAAGCAGATATTTTGGGTGAATTGCACAGCTCGTACTTTGACGAACTACTATAGGAAAGGTGGCACACTCAACAGAATTTGCTAAGTACGTTTTCAACGGGCAGGTTTCGAAGAAAGTCTAGTCAGATTGTCTGGGAAATTCTAGTGATCCGAGTTGATGTCAGCGTTGCATCACTTTGGATTTGAAATCAGCGCAGCTGAGGAGAAGATAAAGATTAGGGGATGAATTTTGGCTTGGCACGTCGATTATGATGGAGGGAAATGCCACGAAGTTGGAAGTAGGACAAGTTTTGGCACCTCACAATCGAACAGACAGTACAGTATACCGTTTGGTATGAACTAAATAAGTAATAGAAAGTATCTGCAAAAAAATACAGTTTAGGCTGAACAAGGTCACAAAAGCAACCATTTGAACCTCATTATTGAAACGTTCGGCAATCAATATGATATATGTCAACATTAAACATGCACACAAAAAACAAAAAACAAAAAACAAAGTTCTTATCTCAGGCAGACGTGGGCGAGATGATGGGGGATACAAGAGCAGCAACACGGACCAATTTGGCCTCCCTTGACGTAATCGCTCCGGAAACGCCGCGTCAAGAGATGTCGAAATTACATCAATATCAAGTGGATCGCCTAACGATCAACCAGGATGTTATGTACACCACCTCGCTCTGTCAACGACAGAGACAAGTGCCTTGAGTTGAAAGCATAAAAAAATATAAAATCTCTTGCTGAGATGAGCGATTTAAATGCATGTGCACTTTTGGCACTTGGTCAAACTTGAAGATGAAGATTATTAGACTGTAAAAGAGGCAAGACTGAGCACAAGCTGATGCATACAAGGTTTTCTGGCTTGGAAGAGCTAAACAAACAGAGATAACTCTCTTCATACACACGCATTGAGAAAACGCTCTGGCTGTGGTTTCCCTGGAGACGCAATCGAGTTACGCTGCCCGAGGCGACAGATGGAGCCTGCGGTTAGCGCGCCACAGACGGACGCGGTGCGCAATCACATCTAGGAATGGAATCCAATAGAAGAGAAGAAAGAGATAGCATTTTCCAGCAGCTATCCTAAAACAACTTTGACATGAAGATGTTGTGATAGGACCAAAGAACAATTGGTCCAAGCATTTTCTTATACATTTTGGATTGCTTGCACAGAAAGTAAGCGCATGACTTGACTTTGTTCTATCTTTACACGATTTACAGCGGCAGAGGTCGAAAGAGTACAGAAATATTCTGCTCAAGTAAAACTATATGAGATAATGGAAAGAGGAAACATAAACTCAACTTAAAATTTGTCACTTAATCAATGAATCATTTTACGAGAAAAAAAAATTACGAGATTTGTTCACAAATAGAATTGCAATTTACATGTGAAAGTCAATATTTTTACACTAAGTGGTAATGTTATGAAAACACCAATACAAAGTTGCAATTTCATGAGAATAATCATATGGTTTGATCATGTGAGAAAAAAATTGTCATACTTCTTTTTTTTAAAGGAAAATTTGGGAATATTTTTAGAATAAATTCATAATTGTTCAAGAAAAAGTTGCAATTGTTCAAGCAAAAGCAGTCTGATTCTTATGAATTAAATAAAGAAAAGTCAGAATGCCTGTGTCTGTAATTTTATGTGATAAAAGATCACAAGTTTATGAGAATACATTTGGTTGTATTTTTTGGAGGAATTAAAGTCATCATCAATCCAAAACTTAAGTTGGGTTTTTAAATGAAAATAAATAAATAAAAATAAAAATAAGTTCAAATTTTACAAGCGATAAACACACATTTTTTGCAACAACAAAAAAAGTCATACTGTACGCTTATGGGAACAAAGTGGTAATTCCCGGAGTAAGTCAGATTCTTGCAATTATGATTACGATTAGTAAACTTTTTTTAAGAGTAGAGTTGAACACTTTTGGAAAGAAATTGCATTTTTCATTAAGATAAAGTCAGATTTTTTTCTTAAAATAAACAATCGGAATGTTTAAAAAAACAAAGTAGTAATGCTACAAATAAAAAGTCACATTCTTCTAAGAAAAAGTTGGAATCTTTTGAGAATTATGTACTAATTACAAGAGAAACCACTCTGATTCTTACAAATATGATAAAAAAATTGTTTTAAGTGTGTGTGTGGGGGGTGGACTGTATTATCAGAATAAAGATGGAATCTCGGGAATAAAGTGCAGTTTTTCAAGAATAAATCAGTATATTCTTGAGAAAACAATCTGATTCTTTTAATTTTTAAACACAAAATAAAAATAAATCATAGGATTTTTATTGGAATTAAGTCAATCAAAAAACCAACAAGGCTTGAATATTATAAAAATCGATCCTCAACGCAGTCAATGCAAATGAGTCTTATGTTCAACAAACTATTGAAAAAGAAGAGAAAAAAAGTGTGCGCCTTTAAACTGCAGTTTAAGATGACTCTCAGGTTTGCGATGCTAGCAGAGGTTGCCGAGGTTAAGATGAGGTGAATTGTTCTTGAGTCAAATTTCTGCTCCGTCTCCGCGGGGCAACTTTGTCTTCAAGGTTCAACAAGGTCAGCGATGAGACGTTGATTGACTTGCATCACCTGTTCCTGTTCCTGCGTGCTACCATTCACTCATGCATGCTCAGCAGCACTTCACGCTCGACAAAAGACGAATGAAAAGTGAATTCTGGCTTGCGCTTGAGCCGCCAACGGGCCATTCTTTCCCTCGGCTGCCAGAGATAATAGATGAGCTTCTCTATTGATCAGAAATGGTCTTTCTCCTTTTATTGATCGCTCACAGGCGGGAAGAGTCTGTGCTCCATCAAATGGGGCGTCTTCAAAATGAGGTTGACGGGGATTAGCTGATTTTCATTACCAGTGAGGACTCCTTGTGCATCCACATTACTGCAGTGTGCAGGACAACCCAACCCAGAAGGAACCAGTGGATTTTCTTCCTAAAGAAATTACACACAAGAGCTGAAGACAGCGTTTTTTTTATTGAACATCACAAAGAAATTATGTTAATGTTGGATCAACTTCATGTTTTAAATGCGGCATGGAACAGATTACACATTATGTTATTGAGTGAAACCAACCAATAAAGACATTTAGCCCCTAAAAAAATTACTGTCGACTTTACATATTTTTCAAACATTAGTATTAGGCAGACACATTACGAGAATAATGTAATGCTGTAAACATTATTTTAATATCACAAAAGGAAAGCCAGAATATTTTTAAAATAATATTTGCGTAAAAGGATGAAATTGTACGAGAATATAGTCGTCAGTTGGAATATTGGTACAAATTTGTCTGAATTTTCATCTTGCGAGAATTATGCTGTAATTTCATGAAAGAAAAAAAAGGACAACTTGGCCTATATGGAATACTACAGTTTCCAATTCAATAATTAGAGAGAGACCGATATGTTTTTCTTTCAGGGCCGATACGGATGCCGATTATTAGTAGTCAAGGAGCCATTAATCGATATTTGGAGATGATATACATTTTCCGTAAAAAGTAGGTAAAAATTATTGGTATCAAAAAAAAAAAAATGCCAATCTTGACTTTGTTGTAATGTCTTAAAACATGTTTATTTAACAATTTTTCAGACTTTTCAAACTGTTCAAGGAGCTCCCAAGGTTATTAGTATGTCTTTAAAAGTTAAATGGAAACTTAAACAAGTCAATACTAGGTGAGGGACCAGACAAAGCATGGCTCAAAGGACCCCAATGATGAATATAAACTTTGGATTTTCGTTTCCCTTGCCCGGACGCGGGTCACCGGGGCCCCCCTCTGGAGCTAGCTGGAGGTGGGGCTCGAAGGCGAGCGTCTGGTGGCCGGGCCTGCACCCATGGGGCCCGGCCGGGCACAGCCCGAAAAGGCAACGTGGGTCCCCCTTCCCATGGGCTCACCACCGGTAGAAGGGGCCAAAGGGGTCGGGTGCGCAGTGAGTTGGGTGGCAGCCAAAGGCGGGGGCCTTGGCGGTCCGACCCTCGGCTACTGAAGCTAGTTCTGGGGACATGGAATGTCACCTCTCTGACAGGGAAGGAGCCCGAGCTGATGTGCGAGGCTGAGAAGTTCCGACTAGATATAGTCGGACTCACCTCCACACACGGCTTGGGTTCTGGTACCAATCCTCTCGAGAGGGGCTGGACCCTCTTCCACTCTGGAGTTGCCCACGGTGAGAGGCGCAGAGCAGGTGTGGGCATACTCATTGCCCCCCAGCTGGGCGCCTGTGCGTTGGGGTTTACCCCGGTGAACGAGAGGGTAGCCTCCCTCCGCCTACGGGTGGGGGGACGGGTCCTGACTGTTGTCTGTGCTTATGCACCGAACAACAGCTCAGAGTACCCACCCTTTCTGGAGTCCTTGGAGGGTGTGCTGGAGAGCGCTCCCCCCGGGGACTCCCTCGTTCTGCTGGGGGACTTCAACGCTCATGTGGGTAATGACAGTGAGACCTGGAGGGGCGTGATTGGGAGGAACGGCCCCCCCGATCGAAACCCGAACGGTGTTTTGTTGTTGGACTTCTGTGCTCGTCATGGACTGACCATAACGAACACCATGTTCAAGCACAAGGGTGTCCATATGTGCACTTGGCACCAGGACACCCTAGGCCGCAGTTCGATGATCGACTTTGTAGTCGTGTCATCGGATTTGCGGCCGTATGTGTTGGACACTCGGGTTAAGAGAGGGGCGGAGCTGCCAACTGATCACCACCTGGTGGTGTGTTGGCTCCGATGGCGGGGTAAGATGCTGGTCCGACCAGGCAGGCCCAAACGTATTGTGAGGGTCTGCTGGAAACGTCTGGCAGAATCCCCTGTCAGAAAGAGTTTCAACGCCCACCTCCGGCAGAGCTTCTCCGTTGTCCCGGGGGAGGCGGGGGACGTTGAGTCCGAATGGACCATGTTCCGTGCTTCCATTGTTGAAGCGGCCGATCGGAGCTGTGGCCGTGAGGTGGTTGGTGCCTGTCGGGGCGGCAATCCTCGAACCCGCTGGTGGACACCAGCGGTAAGGGATGCCGTCAAGCTGAAGAAGGAGTCCTATTGGGCCTTTTTGGCCTGTGGGACTCCGGAGGCTGCTGAAGGGGACCGGCTGGCCAAGCGGAATGCGGCTTCGGTGGTCGCTGAGGCAAAAACTCGGACATGGGAGGAGTTCGGTGAGGCCATGGAGAACGACTTCCGGACGGCTTTGAGGAAATTCTGGTCCACCATCCGTCGTCTCAGGAGAGGAAAGCAGTGCGCCGTTAACACTGTGTATAGTGGAGATGGGGTGCTGTTGACCTCGACTTGGGACGTCGTGAATCGGTGGGGAGAATACTTCGAAGACCTCCTCAATTCCACCAACACGCCTTCCTTTGAGGAAGCAGGGTCTGGGGACTCTGAGGTGGGCCCCCCTATCTCTGGGGTCGAAGTCACTGAAGTGGTTGGAAAGCTTCTCGGTGGCAGGGCCTCGGGGGTGGATGAGGTTCGCCCGGAGTTCCTAAAGGCTCTGGATGTAGTGGGGCTGTCGTGGTTGACACGTCTCTACAACATCGCGTGGACATCAGGGACAGTGCCTCTGGATTGGCACACCGGGGTGGTGGTTCCTCTTTTTAAGAAGGGGGACCGGAGGGTGTGTTCCAACTTTAGAGGGATCACACTCCTCAGCCTCCCAGGTAAGGTCTATTCGGGGGTGCTGCAGAGGAGGATCCATCGGGAAGTTGAATCTCGGATTCAGGAGGAGCAGTGTGGTTTTCGTCCCGGCCGTGGAACAGTGGACCAGCTCTACACCCTCAGCAGGATCCTTGAGGGTGCGTAGGAGTTCGCCCAACCAGTCCACATGTGCTTTGTGGACTTGGAGAAGGCGTTTGACCGTGTCCCTCGGGGAGTCCTGTGGGGGGTGCTTCGGGAGTATGGGGTACCGGGCCCCCTGATACGGGCTATTCGGTCCCTGTACGACCGATGTCAGAGTTTGGTCCGCATTGCCGGCAGTAAGTCGAATCCGTTTCCTGTGAGGGTCGGACTCCGCCAAGGTTGCCCTTTGTCACCGATTCTGTTCGTAATTTTTATGGACAGAATTTCTAGGCGCAGCCGGAGTGTCGAGGGGGTCCGGTTTGGTGGCCTCAACATTGCATCTCTGCTTTTTGCAGATGATGTGGTGCTGTTGGCTTCTTCAAGCCGTGATCTCCAGCGGTTTGCAGCCGAGTGTGAAGCGGTTGGGATGAGGATCAGCACCTCCAAATCCGAGACCATGGTCCTCAGTCGGAAAAGGGTGGAGTGCCCTCTGCGGGTCGGGGATGAGGTCCTGCCCCAAGTGGAGGAATTCAAGTATCTTAGAGGGTAGGTTAGAGCGGGAGATCGACAGACGGATCGGTGCAGCGTCTGCAGTGATGCGGACGCTGTATCGGTCCGTTGTGGTGAAGAAGGAGCTGAGCCGAAAGGCAAAGCTCTCGATTTACCGGTCGATCTACGTTCCTGCCCTCACCTATGGTCACGAGCTGTGGGTCGTGACCGAAAGAACAAGATTCCGGATACAAGCGGCCGAAATGAGTTTCCTCCGCAGGGTAGCCGGGCTCTCCCTTAGAGATAGGGTGAGAAGCTCGGTCATTCGGGAGGGACTCAGCGTCGAGCCGCTACTCCTCCACGTTGAGAGGAACCAGTTGAGGTGGCTGGGGCATCTGGTTCGGATGCCTCCTGGGCGCCTCCCTGGGGAGGTGTTCCGGGCATGTCCTACCGGCAGGAGGCCCCGGGGACGACCCAGGACACGCTGGAGAGACTACGTCTCACGGCTGGCTTGGGAACGCCTTGGGATCCCATCGGAGGAGCTGGCTGAAGTGGCTAGGGAGAGAGAAGTCTGGGCTTCCCTGCTAAAGCTGCTGCCCCCGCGACCCGACCCCGGATAAGCGGAATTGAAGACGGAACGGAACGGAACGGAATACTATAGCTCTCTATAGTTTTCTAAAGTATTTTTTTTCCAAAATTTAAAAATACTTAAAATCTTAAACTTTCCCATTTATTTGTTTTAATGTCAAACAAAAACAAATGGTTCAGACGGATCCCAGAGTCAGAATCATCTCTTGTAAAGTAAACTGAAAATTTAAATAAAGTTCCCTGAGATTGAAATGGTTTTCGATTGACCTTTTATCGACTGTCAGATTTTTTTATTTTTTAAAAAAAGGAAAATACTAATATTTGTCCCCAAAAAATCAGTCAGGCCGATTACCGGTCTGTTTCTGTCATTAACTCTTTGACCGCCAAAAAACGTTTAATAACGTTTAGTAAAATCCAAATGAGTGCCGCCAAAGACGTTAAAAGACGTTCACTATGTTTTTTTTGTTGTTTTTTTTGAAAACGGGTGGAGGAAAGCCTTGGCAAGCTGTGCTGAAAGTATCAAGCAGGTCGAGTTAGTATAATGACTATTTTTGGGCACTAGATGGCAGCGATGACTCTCTTTGGACAAGATCGGGTAGGAGTCAGTAGAAGACGTGAGGCGGAGCTAGAGTGTTGAGGGGAGAATGGCTGAGGAAGCGAAAATGGCGACCGGTTGCAAGCAGCTCACGCTTGAGCATTTTTTTCAAAGACGAAAAACATCGACCAATGCTAAAGAGCACATTGATGATGATGATGGTGACTTCGAGGTTGACGCCGAAGTTGGAAGCGTTGACGCGGCGGCTTCGATCGCGTCGTAAAGCCTCACCGGCTAGCGATGCTAACGCCGGAAAACGAGCACTTCTGCACAGGCGGACGATGAAGAGTACCCCGAGTCCAATGCATATTCATCGGAGGAGTGGGTACAGTCTGATCACGGAGAAGACACTCGTTCTGGACTACGATGCCACCATGAATGGAGTGGATAAGATGGATCAGAACATCTCTTACCACCCGGTATAGGAACTGAAGGACGTGAGGAAGCCAGACGTAACACCAGGTCACCGTATCATGATCCTGAGAGTAGACTTGATGACAACATGGCCAAACACACACTGCAGTATATACCTGCTACTCCCCGGAAAAAAAGGCCGGCAAGAAAGTGCACGCGAAGGGGCAATCGCAGTGAAACTAATCTGTGGTGCAAATCCTGCTGCGTCCCCTTGCACGCAGGGGAGTTTTACACAATATACCTCACAAAAAGAAAAACTGTGTAGTTGAAACATCCACGCAATTGTAAATAGTACCACAGTTGCACACATTTGTAAATAGTTTGCCAAATTGTTTTGTCAAATTTTTACACTGTTGAATGTAAATAAACGTATTTTGCTATCAAAAAACACTTTTTCATTGTTGGTGGTAGTGTTTTACAGAAGTAAAGCACTGTTTAGGTGTTTGTGGCATCATTCATGGAAAAAAAAAGGTGTCAAATTCACTAGAGTGCATGAAATAATATTGTTTCACAAAAAGCTTGATTTCTCCGTATTTTGGTCCAAAACAGAGCAAACTAACCTATTTTCTATTGTTGATTACTGAAAAACGGAATAAGGTAGAAACAAACTTTTTTTTTTCTGATGAAAGATGAGAGTTCAATCTTTCATTTGGTAGTATCTGTATTTCCATAGTCCAAACACAAACTTTTCTGTGGACCTTGAAAGATCAGTCAAAATGCTTAAATCAGCTGGCACCCACATATCTTTTCTGAAAATGCTTGGCAGTCAAAGAGTTAATACACAAAAGTTTAAAACGGCATTGTGTGTATTAGAGTTTTGCAAAATTTATCAGCACAATAAAAACAAAAAAACAAAGTCATGAATCTGTATTCCAAGATGTTTTCCAAATCATTCTAAATAATTTGTATTTGAACTCCCTGTAAAACAAACACACTAGACTCCACAATCCATAACTTTCCAAACATTGCCCCGACGCTGTCAGCTAGGCGCCACACCAGAATACCATACAGTAACAGTAATAGTGAACATCCTCATTACGTGACAGTATGGGATGCCGCTTGTGGCATATCTTCAGCTCCCTTCTCCCTGATTTCAACAGACACCTGTCAATCAATCCGACGTGGATGGAGACGAGGTGGCCCTAATCAGAGCTGTGCAATGTACCTTGTACCGCTTGACATATTGATGACATCATGCTAAGAAAACACTGCGAGTCACGCCACTTCCTGAGTGGATACATGAGGCAGGACACAAACAACTATCATGTCAAACATCTAATTGCTTTGAGCAATTTATGAATGAATGAATTAATTAATTAATGAATGAAGCAGTGGCAATGGAAGACCTTGATTGAGAAGACCCAATTTGTAGTTTTTGACTCCAGAAAGGTGGTATTCCTTTTACTGTAAAAAAAAAGAAAAAGAGGTGTATCTGAATGGCGACTGAGGTCTGTTCAAGGATGTAAACGGATGGATGGATCGATGCACATTTTGGTCATCTTTGTCTAAAACGCCTTATTTCCGCCACTTAAGTTTGAAAGTGAGCTCCAAACTTTTGCTCCAGTGGCTCGGGTGACCTGAGAGAAACTCACCATTTGAAAAAAAACCATCAGTTTATTTGTTTTGCCTCTATTTTTACCGACGGACCGCGGGTGGTGGCAGCTGTCCCAACACAGCTGGAAATTTGACTTGGGGAGTGTGCAGGTGTGTTACATCCACCTTTCTGTTTGTGTGCGTGCAACCGGGTGAGCAATGGTTTCATCTTTGTTTTCGTTTCATTAGCTCCTCCAAAATTATCTCGCCCCATCTGCTCACAGACCTCAAGTTCCCCTCCCATCACTACCGCCACGCTACCTCTCATTTTTCACCAGATTCCCTGACACGACCCCCCTGGCGCTCGTCCCTGACACGCAAAGGTGCGCTAAATCGCTGCAAAGTCATCGAAAAAAAAGAAAAGATACAGAAAAATCATCCTGGTTGTCCGCCCAGGGCTAATTCAAAGTGCAGCGGCTGACTTGCTGAGTCATGGTTGGCCATATATTGCCCTTTCCTTGTGAAATAAATTAAATATAAAAGCATGTGGTAAAAGATGACAACATCAACATTTTGGAATCTTTTGAAATAGAACATGACACTCGTCCATAACCCATTTGAATTATGTTGCTAAACAAAACAGCAGCGACTATTGAGGCATGTCTTGTAAATGTACAGAATTAAAGATAATTTACAGGCTGCCACATGTAAACACTACAGATGATCAAATCTTGGTGAAGCAGCATGTGGCTCATTATTGAAGATTAGTTTTAACCACCGCCTTCACGTTCTACATAAATATAAAGTAAACCCTTCTCCATCACAGTTTCCAGGTCGAACATCCGTATTTGCATGTAGGTATCATTGTTGTCCACTAGGGGTTGCCATCCTCACATTCCACCCTATAATATTTATGAGTCTTGAGTGTGTGGGGATTTAAAAGCCAGGGCCTGGCATCGATGAGTGACGTGGGAGTCAACAAATGGGAGTATGGAGTAGGCTGGCTGTTAATTGGCTAAATATCAGCCAGTCTGTGTGTTAAACACAGATGTGGCATCAGCATCTCCTGCATGAACGTGCAAGTATTTGGATGTCGATGTTCATTATACACAATTTATTTGTCTTTGTCTTACCGTTTTTGATGTATTTTTCCACAAGGGTTTATTTTAAATTCAAATTTAGCTTGACATATATTATTATATACCAGTTATATTGTTTAGTAATTGCATTAATAAACACCATTCCTAATTTGCTACTGAGCATATAAACAACCCTGCACACTATTTGCGGAAATATGCTAGGTATAAATGAAGTACTTTATTTGCTGAAGGAGACACAAACAAATTAGTATCATCAACATTCTTTAGTAACATTTATTGATCTTTCGGTTATATGTTTTAATTTGGAGTTCCACTTTTTATTTCCTGCCGGAGCAAAAGTCTGTTCTCGCAGAATCCCCCAATAAAGCCCGCAGACAGGTTTAGGAATAGAAAGTAACAAACATAAAGGATGATGCAGGCTGATATTTCCCTCAGGAGGAAGCCAAGCAGAGTTAGGGGAAGTCGAATTTCTTCAAAACAATGCTGCTAAAAATCACTTGTGTGGATTCAAGATTTAGTTTTCTACAGTGAGATTGATATTATCATCAATGTTACTATCATTATAATTATTAGGGTCTAAGCATGCTGTGCTCAGATATTTCATTCTATGAAAATAAATTTGCCGCTTTGCGTTTTTTTTTCCAACAGAAAACTCAATAAACATCAGCTTGTGGCGGCCACAAATGTTTAAAAAAAAAAAGAATTTAATTGGTAGGCATTTCTATAATGAGTTGACCCACAAAAAAAGTCTTAAGAAGCCATACCCAAAGAGATAGAAAAAGTCTGCCATGTTGGTTGGAAGCACCCATTTAGGGTCATTTTTGGCCATTTCCAGGGGTTCTTCAAAGACAAACATGTCATAGAGATTTTGTCCATTGACATGGCTACCAAATTTGAACCAAGTATACTAGACAGATGGATGACACAAAATTGCTAAAATGTTGAATTTTTTCATAGTATGTAGACAGAACATGGTAGTGAAGGTTGATGACATAAAACTAAAAAAATATTATAACTCAACCAAAATAACATTTTGAAAATGTTGCCCCCAAAGCCAGTATCACTTAGAAACAAGGCATTTGGTAGTCATGTCTATTATGAGTAAACCCTTAAAAAAGCCAGCCATTTTGGTTTAAGCGGTTATTATAAGATCACTCAATATTTACAAGGGTCCTTCAAAGAAATACTGGAACATGTTCGAGAGATTTGGTCGAATTGCTACCAAATTTGAACTATGTGTACGAGACAGGTGGTCCTTCATACTCTGTATATTTCCTCCAGACATCATTTAACAACTTCCACTGCCTTTTTGTAATTTTCGCTGACTACCTTTTAATAGTTTTTCAAACCCTGATGACAGCCTGTGTTTTGTATTTTCCTCATGAATAATTCATTAGTTTCAGGCAATCTATGCAAGTGTACCATCTGATGCAGATCCAAATCAGAATCTCATCATTATCTGAAAAATCTTTGATGAGCGTATTACCTTTGATTTGTGACACTGTCAACCAAAAAAATAGAAAATAAAATAACTAAATTAGAAGGCAAATCCATTCAAGGCTGACAAATAAATTGAATGAGAACCAATTGACGTGCTGATTTCAAACTGAGTTACATGCATAATGATCGGAATTCTGCTGTGCAATAGCGTGAACAAACAGGTGGTCTCCCAGCGGGGCGGACAGCTCTGCAAAGGTCTCCACTGCCAGGACACCGACAAGTGCGGGTGTTAGAAGATTAGCATGGCAAAAGATGCTGCTAATTGGCTGGAAAATCACATTCTAGGAGCAAATTGTCAACGACGTGCTATGTGGCGACGGAATGTGTGAAATATGTCTTGGTTGTAAAGTTCATAGGGTGTAGTACAATATGCAAATACTGTAAAGGTCATGGCGAAAGTATTAGTCAAGGAATCAAAAGGTTAACTTCCCTGAAAATATGAACACTGAAAAAAATAGTACAGTCGGTGTTTCAGTGCTAGTCTATAGCAGCTAGCTGCCATCCGTATCTTGATTCTGAATGTCCGTCCAAGTACGAGAATGTAGAAATCCGAGAGCACCATTGAAACCAAGATCAATTGCCATTGGTCTTGTAGCATCCAGTAAGTCCAGACATGATGTCATTGATCGGTCACCAATAAAGCCAGGGCAGTTTGGTGTCACATTAGACACCATTGATCGCCTCTCAAACCTGCAGCTCGCTTGGCTTGACCGCCACACAGTTTTTTTTCCAGGCCCTGGAGCTTATTCAGCAAGCAGCTATGTGACACGTAGATATATTTAAAAGATAATAGTGCCTTGCTTGCATTTGCACCGGGATAGATACTGTTGATGGGGCTTGCTCTGCAATAAATGTAATGAAACACGTTGACCTTCACAAGACGTTTAACAAGCCTCGTACGGATAACAATGCAGCAGTTAGATTATTAGTACAATTTAAATGGTGCTTTCCCTCATTGAGATATTTTAACTGCTTTATTTAGAAATGTTAAAACAGCTCCCAGATGTCTTAGTAACATGCTGAGTGCGGTTTTCATTAGTGAGCATCAAGACGAAGCAAGGAGGTTGCAAAAAAGTAAGCGATACTTAAAAACAAACAAAAACAAACTAACAAAGGAAGACCATACTGCATCATAGAGGGCTTTAATGCAGATTCCTTTAATTCTGTAGCCAAACCACTGAGACTGTCGTTTCGCTCTTCTTCAAGATCATCATAAAAACAGCTAATGCTTTAAGGCTGACTCTTTCAATTTCCCATCGCTTTAACTACCTTCAACTGGAAAATACAAACAGATTTCAGCACTTCAACAAGATCGTTACAAAACCGGGACATCCAGCATAATCACTTGCCTTAATGCAGTCATTTTCAATCTTGACACTTCAACATTTTGAACAGGAATGACAAACAACCTCAATTGCAGTTTATGCAGCACTTTCTCAAGGCTGTTACGGATATTACTCAGAAAGACTACTAGCGACTCTTATAATATCTCAACAGTCAGAATCGTCATAAAAACGAGACCGTCCAGCATCACAAATTGATTTTAACATTCACTCTTTCAATATTTTGACACTTCACCATTTTTTAACAAGGACTGACAAATGACTTAGAATGCCTGTAAAGTAACGCTTCATCAACATTGTCACAAAACAAGACAGAGACAGTACAGCATTGTTGATTGCTTTAAAAGCTTTATTGCAGAATTTTTCCATTACTGTCCTTTTCACCATTTTAACACGAATGACCAATGACAGTAACACTTGGTAAGGTTTATAAAATAACAACAACAGGAACATCCAACACCATGCTTTAATGCACACTCTTTCAAGTTCTCACCCCCCCCCCCCCCCCCCATTTTGAACAGGAACGACAAACCAAACAGCACTTTGTCAGGATGTAGCTTGGCTGCAGAGTCCCAAAATTAAACAGAGGTTTAATTTCACACCCGACAGCGCTCGCATTGCACACAAATAGCGAGCACCTCTGTTGCACCACACTCGTAAATTGTAGCGGTAAATACTGCCGACGATGTTGAAGTGTCTTGGGGTGGAGGCGAAGTTAAAAAGTCAGAGGACGTGGCAGCAAAGGGTTAGGCAGCTAGTACGAACCTTTCGTGTTAAACTGACACCGAAAGGCGATCTATCCTTTTGAAGTCAATAAAATGTGAATACAGCGCAAATACTCTGCGACAAACCAAGATGATGATTTTCCCCATCGTGATCCAGACAGGTTGCAACCTTTTACAGACAGCCGTCTCTATTTACTCCAGCTTTCAGTGACATTTACACAGCTCCAGTTCAGATTGCTGCAGGCTAAAGTTGCTAACTGCCAAGATATACTATACACTAACACAGGCGCCACGCTGCGCTAGCTGCAATTAGAAGACTACTGAAGTCAATGCAAATGGAACCCAAATGCAAATTATATGCACTACCGAACAAAGTTAGAGGCTCATCTCGCATTAAAAAAAGCATTGTGCTTTAATTCACATTCTTTCTATTTGAATTTTACCATTGTAAACAGGGATGAGGAATTTCAAACCTAATTGACAATTTTTACAGATACAGCCAAATTTGACATTGACATAATAATGAGCTATATTTTTCTCTATTTTTTGTAATAGGCACAGTGCATTTTTAGCATTAATATATTATATGGATTATCCCCTAGACTGACATGAATATTTTACCATTTTGAACAGAACTTGGGAATTTCAAACCTAACGCATAAATGTGGAGCCTTACTTATTTTTCTCCAGTTTTTGGTAAATTTGTAATTTTTTTTGTAATAAGATGTCATGGAGCTCACCCCCTTGGAGTTGACTTACAAGCATGAATTTCAAACAAACTCTTTATACACAATTTGTTTTTGAGAAGTCAGGAGTTTATTCAGCATAACATTCAACCACTAAAACTAATTTAGGAATGCACGTAAGTGACTATAAACGGACTATTGTGGAATCTCAATCAAATAAAACAATTGGAGGAACCTTAGTGATCCTAATGTGAGATGTTTCGTAAATGCTTTTCAATCCAATTTATGTAAGACCACAACCCACGGTACATAACTTAATAACATATTTCTTACCACTGTAACCATGTTGGAATGGGCTTTAAAAAAGATTCAACCCTAAGACACCAGTGGATTGTGCACAATCGATTGGTTATTAATTATGACTGGAGGCAACAGAGGCAAAATGGAGTGTGCCACTTAGCTCCAAGCATTTGATGCAGTCTCAAATCGTTGGTGACAACAAATTTATGACATGCATAAACAGGAGTCTAGAAGTCAGAGAAAGGTTCTTCCTTCCAATGTAACTAAAGAAAAAAAAGATAATTAATTTTCATTAAAAAAAAAAACACTACAAAACAAATCAGCTAATCCTTGAATCTCAATTGAAACTGAAGCAAAAATACAAAATAGCATTAGTATGGTGAATGACGCTGATTACATCCACACACCCAAGTACTTATCAGCCTCCTACATTGAAATAAACACGTTTCTTGTCCAACATGTCTATTGGCTTACACTGAATTATAAACAGTGACTTTTAATGTCATATGGAAGAAAAAGCTTGATTCCACTAGAATCTTGTTGACTCTACCACTGTGGCCGCCTACGCACCGCCCTCGAATACTGCATCTCACACACACACACACGCACCCCCCCCCCCCCCCCCCACGCGCACGCACACACGCACGCACACACCCACACACACAGATGGATAAAGGGAAACTGCTGGAGAGCAAAAGAACAGCGCGGACAGATTTAGACGGGATAAAGACAGTCAGTCTGTTATCGTGATGGACGAATAAATGAAATCACCGGCTTGCTTTATTGATCGCCTAACAGGACGCCGGGCTGAAGTGCGTCCGCCTGATAGCCGCTTGAAAGTGACTCCCATACAAACTGCTTTCCTGACGAGCAGACAGGCTGATGAAATAGTTAGCTTGTAGCTTTGTGGTTTCTTTAGGTTGTACAGTTTGGAGAACTGCTAAAATGTAGTTAGATAACTGATGAAAACATGTTTAGTAATGCAAGAAAAGTATGTCCTGTGATGACTCATCTTAAGGACATTCCACTCTTTAGCCTAGCCTGTGCAAATTTAGCAATTAGCACTGCCACATTTTTGGACGGCATCTTGTTTATTTTACATAAACTCTCGTTTGTATTGGATAATATTGTAAAACAACACCTCTGGCTCTGCAATGCAATTTCCTTTCTCTGCTTCCTATTCAATATGCGGCGCTAATACTTTAGCGACAATTATTTTTCGCACAGCAGCTTTCCTTGAAATTATTATGTCTGTCATTTACATATTTGCACACTGCTATGTTACACTCCTACTCCACTCAATGCTCCTCTTACTACATTTGAATGTTTTCATTCTCTTTTTTCTTCTTCTCTCAAAGGTTATTTTCAACCCCAATCTGTCGTGACGGATTCTGCTCTGGTTTTCCCTTAGAGAATGCTGTCGGTGAAGGAAAGTGTCTTGATGGCTTCCTTGAAACTCTTTGTACTTGCATGAAAAGTGGGATATCTGTCAGTGTATTTTACATGCACTGATTGCAGAAACCATAGTAAAGAAATGACCATAGGAAATGATTTATACTTTAAGGACAAAATTTGGCTCTGTAGTGCAACCACTTTTACTTAGCAACATGAAACTTGGTGGACTATCATGAATAGACCAGCAATAGATAAAATAAAGTCTCAAGAAGTCAGAAAATACCAGGAAGTCATTCATGTCATTGGCTAGGGCTATTTCTAGAGGTCTTCAAAGACAAACATATCCATGTGGAATTTTTGACAAATTCCAAGACAAACATATCCAAAATAATTTCAGAAGAAAATTCAGCCCCAGAAACCAGTTTCTCTTCGCAACATGAAATTTGGTAGGCATCTTTAGTGTACCACCAAAAACATCTCAAAAGGCCATGTTGTAAAACACCCAGGAAGTCTGCCATTTTGGTTTGAGGCAAATTTAGGGCTACCAAAGTCCTTTCAGACAAATGGGTGATGGCAACCAGCAAGAAAGTTTTCTTGATTTGTTGGGGCATTTTTTTTGTCATTGTGTGTGGGTGAAGTTTGATGATGAAACTTTATATCTACAGTAGACACGTTGACAAATTCAAGCCAAATGTCAAAAGCAAGACCATTAAACTGTGTGAACACAAACAGATCTCAAGAAGCTACACGTTCATTTCCAAAATAGAACACAAGTGGGTCAGATTACTTATTTTGTCTCAGGCAGGATACACTCTGCTCTCTACAAATTTAAAGACATTTTCTTTTTGTACATAAAACATAAAATGCAAATAAATTGAGTTGCAAACGTGATAGAACCTGGGGGCACCTATTGCTCTTCACTATGCTTGTTAAGTGTCCACATATCAGATACAGTAAAATAAAAAACAACAATAATAACTTGACTTTTTGAGTCATAATAAAATGCCTTGAGTTTTTTTTTTTAGGATAACAAAATGTAAGTGTTTCCATAGAAGATAGTGAAGCATGCGGGATTGAGAAAAGTCCCACTAGAAAATAAAGCCTTGAACATGGCAACGAACCTTGTAAGTGTGTGTGCACAAAAGTGTGTGCTTACTCCTTTTCCACTCATTTATAAATGACCAAGTGTGTGTCCCCTCACACTTATGCGCACAAAGACATAAAAAGGACTAAAAATACCAACCTTGTGCATGTGTGAGTGTGTGTGTGCTGCAGTCCACATCTGTCATGTTAAAGCTAAAAGTTAGCCTAAACATGGAAACTTTTTACTTCCCTGCGTGTCTGTGTGTGGCGTATGGAAACACTTACACACATACACACATAGACAAATACACGCGCACACTGTGGTTTGAACAAATGGAAAGATGGTAGCCACATAGCTTCACAGTGAAGTGATGCGGCAGGCAGCCTTGTGTGTGTTTAACTGCAACTGCTTGTAGGCATATTGGATTATAGTGGGTGTGTGTGTCTGTATTGTGTGTGTGGTGATATAATATTAATGCTCCCTGATGGAGTGTTGCACCGCTTCCTCATCAAGTGAAGTGAGTGAGGAAACAAGACTCTTTAACACAGAGCATAACAAAACACTCATAGCGTGAGTGTACAATTGGCGGGAATTGCAAAAATAACGCTCTATTAAATAAAATGTAGGTGGTATATATAAACACTTTGTATTCTTAAACTCATCTGTTCAATGTAATGACAAAGTGAAGCTACAGCCCCATGTTTACCTTCTGAAAGTGTCATTTGCGTAGTTGTGGTAGAACATGTTGTAGCTGCATATTAGCTGAAGCATGTAGAGATTAGGGCTGAGGAAAGAAGTCGACCAAGTCGACTTTAAAAATAGGTCGACTGAAAATGTCTGACTCGAAGCTCCGCCAGAACCATATTTGCGCTGTCCATGTTTCTACATGGACCTTTTTCACACACGCAGTGGACACGAAGTTATTGAGACATCGACATCACCACTCGTTACTCATGGACTATTGTTGATGCAACGTTTGTAAGTAACTTTTAAGACACTAGTACATGATGTGTAATGATGTGTGAACTAAATGGTAATGTTTGTTTACCGTCAATGGGAATTGCTAGCACGGTAATGCTAATCGCGATTGCGTTTAGCATAGGCTAATTTTGTTGGTGTTTAATAATGCTCATGCACAGAAGATAATAAATAATTACTAGTTATATTACTCAATTCACATAGCTATGTGTGAATTAAATGGTGGCTAGTGTTTATCTTAAATGGAAATCGCTAGCGCGCTAATGCTATTATTTGATGGAATAACCAATAGGATAATCCATTTGAAAAATATTTGATAGTAACAGCCCTGGTAGAGATTGAACAATTGGTGTCGCAAGACTGACCCCTGTGGAACACCACAGGTCGTAGCCATATGGTCAGTTACAAGACATTAAACAAAGTACATCCATTGCTTAAAATACTTGAACCAGTTTGGAACAGTAGCAGCTTCCCATCCAGTGTTCTAACTTCTAATAAGATCACATAATTGATTATGTTCAAGGCAAGTAAATTGAGATGAGATTATTATTATTTTATTACATATACAGTACTTTTTCAAATCATTTTGTTTGGTGCGATCTTTCTATAAAAAAATGTGCCTTCATTAAAGATTGAGAAACACTCCACTACGCCACCATACTACTGTTATTTTCACTTTTTTTTGTAATTAATTATCTCATTGTAAATGGCAGTGATTAATGAAACAATACAATAACAAATTACATTTTGCAACACTGGTGATTATTACTCGACAGTGAAGTCCTAACAGGCTTGGATAGGAGGACTGTCAGGACTGTCAGGTGTGTTGCTTATCAAGCAACAACAGCATTTTGCCAGCGGGCTTGCACCTTGTGTATGTACTGTAGATAATGCTGTTTCAACCTCCAAGCGGTAAAGCGCCGTGCGACTCTACTGGTGTGATAGCGCGACACTTCTAGCACTCGTACTGCTTGCTGCATTGGTGTCTGCGATGTACACTCGGTGAGTTCCCTAGAGCGAAATAATGCCTGTGTGTGTATGTGTGTGTGTGTGTGGCGGTGAGAGCTTGAAGTCATGGAAAAAATGCAGCCAGTTTACACTGCTCCTCTAAACAATGAGGAATTGACAGCGAGAGTGTGTCTCTGTGCACGTGTGTCTGTGTGTGGGAAAGGGGCTGAAGTGCAAAAAGAAAAGAAAAAAATATGCAAGGAGAAACTTTTTATTAGCTCCGTCTACCCTTTCTTGCCTGGAAAAAAATTGCAAATTTGTGTGCTTGCGTGTTTGTCTGTGCATTAGTCAGCAGAATCACAGTCAAAAGAAGCCCAAGTGGCATTTGACCATTTTCCATGCATGCAACATCACTTGCAGCGCAGACCAGGTAACATCTGCAAATGTCTTCGGAAATCGGAAAATCAGATGGCACTGAACGCATCGCGACACTGGCCAATCAGAGGGAAGCGTGTTAAATGTTGAATGGAAGACACAAGATACAGCCTTTCCCATAAAGGCAAAACTAATGTCTAATCATACAAATGCAGACACGAGGAGAAATAATCGAAACTAAAGCAGTGATCCTTGAAATGATCATTTAAAGTTGATGCTGCATTCCCACTTTAGTTAGCAGAGGCACAAAATCATAGTAAGTTAGCAATAACTATCTGCTTCAGACGCCTACTTTCAATTGGGTCTCATTTGGGCAAATTTCCAAGTCGGCGATTGGCAATATACACATGAGCCACAAAATGGCTGCTTCAAACCAAAACGGCTGACTTCCTGTTCGATTTTGGCCATGGGTCCTTGAGACTTTTTCATGCATCCTGTTATGATAGAAGTGTCCACAAAATCTGTTGTCGATCTAACTCCATCGAGGAGACTAAAGTATGTTTTAGGTATTATAATAATGTCACACAGAGGTTTGGAACCAGAATTGTATTTTTATTTAAATTAGAGCCAGATTAGACACCTTCTTTGGTGTTTTCTTCACTTTGTCTGAAATAATGCATGAATCTTACAGTAAAATTAGTAGGCAGGGCGAGGTTCGTGTACATATAGCTTTCCTAGCAAAATAGTTAGATAGGGGGTGCTGTTTCAGGCAGCCCACTCCCTGGAAATTCACTCCCCTTTCATAAATTATGTTGTTTGTCCCAGGACTTCATGCTTTTCAATGTGCAATGATTGAAATAGAATGAGTAAGCAGGCCGAGTTTCATGTACATAGTGCTTTCCTAGCAAGGGTTATCTAGGGGGTGCTTTTTCAGGCAGCCCACTGCCTTGAAATGCACCCCACCCCTCATATTCTGTTGTGTTTGTCCCATGACTACATACTTTTCAATGTGAAAAGATGGTACTACTGTAATGACCAGTCTTTCAGAAGTGCCAGATGATTGGTCTTGTCGCCAAAGGTGGTGGCCATGGGCCAAGGAAGGACCAAGTACATTTTGGAAAGAGGGTTTTTGATTATTGTCAGAATTGTTGTCATTTTCCTGATTTTCTCTGGGGTTAAAGCATGGATTTGACTGACAATAATCAGTGATGCTATCTAGAATGGCTGGCTGTTGATCTGAATAAGGATGGCTTGGCCTTGGCAGAGGTCTATAGACAATTTACTTTCACTGTGATCAGTGCGTGTCTTGACAATGTCCATTATTTTTCATGAAACGGCAATTTTCTCAGCTACAAAATGAGACGCAACATATTGGGGCATGGTTTCAGGAAGTATCCAGTGCATCTTAATAAAAAATAAAATAAAATCTATCTTGACCATTTTCACATTCTTTTTAATTGTCATTTTCCTAAATTTCTTAGTGGATAAAACATGAACCTTATTGTGTCTGGCAGATGTCCATTACTTTCCACAAAATGATTTTTCTCAGCTACAAAATGAGATGCAATGCATTGTGGGACAGTGAGGCATCCAGATCTCTTATCAAGAACTTTTCAGAAGTGTGTCAGGTGACAACACCAATCAGATCCAACTGTTTAAAAAAAAAAAAATGGACATGCTTGTTCGCGTCCAAGCCCACCGCCACTCTGGACTGCAACACATGGCAAATCACACTGCCAGGCCTGCTGGCCAATTAGAAGTGGGTTGCCTTGGTTACCGGCACACACACTGGCACTCTCACTTCTCACCTCCGACAGCTTCCGCCTACTCAAGCGATGGAATGGATGAACAAAATGCAAGATTGTACACTGGAGTCAAGATTTTTTATTCCAACGTTTTCATGTCGCATTTTTAAGTGAGTTTGTTTTAACGCCGCGTCCCCTCTCTTGATAGAGCTAATGCAATCAAAGTGAGCTTATTCATCTCGCAGTGATTGGAGGCAAGGGCCGAAGACAAGAGCATCACGCACACACCAACAGTTGCCTCCAAGAAGCGATCAATGAAATGCATCTGAAAGTGACAGCACATTTCTCTCAGGAAGGAGGAAGGGGAGGGGAACCAGAGTTATGTTCCCAATGAGACCAGAAGCAGCAGGAGGAGGAGGTGTTGTCGGGATTGGGGGAGTTAAGGCAGACAAGCGGCAAGGATTGAGCCAAGGTAGCAGCCTGAGCAATTGTGGAATTGAGGATAGAAGGAGAAACACAGGGAATCAAGCAGATGGCAGATAATGAAATTTAAGCCAAGTGTGGAACAAAATGGGGGCAGGAGGCCCATGAATCAAAGCAATGCACACCTTCATAGCTGTTCCACTCTTGCGTATCGGTGAATTTTGCATGACATCTGTGCATTATTTAGTGAGAAAATTAAGCAAAGTGTCGAAAAATGCTGGCAAAGAGAAAATCCTGGTTCAGGGTTTACATGGCAGGTTTAAGGCAGCCAATGGGAGACTTTGTATGGCATGCAATAATTCACAAATGCATTGCAACAGCACCCAATGTAAGGTTATCAGCAGGCACATGCATACATAACCACTAGGTGGCACTCAAGCACCTGTCCTTTTGACATGAACGGGGGAAAAAATGCCCGTTTTTTCCGCAGCCCAGTTTTCTTCTGTGCGCCCCTCCCTTTCCTGTTTTAGTAGTTGTATTATTGACTATGTTGACTGTGTTATTAGAAACAAATACAGTACATCAGTTAAATATATACTCTCAATCACCGGACTTGAACCCAATAGAGTATGCATTTTACCTCGTGAAGAGGACACTGAAGGGAGAAACCCCCCAAAACAAAAAAGAACTGAAAGAGGTGGCAGTAAAGGCCTGGAAAAACATTTCAAATGAAGAATGGGTCTGCTTGATGCAGTTATTGCAAGTAAGGGTTATGCCACCAAATATTCATTGTTATTCACTTACAGTTCATTTAATGATGTCCGTTCCAATATTTTTGCTCACTTGAAAAGTGGGTGGCTTTAAACAAAAGATGCTCTGTCTTGAGTTGTTGAACACAACTGGATGTAAATACCATGAAATAAAAGTGTGAATTTTTAACTTTTGTCTCATATTCATCTATTAATTTGAAGCCCAAATGTTATTAGTATACAACAAAAACAAAGGAATTTAACATTGCCGTTCCAATACTTTTGGAGGGGAATGTACTGTGGTAAAACAAAAGAAAAATGCAGAGAACTGACGTATTAAAGCACTTCACGCAGCTGAGTGGTCTCTGAAAGTTTATTTTTGCTATGCATTTTGCTTTCACTAAATACACCCAGAAGGAATGGTTGAGATGGGCTTTAATGTGGGCTCTTTCAATTTCAATGAATTTGAGTACGCTTGACCTTCTTTATTTGGAATGTCAAACAAATAGCCAAATGGTTGTTGGCCCTTCCGTATACTTTGATCTTCTTATGAAAAGTAAAAATGTTGGACATTTCCTGAGGTCCTTCAAAAACAAACTCTTCCTAGAGATTTCATTCGATTGCTCTCAAAATCAAACATTTTACACAAGATAGCTCCACAAAGCTCACTCGCGAGAAATGTGATTTATTTGTTTATTTATTTTTGCCATTTCGAGAGGCTGCAACACGGCAGCCAAGTTTGATGACTCGTCAAAAAACACAAAAGTCTAATAACTCAGCGCCACAAGGTCAGAGTTGGACCAAACATCTTGTGTGTGATGAAGGTCCCGCCCTGAAGAGATTTATAACACCAAGGGCAAATATGCTCCCATACCTGGGAAAGAGCTATAGGCTTGTTTATTGCCTTGAATTTTTAGTGCTTATCTGTCATTTTACAATTATTTTCCCTTACATGTATCACAGTCATAGCTGTTTAGATCTCATAATATTTCAAACTGGGTTTGGTGCATTGCCTTAAGGGTCGTAGCACCGTAACATAGATGCTACCTATCATTAGCATAAATCTTGTGGGCTTCCTTCACTATTTGCCAAAGGAAATTGGAACGTGATCTAAGTTGAGTGCTCGTATCTCAAGTCTACTCACAAATCAAAGCAAAAAAAATTATATAGTTCCGCGACAGACAAAAAAATAAATAAATGAGCGTTTTCATTGTGGCATCGCCATGTTAAGAGGAAATATAAGGATACAGTTGCATCATCAGTTCGACAACGCATCAGACGCCAACAACAAAAACAATGTATTGCTTCATTTAGCCTCCGGGCCTTTTCAGGTTCTTCTTATCGGCCGCTTAGGTGAAATTGCAACCTGTCTATCAAACAAAACAAGAAGCTGGAATGCTTCTCTTCTTCAAGTGGAAAAGAAACGGAAAGTATAGCAAATGTTGGACTCGGGTGACGTGTGACGGCGCAAGGAGGTCCCGCTACACCGCCTCCGCCGCCATCTTTAATTCATCTGATAATTTATATTTCATACCGACTCGCGGGTGAGCGAGCGTGTTTTGATGTGTGGGAAGGGGCTTCACTCTTTGTTGGACACGGAAGCATTTTATTGGAGCTGCACACCTTACTGGATGAGGCTTCCACAAAATACACACATATGGGGAAAGGATGGTAAGAAAAATAAATTGAATGTTACAGAGATATTATCCCCAAAAAATCTTATATCCAAAAATATTTGTTTAAATTCTGTTAAATGTATTCATTTTAATAACATAAAGCATATCTTTATATGATAAACATACAGGAGATACAAAAAAGTCTCAATTATCGATTTCATAACACAGATATCGATCAATATCAATACCAATGTCGGTCACTTATAATACTGCCTATGAAAATTAATCTAACAGCTATTGCGAGCCTACGGTACGCCGTGGGGGGAATGGATGTTAGCCACTAGCCGCTAACAGCCGTTGCGAGTCAGCACATCCGTCATTAGCTGGATAAGCGGATCTGACCGATGTGTAACTTGTCAATCCTAAAGATTTACCAACTTTGTTTGATTTTGTCAGCAAATAAAGTGGAAAAGGAAAGCTGACAGATGTCACATTCTGACGACTTCACACATGTAATGACGTAAATATAGCGGCAGTTTTTTAAATGCATTTCTTAGAATTAGTACTTTGTAGAACATCAGATAAAGAGGATATGCACATTTAAAAAATAAGGAAGTTTTGACATCTTGGTTTGAGTTCCCCTTTAATAATTTGTGGCGAACGTGTTGTGCCTTGTGCTCACCCTTAACATACATTTGAAACTTCTGTCTGATCTTAAAAAAACAACAACACATAAATAAGGTGAGGTCGCTTGGCGTCCCGGCACCCTCCAAATTGACTTGGGCTCAGACAGACACAAGTGGAATCTAGTAAAAAAAATTCACTGAGGTCATCTCTGAACTGACACTCGGAATGCCATCAGTCACACATAACCTGTCATCATTACTTCTTTGCTCCTTTGCTGTCCTTCATCTTCTTTTCAACATCCTGACATCCTTTTTCTGTCCCGCTTTTCAGGGTGCCATGCTTACATACTTACATACTGTATTTCTAATAAATTGTACTCCACATTGAAATAATCTAAATAAGATTTACAGTACAGAACTACAGCATTGAAATTTTAGGATCAACATAAATTGCACTTTGACCTTTACAGATGAACTTAATTTGAACTTCTCTAAAATTAAAATGTTTCACTACTTATTGCACAACTTAATTTTCTCTAACAAGGAGCAAAAATCCAAAGAACTCTCTAACCTCATTCCCTGACGCCCATGCCACTCACCAGATTATCCATAAAATGATGATGATGGTAATGATGATGAAGGGCCGAGTGGTGTTTAAGATGCGTGTTGCTCTGATGTTTGAGCCTATGTATCATGTGCGGAATCCTTCCTCGCTCCCTCTGCACACCTTAATCACTATCGATCGTTCCATTCCTCCCCGCCTTCCTCCCGCTCCTCTTGACTCCTCATCCTCTTTTCATTTCCTGTTTCCCGCCTATCACCGACTCGTGATCGCCTTGATTTCTCGCTTTTTATTGCGCGCCGGGCTCACTGTCTTTTTCTCTGCGCATGACCAATCGTCTCAGTCGTCACCTTGTGTTCTATTTTGGTGATCAGATCTTGTTTTCGTCTCTCTCTTTCTGACTCTGGCGATGACTAAAAACCTCGCAGCATTATTTCTTCACTGCTTCAAAAAGAGGAATGGTGTCTGCAGATCCTTATAAGTTTACACTCAAAGATTTTATTACATTTGTATTTCCACAGAAATATAAAAAATTACACCTAATCCTTCAATGTGTCTTGAAAATGACAATTTCTATGAGCTAAGAAGCCGTTTCAAGAGGGCCTTTGTGTCTTGTCCTCAAAACAGAATCTTTTGGGTTCAGTGTTTTCCTCCAAGTGGAGAATAACACATTAGATCAGTGACAGTATTATTGTTGCCTGCAGATCATCACTTAATCCTCGAGTAAACCTCTGTGACTGTTACGTCAGAGGAAAAAACACTGTGTTAACGTTGTTTCTTGGAGAAGATTAAGAAAGTTCACATCTGGCAGACAGAGAGAGAAAAATAAAAGGATAAGGGGAAAGGTGACGTTAGATAAAATGCAACCACTGCGTCACACTGTTGATTTTGCAAGCAATATACATACAGGCAATTCTGAGAAATGATCCGTTGTCTTGCTTTCGACTCTTAACCTGTCGGACCCATCTGCTCCTGGGAGAGCTACTCCAGTCTGAGCCGAGTTTTAACGATCAAGCGTAAGGACATTCTGGCCCTAGAGTCCACTGTCATACTTTGTATGATTGAAATCAGTGCTACAAATACAAACCCAACGAGTAAAGGTTATTGTTAGGATAAGAGTGGGACATTGTAGAGTCAACTTTTGTGTTTTATGGCAAGTCATCAAAAATGTTTTGCTTTTTCCACCTGCAATGACCCACACATCATAATTTTGTATTGTTATTTATCATTTGGTAACACTTCGACAAACTTTCTCATACTGGTTTACAGTATCTTTGAAGGACACTCTGGAAATAGCTAAAGTATCACTAAGATGGCAACTTGAAACCAGAATATAAGACTTAATTTGTCTTTTCGAGCTTCTTGAGACTTTTTGGTGAGTCTATTCATGAGAGACACGCCTACTAAGTTTCATGCGTCCAAGTGAAATTGGCTTCGGGGTCTGACTTTTCAAAAATAGCCGAGTATGCGCTATCTAGTTATTCAAGTTAGCATCCTTCATCTTTCTAGTATAACATAGGTCAAAATTTGAAGCAATCTGACAAAATCTATGAATCAAGTTTGTCTTTGAAGGACTGCTGGAAAATGGCTATGCTAGCCATAAAAATGTAACTTCAAACCAAAATTGCTGCAGTGTACTGTGCTGATAAATAAATTACAGAATGCTAGGAAATGTTCAAGAAATAAGTAAATGACTTCCTATGAAGACAAACTTAATTAAACGACAAATTAACGAACCAACATCGAGGAATTTTAAGGGCTGAATGGAAGGATTACTATAAAAACAAGTGTGTACAAATACTAACATCTGGATGAACATCTGCCTTTGATCCAGACTAAAAAGCCAAAACAAAATCTCAAAGTGGTTGAGGTTCAACATCACCTAATCATGTTGTGTTGTTTTGCTCAATACAAATACATTTTGTGACATGAAAACTGGTCAAGGAGAAGATCTGGCCTATACAAACAAGCACTCTACGTCAGTCCGGGTTATTTATGTGCGTCTGTCTTTGTGTCTCTTTACTTGCCTAACAGACACACACGCGTGCACACACACACATTCTGGGGATATGCGGTCTTTCAAGCTATTCAATTACACAAATTGCTTCGCTTCGGCCACGCTCTGTTAGTTTCTGCTACGGGGTAATGGCACATGTTTGCAAACATGTCACATACGCATCCACGCAAGTACAAACACACACCCCCCCCCACACACACACATACACGTACAGCCACTCTTCAGAGTTTGTCTGTTGTCCCATGTCAAGTTGCAAGCATAGCCGTTTCTTCCTATGGGCCAAGTAGGCGGCTGCCTAGGGCCCCCAAGCCACCAGGGTGCCCCCAAGCTCAGGACGATTAAAATTTCCTGTCTTTATCTGTCTCTAATATTTGTTTATTACATCCCTTTTATGCTTAAAAAATGAAAATAGGAAATAAATAAAATAAACTGTGATGATAAGCCATAGCGTCTACATCACTAACTGTGTGAGAATGATTGACAGCTATCCATTAGCGAGAGTACTAAACAAAACAGACACCGTAATGGCATCAAAAAGAAGTTATCTCAGTGGAGCGGAAAAATGGAAAAAGAAAAGTGAAGAAGAAAACCGGTCAAAAGATTAAGGTAAGGCACTTGTTGGCGATAGATAGTTGGAGGCGAAACTCAATTTTATTTTATTTTTAGCAAGTTTGTTTGTTTTGCTAGCCAGCTCGCTAGCCTCGGGCATTTATTTTATTATTTATAGATGTTAACCTTCCCTTGGCCAGGCCCAAGTTCAACTAGTATAATATGTAAATTATTATAGAAAATGCTTAAAAGTGACAAATTGGTAATTGGGTACAAGCTTTAAAGAGACACTGTACAGCACAATTGTTAATATAAAAATAAATACATTTTAATATTCTGTATTACTGCAATATTACTGTAATTAAAAAATAGGAATATTCACTCATGGTCTATTTGCTTGATAACCTAAGGAGCTTTGTCTTTCCAGGAGTAATTCTAAAATATTTTGGCGCTCCAGATATTGAGCCAGAGGGATTTTCGGAACTTCCTGACCAGGAAGCCACAAGACCATCACAATCCTCAAGATCTCCTGACCAGGATGCAGCAAGGTCATCTTCATTTACATATTTACATTGTCAGCTGCCTGTTTTTGGTAACCCAGTGGATCCTGTCAATAAGTGTGAGACTGTGATGTTAAATAAAGATTTTTTTTTAAATTAGTTTGTTTTCCTTGTTGCACTTTAAAATAGTTTTTGTTGTGTTTACTTTTATTTAAATTAAACATTTTTCTAAACACTCAAAAGCTGCTTTATTTATTGACGTAAAGAGGACTGTCAACTTAAGATGTTTAATTTTAACTGTAGTCTGTTTTGCTCATCAAATGTAATAGATTGTGGTATCTTAGGAGACTATAGTGCCTGACTCCTGCATGTTTTCGAGGTTTCCCACGTTCAACTAACCTGGCAATAGCCAGATTGATATTGTGATTAACTCAAGGGAGTTCTCCACAATATCAATCTGGGACTGCTCAGCGTTGATTTGCTCAGGAAAGGTGGGACATTCTGTACAATACTTTGAGCTGAATGGACGATGCGGCAATATGCACATTTGTTATGACCAATCACGGCCACAGATGAAAATGTCATCTTCATTCTCGTCGAAGGAGGGGGGGAGCACAAACATCTTTACCTTACCAGATAAAAATGCACGAAGCTCCTCTCGCTGTTCAACATTCAACAAGGAAACAGAACAGAATTAATTCCAGTGTCCATTCGTCCATGTTAGGTTTGTTTATTTGCCCCGGCGTCGGCACTGGCTTTCTGGTTTTGTCACAGCTGAGCTGCATATCACGCCCCCAAACTCAGTGTTGCTCTGTGATTGGTCCGAACCAGTGGAAATCAACAGGCTCGGTACAAGATGTATTCTCGGGAGTTTGTGAACTCACAAATACCGCAAGAATTCATCTTGCAGAGCAAGGTTAACATTCAACACAGCTGATTAATATTTAAGCTCATCAGCAAGCTCTCCAGGAAACTGATAATGATCCCCATCATTGAATCAGGTGTGTTGGAGTAGAGAAATCTCAAAAGCATGCAGGACTCAGGCCCTCGAGAATCGGATCTTGACACGCGATCTAAAGGGTTATAAATCTCTTCATTATAGTTTTGCAAACTAGGGGCCCCCAAACAGCATCTTGCCTAGGGCCCTCATGAAGCTAGAAACGGCCCTGGTTGCAAGAAAAATGCAGACTCAGCAGATTATGTCTTCTTTGGAGCAGTGCAGTTTTGTATCATGGGAGAAAATGATTCAATTTTACAGCCTTGAAGTGTTGGTTCGTAGTTTTTTTTTATAAGAACATGTGCAATATTTAATAATCACAACCAAAATGGTCATAGTTATCAGCATTACTAGACACTTAAAAGAAAATGGCTGGGTTGTTTTCCTTACCCACTCACAGGCTGTGGATTTTGATCAGATTGGGTTACCTTTACCCAAGATTTGGGTTAATTATTTTCACCCCGCAGATTGGGTTGAATAATTTACTCATCCACAACATAAATTCATAAATCAGTTTAAGTGTTTATCATTTGTGCCGTTTCATCCCTACATATACAGACACTGCTAACTACTGCCCTGGCATGCACTACAGCCTCATAAATAACCATACATCAAAGATCAGTTACCATGTGTATTATTCAAAGAAATGGAAAAATACTTGGCGAGACATTCGTCACGGCAACAATCTAGTGAGTGGCCTTCCATTTTCTTTTGTCAAAAGACACACACCGAGCTAATCAAAACTTCTCGACATGATTACAATACATTTGAGCATTACGGCGACTTGAAGCCGAAGGGTCTTTTGTAAAGTTTCACTCTCCCACCAGGGGAGGCTGAATTATAATGTCAGAGCCCGGGGTAATGTCGCAGACGTCTCCCCTGGCAACGCCGGCCAACGCAAACGTATTCTTTAGTGCTTTTGTTCGCCTTTCCAGTCGCCGACAAATCCTCCATCTTTGTCGGAAATGTTTGCATTCGCAGCAGGGCTCACACATGCCTGAGTAATTTATTGACAAGGAAATAAAACTTTAGAATTCACCCTTATTTCCAGAGAAAAGGGAAAACGGAACATCACTCTCAGCTCGCTGCTTTGATACATATCAAAAGTTCTTTTCAGGGAGATAAAAACCAGAGTAGTGAGAAGACTTCTTTCAAATGTCAGGAAGATTAGAAGGATCGCAAGGAAGGTCCGCTGATGCTGATTCAACGAGAAAAAAAGAGTGAAGATGAGATGTTTTAGGAAGGAAGGTCACCATAAAGAGACATAGATGAAGAAATGACATTCTCAAGAATAAGTCACAGGTAATATCCTCTTTGGTGATGCTTTTTTTGGAGTACAAGGCAGAGGAGCAAATAGAGTGAGAGACAAATGTAAAGTAGGATAAAAATAGCCTCTGACATCAGGTAGAACAATCAACAGAAAATTCGGTAGACATGTCTAATATAATTGGGTGCATCAAAAATCTCAAGGACCCATGCTGTAAATGGAACAGGAAGTTCACCATTTTAGTTTGAAGCAACCATTTGCGCTGAATTTCTTCAACTACTTTGAGAAACATCCTGCTAGAGGTTAATCTTTTATTCACTGAAAGTGCTTCGGCAATTTCCGCTTTGTAACATTTCGGCCCTTCTGTGGATACATTTGCTGATTTTGTTTTGTGTCTCCCTTCAGCTGTGGCGCCATCCACCACTTGTACTTGGCTGGATATATATTCTTCATGTTAACCCTTTGTCATTGCAAAGAGATTTGTTTGTTTTTTCATGTTGTACATGTACAATTGGTTAATTAGATTCTGTAATATTGCTCATTTGTTGTTGAGTCTCCATTGGAGCCCAAGGTTCAGTGATTCCGCCCTTCATGACAAGTGATGGTAATTGGGTTTGTTGTCTCCAATACAAAGCAAATGATGGTGTGATCTAAAAGGTCTTGTAGCAGCTCGTAAAGATACTTGATATAAACACTGCATCACAAAATGCTTTCATTGTTTGGCTACATACTCTTTTCACTTGGGCGTAGTGTTGCAGCTTTTTTGATCACACAGCTGTCATTGATGTGACATGTCGCAGTCGCCCTTTGACAGAACTCACTCAGTTCACTCACTTTCGCTTTCCCTTCATAGCCTTGAGCGTGCACTTAGAAGTGGGCCTTGGTTTCAGCAGGCGGCGCTTTATGTAAGTCGGTGTCGGGAGATGATAAGCACTGATAATGCAGAGATGGAGCAGAGAGGGGAAAACAATAGCCGTAGGGAGGGAAAGAGAACTGGTAAAAGACAAGGGCATCCATTTAAAAGAAAATGCAACATTAAAATGTCTTTGGTCAACACCAGCTGCTTCTTTTTGCCTTTGATTGGATTCTACAAGTGCTTACAGGTCTACTGGAGCGCCGATGAGCTTTTTGGCTACTTTACTGACTGCATATGGGCCCTCACAAACCTTTTTTTAGTGGTAAATCTTTCAAATGATTATCAAACATTGACACCATACTCTTGAAAAATAGGAGTATAAAAATGCTCGGCAACTCAGCATCTACCATAAGTCTTGGTATACTTGTTTCCAATTGGGGTTCAGATCGGTGAATTTTTGATTTGAGTTTTTTGCTTCACACCAAAATGGGCAAATTCCTGCTCAGTTACAAGCATCGGTCTTCCCAACTTTAGTGACAAGTTCTTGAAATAATTATCAAACTTTGACACCATCCTCCACCCAATTTAGTGGCACCCATCTGTCTAAATGCTCATGGGTATTCTCATTCATTCAGCTAATTTTTTTCTCAGGACATTGAATCAATCACAACTGGACTGCTAGGGTTGTCAAGAAGGCTTCATCACTTTATGCAACAAGGTTTGGTTAGAACTGACACGCTATCGGTCAAGAATACCTACTCCTGATTGGGGATTGTTTGGGTGAGTTCATCAAAGCTCTGGAATTCACCTAAAATGGATGATTCAAACCAAAATGGCTGACTTCCTAGTCAATTAAGGGCATGGATCCTTGAGACTTCTTCATGCGTCCTGGCCTATGTATGACCCAATGGTGTGTCTATCAGTGAAACTGGTGTTGGGCAGATGGCTAGTTAGTGAGTATTGGGTGTTAAAAATCATATATTTTTGAGCAAAAGTTGTGGGTTTGCAGGCATGTTGAAGCCCCCCAAAAGCGATTAATTCATCAGAAGAAGAAGACCGTAATCCAAGTACCCTAATAATAAGCAGGTCGCTTTAAGAATGGAAACTGTGTGTGTGTTATTAATAAGTACGCTGATATCTCCTAAGTAGGTCAGACATTGTAGAAATGGCCTTCTTAAGATTATTAATTTATTTTTGTCACAAGAGTAGGCTACTGTGCTCATGACGGGAGGGTGAGACACTTAAGCAGCTTTAACACCTTCCCTCATTAAGCGTAGCCGTTAGCAGCTACATAGCGGCGTGTGTTTGTGTACTGCTAAAACGCTATGCACTTTGAGAATTAGCTCGCTGGAGGTCAAAGCACAATAGACAGAGGAGCAAGTATGCTTTCACGCCAAGATAACGTATTACCGCTGATTCATATTAATTTCCCAAAGATGTACTTAAACTCTGACATGGAGCCGCCCACCCTGCTTTAACACTCATCAGACCAAAGCGCTTATATAAGGCTAGACCAACCACAGTATAAAAAAACGTGATCGATTTTTTACATCGAACCTGATTTAATCCCAGACTGAAATTTTTCACTGTCGGATGAACGATGGCTTATCCATTAATAGATCGTGGCAAGTTAGATAAATTGTGTGGAATTGCAACTCAGTTACTGTAGGTAGACTTAGGTGAAACAAAAAGGCAGTTACAACCTGAAAGGTAGAAGTTATGTGCCACTAAGAAAATGGATTATGTCACAGATACTCTAAAGTATGATATTTCTCTGTTTTATATCCAGGGTACGCAGACATGGCCGCAGGTATAGATTCTATTATTACCCGCCTGAACCAGGACAGTGCAAGTAGGGAATGGAAGCAGGCCAGAATCCGCTGGGAAACACATCGCCCAGCCTTCCTTTTTTTAAACCCCCCAAACCACCCCACTGGGAATATCAACGGGGGCCGACCGGCGGGAATAGAAACGAGAGGTCTGCTAGCCCTCTGAGAAAGTCTGTGACCTCACCACATGCCAGAGAAGGAACGCTTCAACTTCACTCATCCGCTTTTGGAGTTTTGCACGGGGCGGGACGCTATCAAATTTAGTTATTTGAAAAGGGTGACATATTAGGGACACCTCTTAGTGATGTTTGAACAGGACAAGGATACAGAATTGGATGGAAAATCTGAGGGCCAAAAGGTGTTGGTTTTTGGCTCAACCTGTACGGGGCACCTATGTTAGTGTCTAGTATATGTGGTAATTAGACATTTTTGATTGAAGGACTCCTGGAAATGGCCTACAGGATCCAAAATGGCCAGTCTAATCAGAATTGCAAACTCCTTGTATCTATTCGGGCAAGGTTTCTAGAGACTTTTTTGTGTCTACTCATGATAGACATAGACACCAAATTTCAAACTGTTAATGTAACTGGCTTGAGGGACTGAATTTTCAAAATAGTCCAGTCGAAAAATGTATCTTTGAATGGCCTCTAAAAATGGTTAAAATGGTAGCTTCAAGCAAAAACGTAAACTTCCTGTGTCTTTTGGGGTATGGCTTCTTGGGACTTATATTTTACGTGTTGACTTATGATAAACACGACTATCAACTGTCATACTCATAAGTAAAATGGACTTGAGGGGCTGACTTTTTCCAAATCTTCCAACAGGAATTCATCTTTGAAGGATTCCTGTAGCTCACCAAAAGGAGTCAAAAATGGCTGCATCATTGCAGACTTTCCATGCATTTTTGGGCAGTGCTTCTTGAGACTTTTTTGGGACTCAACTTGTGATCACCATGCGTACCAAATTTCATAATGCTCTGTGAAACTGGCTTGAGTGGCTCAATTTTCAAACTAATCTAGGTGGAAAATTGCTCTTTGGTCATGGAAATGGTTAAAATGGCAGACTTTCTGAGTCTTACTGAGTATGGCTTTTTGAGAATTTTGTATGCCTTTACTCATGATAGACATGCCTACCAAATCTCATGTTGCTAAGTGAAACTGACTGCAGGGGCTGCATTTTTGTTGTTGCTTTTTCTGCCTTCAAACCGCTTGCTCAGGCATAAATGAAAAAGTGCAGCAGAAACCTGTCACCCTTCTTGAATATGAGTATGTGTGTGTGTATGGGGGTATGTGTTATGACAGATGTCCTTCCATGCTGCTTCCCAGCAGAGGAACGAGCTTAAAGTTCACTGGGAAACGCCTATTGACATTCAACCTCTGACAGGAGACAAAGTGCTGGTGAGACAATAAAAAGGCTGAGTCATGTGACTGGACCGGAGAGGTCATGTGACCACGTATGGCGGCAAAATATTATTCTGGCCTGACTTTATCCAGCTCTCTTTTGGTTGCTGAATCAATTTCAGCTCCATCAAGAAGTAGCCTCCATACAACAATATTCCAAATGATATTCATACAGACCAAAAGTTCAATTTACATTGCTAGAAGGTAGCGAAATATCTTCGTGGGTCACCATTTGAAATTTTCATCAGGGTGGACCCGCAGGGGAGAAGTAATGATGCACCTACAGTACCTGCCTTGTGTGCTTAATGTAATAGCCTGCATTGTGAGCTGAGCCAAACTCATCGAGTGGCCACCCAAGAGACCCGGCTGCGACCTCCTGACCGCTTTTATGAAGAAGAAAAAATGGCGGCGGTATGTCCCGGGAAGCAAACTCATTAAGACCGAGTAATGACTTATCCTGGGCTGGAGCATGTTCGAAATGGAAGGTGAAAGAAGTCAGACTGCAAAATGACGTATGGGCCAAGCTGGAATAAAGCCTATAAAAGTGAGCATCCACCTCCACGGCCCTGCTTTCCCTTATCAGCCAGCAAATCAGGATGTGGGGATTAAGCGCTGGTTTAAAAAGCACCTTGGAAAAATGTAGTGAAGAATTATCATGCAGTCACACACAGGCCTTCCTTTTAATAGGGTAAACAGGGAAATTGATGACTTGCCATCGTATGTGTGTGTGCGTGCACAGTGAGTAATGTGTAATGGTGTGCCCAGCCTGCTGCCTTCTCCGATAACCAATAATGGAGGAAGGTCTAATCGATAACAAACATATACACACACACACAGTGGTTTTCAAGATGCGAGACAAAGACACAAATTATTGTTGTATCATTAAAAATAATGTATCATAACATTACCATGATTTTCTCATAAAGACATTCATGACATTGTTTCTTGAAACTAGGCAATATTTTCATTGGCAGTTACGTTTAATTGGCGTTAAAATAACAAGGGGGTCCTTGGAAAAAACTCTCCCATCTAAGTTTGGGAAACCCTATACAGTATATTCACACGCACATACACACGCATACCAGTGCAACTTCCTTTTTTTTTTTTATATATATTCGCGAATGGAAACATTCCTGCGAGAGTCCCCGGAGACCAAGTGAGAGTTCAAGGGCGGGAAAGGGGTGAAGAGAGTTGAGGGAAATGGAAGTCTGTGCAGCTTGGCTCGGGGGCAGACTGCAGACCCTTTCGCACTGCCCCTAAAGCTAACCTTTTGCCCAGGTTGCTATTCTGTGTAAAAGGTACCAAATTGGAACGATGAAGGCCAGCCACAAATTTCCCAGATTTTAATTTAGTAGCGGAGGCGTGACAGATGGGAAACGGGACGACGTGTCAACTGCGTGAAAGAGAATACAGACAGCCAGAACAAGCTGGGTATGATGTTTAACATTCGACTATCATCAGCATTTAATTATCGGATTGCAGGAAGCTTACTTGAAGTCACAAGACATGGATACACCAATTCTGCAGAAACTGTGTGAAAGGTTGCTTCTTCCTGTTTCACTGTTTTTGTGAGAAAGCCACCAACATGAAATAGGGGCAGCTTGAAGTCCCAGAGACTTTACTTTGTCACTAACAGAAATGTGTATGTCCAATAATGTAATCATGTAAGTAGTAAGTAAGTAGTATTACTTTAGATGAGTGTGAATTGTGTGGTCATCGGGGTCTTTTTGTGTGTGTTTTTAAAATGTATTTATTTAATTTTATTTTACTTATTGTATTTTACTAAATTTAGTATTTAGTATTTAGAGTACTCAATGGAAAAATACTCAAGTACTGAGTAACTGAAGAGTAACTTCTGATTCCACAGGAAATGGTCTTCAATTAATTTTCCACAAGCAGGCAGAGATCACATAGAAAACAAGACATTTCTTCGAATGGTGTTCTTGTAGGTTGAAATGTCAACATTTTTAGTCAGACACAAATGAAAGCACATAGCATAGCTGTTCTTTTTTCACATTCTGTGAGTTAAACAGAACATAGATGTAAATTAGTCACTTTGAAAATTATTATTCTGTGTAGGGCCACAGAGACGTCATGGTCATGTGACTTCATGGCTCTATTTGGTGAAATTGAGTCGTTAATGGTGCCAACAAGGTGTCCCTTGTTAAGTAACTGATTAAGAGGTGTCTTTTTTATGATTTGATTAAAGTGAAGTATGTAACTTATTGAAAATACTTGTAAAACTATCTCCAATTAACCAGGATTCATCTTTAATTCATCTTTAATTGGACAGACACAAGCGAGATTACTTTTGAGAATGACAATTTAGAGTGGTTCTGGTCAGTAATTTTTTGCTTTTACATTCCAATTACATCTCAAGTTTGTTACCACTTAAAAAAAAAAATTACCCCACCATTTAAAACTGCTTCCAGGTGTCTAAAACCTGCCACAATGCGAACAACATGGCTGAACGTGAATGAATTGGACTATCGTGAAAAAAATTACAGTTGGCGACTCTGCGACGCCACAACAGAAAAACTGCGACCCTGTATCTGTTTTTGAGGCTGCACACACAATAAACAGTACAATATTATGTTTTTAAAAACCACAAAAACATGGTGCAACTGTCAAGGAATAAGCAGATTGTTATAAGCAAGGAAATGGTGAGAATAAAGGAGATATTTTGAGAAGCCAGCAAATGTTGAACGCCTAATTCACTAACAACAGAAACTCTCCACGTTTAATTTTTCTTACCATTAGTCCAGACAATTTCTAAATATATCACAAAAATGAGCATGTCTTTTGTTTCCATGATGACCGAGGAGGGAATGAGGGGGTTTGGAAAGTGAAGTCCAGAGTGTGGAAAAAAAGTTATGCTTCTAAACAGACAGTAAAAGCATTTTCACTCATGGAGGCAGCACTTCATACCCAGACATTCATGGTACCGCTAACACTAATCAGCGCATCCAGTGAACTCAATGCAGCTCTGCTTAGTTTTTGGCGTTGACATGATAGCGTTTCACACAGTGTAATCTGGCTGGCCATGGCTTGAAAATGGCGACTTTTTCCCCAGCCTAGATCCCAAGTCATGATTCAGTGTTATGTAAATTAGCCAAATTTAGAAGACTTACTTGGTTGTTTAATTTCACACTCGATTTGTTGTCAGGCACTCCAGACACAAATGTAGATGAGCAATGGCCGTCCCTGTTGGTGACCAAGTGGGACTTGATAGCTGCTTGAGGCTAAGAGCGCTCTTGAGTGCGAGGTGTCTAAGAAGAGCTCACTTAACATGACTGACCTCCACTCACAATGGCTGCTATTGATCTCCTAGAAATTCCCACACACACTGAGCACGCCCTATGCGTGTTTGTGCTTGTTTATGTGCGTCGTGGGTGTGCGTGCATGCAGCGTGTATGAAAAAATGACAATTGAATATGTGGCTAACTCTTGTGCTGCAGGGACACTTTTGGTTTTAAAATGGAAACATGGTCAAAGTCATTTGTTGATGAGTACATATAAAGTGTTTATAGTTGCTTTAATGACAGCTAATTACACAGTATTCACCAACATGGTGCCTCGGGCTCCCAAGATCACATGGGTAGTCTGTAGGACCAGACGGTCACCCCATGAGATTGAGATTTCTTCATGAGAAGACTCATGATATATATATATATATATATATATAAATTGATTATTGCGAAATTTATAAATTTTTTACTAAAATTTAGAAAATACTAATAAGTAAACTTGTACATGTGCACTGTAAGATTTGTATGAAACTGCATTTATTTATCTGAAAATTCATGCTTATAACTGAGCCACTGCATTTAACAAATATAAATGTACAAAATTGAATATCAATAATTATTAATTGAATATCATTCATTATTATTCATAACATATGATTATTGGAGGGATGTTCGATACCAACTTTTTTTGAGACAGGTACCAATACCGATACTCAAAATTTCAGTACTCACCGTGTATGTGCTGATACCATTAGTACTTATGATGCATAAACATTGTTTTAAAAACAATGACAGATTTTTTTTTTTAATGACATATATCCCAACTATAGCGCATTTCCTTAAAATTGCTTTAAATTAATGGCAATGATATTTTTTCAATTTGCTCATAAAACTCATTTTGCATAGAGTACACAATAAAATGAACTTCAAAAAATTTATAAATAAGATGAAACAAATAAATAAGATAAAACAAATAATCCAGTGGCCAAAATATGTGGTTGTACAACTGCTTTTAAAGGAATACCGTGAAGTGCAAATAATTCAATTCAATACAATAGTGTTTCAAGTAATTTAGTAATATCTACCATGTTAAAAAATCCCCAAGCTGTTTAGTATGTGAAATTTAATTATATCTTGTTTTGAAATCCATGCTTTTAATTTGGAAGGCTGCTCTTTATTTCTTTTTCCTGTTCCACGTTCTCCGTGCAGTGCAGTAGTCAATGACGATATACAATATACAAAGATCTTTCTGCACTTCAGAGCTAATTAAATTGTTGAGTACAACTGAAGACTTATGTGCTCTCTTACTGGAGCCCCTCGTGGCAGTCAATAAATGCAAAATAACCATTTCAGCCTTTAGTTCCTGACCGAAAAAATGGCCACAAGTGCCGGGGCCGATAACGGTATCGATTACCGTCGCGAGCACCGATACCATGAAATGTGACCTGGTATCGGTACCCACCCATCCCCAATTAATAGTATTTCGAGCAAATTTGTTATTTCAGAGTCGTGTATCAAACTGCGATCCCTTGGCATTAATCAGTACCCAAGAAATAGCTCTTGTTTTCAAAAAGGTTGGTGACCCCTGTTGTAAATGGTCAGTGTGGCGTCAGTAGCCACCAAGTGGGAAGTGTGTGCTTAAGAGCTCCATGCAGCACCCGTCCAGTCATAAGCAAGAGAAAAGCTTTGCGAGGCTGCTCGCTCATCACAGCTTTAATTACATATTCTTCTCCCACCGTCGCTGCCTCCTTCCTCCTCCTCTTGGCTCCAGTTTACAGCCAGACGTTTGTCACTTTGCCATCTTCCTCGCGGCTTCTTCTCCCTCTCTCGCTTTCCCTCTGGGTGAAGCAATGGAAACAAGACTGTGGCTCTTTCCATTTCCCCTCCACTCCCACTCTCCTTAGCCTCTTCCTTCCACGTTTAATGCAGAACTGACAAATGAGCGAGCTGAGGTAAAAGGAGTGGACTGGAGAGCGTGTGTGCGTGTGCGTGTGCGTGTGCGTGTGTGTGTGCGTGTGCGTGTGTGTGTGTGTGTGTGTGTGTGTGTGTGTGTGTGTGTGTGTGTGTGTGTGTGTGTGTGGGGGGGGGGGGGTGTGTGTGTGTGTGTGTGTGTGTGTGTGTGTGTGCAGGGATAACAAGTGGACCATAAGAGACTCAGTGGGGACCAGACGAGTGAGGGCAGTGGAAGAAGGTACTGGAAGGGGAGCGCTTAGTCCCTTTATTATGCCGACCACATACAATGGTAGCCCGACTTGGACCAACAGACTCCGGAGTTAACAGACAAAAAAATAGTGTCCAGTCCACTTAAAATGTCCCTTTGTAAAGTGGTTGTCAAAGTCTGTTTGTTGTAGAATTGGCTAAAATTGGCCACAGCACCACAAACAGAGTTCACATTCCAGGTTATGCCACTGTTGTCACAGATATATAGGAAGACTCAGAGTAGGCTAACAGACATGCCTGGTGGCATGTCATGTAGCGGCCATGTTGGCAGGGGCGACGGTTCTATCAATGTAAAGGGAAAGCATAGAAATTAGCTTAGTGTTGCTGTAGGCACGCTGCTCAATGACTGTTAATTTTGTTAAGTTAAAATATGTTAAGTTAAAATCCTTGTCATTTTTCATCATTTTAACTAAACACACAAAAAAGTTAAATTATTATTTTTATAGTTTAGATTTGTATTTAAATTTATGGTGAATTTATTTCTAATTTTAAAATGTATTTATTTTAATCTATTAATTCATAAAAAATAACACAATAACTTCTCATTTTAAAAACACTAATACATTTGTTTTATGTTTAAGGTAAATTATTTTATATCATCATATTTTCATGTTTTGACAGACAGACAAAAAAAAGCTACATGCCATTGCTATTCAAATGCATGTTATCATCAATTACCTTTTTGTATTATGTTCAAATGTTTGTTGTAATCAATTAAGTTTTTTACATTAGAATTTTTTTTCTTCATATTTTTAAACACATACACAGCACCAATAACTGTTATTGCAGTTATTGCAATCAAATTTGGACCTCAGTGTTTGTATGTGTGATGTCCGTACTTGCTGCTGATCGTTTCCCCACAGGTGTGCTGCGAAACACTTAATGAATCACAACCAGAGCTGGTAGACGCTTTCACCCAACAGCGGGGTGGCGAACGCACACTGATTGTCCTCTGTGTGTGCGTGTTCTAGCGTGAACAATACCCTTTGTGTTATTGCACATTTTCTCTGGAAAGAGTGTTTTAACAAAGATGTGGTTGTTTGATTGTAACCATTACAAATGTATTCTGACCAACGAGCTAACCACTGACTCAATATTGTTTCGCACTCATGGGTACATTCGATACGGTACAGAGATGTTGCGAGTTAAAACTCTGAAAAACAGTAAGAGGCCAGAACTGTACTTGCTACATATTCTAGTCACATGTCTACTATTCGGCAAACAAACACAGTGAAGCTCGGCATCTAACCAGCAGACGTCATGTTGAGCAACTTGCTTATAACAGTACAGTACTCAATAAAAGAATAACAAATAGTTATAGATAGCTATTTACAGCATTATAATTCATAATTTTTTAATTGGTAATGTTACACTTGGCTGTATTGGTTGTTTCATAAAAAGCAGACATTACTATTAATGTTTCACTTTCTTAAAAATAAAAGATTGATGCTATTATATATTGTCAAATTGCACTTAATTGCTTAGTTTAGCTCCTGAAAAAAAGACAAACTATTGTTGTTGTCCTGCCAGAAAAACATTAAGCTGTTATGTATTATTAATTTCACTTTTCTACATTATTCATTTGCTAAAAATAAGACAGTTTCCTAAAAAGAATTTTTTTTAACTGTTGTGCAGTATTACCATTTACCTTTCTTCCTTTTTTGCCCCCCCCCCCACAAAAAAAAAACAAACTACTGATGTTGCACTTTACCAAAAAGACAACAGTCAAACTTTAATATATTATTAAATTACTTTCATGACAAACTGTATAACTCTTTAAAAAGAAAAGATTAGCGCTGTTATGATTTACTAAATTACACTTGGCTGTGTCCTTCAAAAAAAAAAAAAAAAAAAAAAAGCTACTGATGTACTTTAAAGAGAAAATATTCAGTTTTATATTATCAAATTGCACTATTTCTAATTGAGAATCATAGATTTATTGGAGAATTTACTAGTTGCACTTGGAAATTTTTCTATTTTCAAATGTGTGAAATTATTCCTTTTTCATATCGCAGAAGTTAGATTTTTTATTTTGGAGCCATACTGTCCCATCTACTGCGAATCAAACTGTGACCTTTAAACCCAGGTGTACGCCGCCCACAGCATGTGCGCGCTAACCTTTTAACATCATTAGGCTTCTTTCATCTCTTTGTGGACGCTTGTGCTTTCATTGTAATTTCCTCCCACTCGCTAGCAATCTGGACTAATATTACGGCCGAGACGCCCACGGTAGGGAAAAAAAAAATCCCGTTCTGATTGAAGGGAGACCAAGACCAACTGGTGCTTTAATATTTGACTAAAACGCTTCGGGGGCTCACTTGTAATATGGCGTCTTACTTTCATGCACTTGTAAGATGTGTCGGAGCCGTTGTGTAGGGCTCCCACACGGACGTTGTATGCGCTATATTGGTGGCGTATGCCAAGAGACTATAAGGCAAACATTAAAATTAGATTCATTTCACGCACCAGCTGTCCGGCTTTGATGTGCTAGCGATACCGCCACACGAGCTTTTGTACTGGAGGGGAAACAAAACAGATGTTAGGCACCTAAAATCAGGAATTATTGAAGTCGGATAAACAATAACATGAAAATGGCATTGGTGGTGGGAAATGGCAAATAGAAATTTGATTTGAGCCATTAATGCAAGTAACAAGCTTGGCTGCTAGCCGCTTGATGGGTAGCTGAAGAAGCTATCATAGAGGTCTACACCTTGTCCAACAGCACAAACTGTGACAGTAGCTAAGAGAGAGTCATTTAAAATTGTTCTCAACTGCGCACAAATTGTACAACTTTTGGGAAATTTGAGCATCAATGTACAGCTGTAATCCCCATTTTATAGTGTAATGTATTAATTTGCATATTATATAAATACAAGATGAACACTGGATTTAAAAACTAAATTTGATATTTTTTTAACTACCAGTACTTTTAAATAGCTACTTAAAATGTGTTTTATTTTTTAAGTTTAAAAACACACATATAAAGCAATAACAGGTATTTGATAGTGTTTTTATTATGTATTTATTTTCTATATTTTGTTGGAAAAATATTTCAAAATAAAAAACAAATTTTTGTTGTTGATTTATTTTAAAATAATTTATTTTAATTAAATTTAAAAACAAAATTTAAAGCAACGTTTTAAAATATATTTATCTTTTGACTTGATTTTGTTTTTGCCATTAAAAAAATGTTGTTTTTAAAATAATTTTGGGAATCCCCCATTCCAAGCAATAGCAATAGTAATATTTTTAATGCTTTTATATCAAGAGTATTTTTAATGTATTTTTTATAATAAATGTTTATTTATTGTTTAATTTGTTTTAAAAGATATGTCTCTTTTATTACATTATTTTTATTTATTATTTTAAAGAGAAATGCCCTTTACAGTGAATATATATATTTTATATATAAATTTAGGCAAACATGTAATTATATTAATATCATATTACCGGTAATAATTTTTAAATCGGTTTTCATCTTATTGCTCTTTTATTATGCTTTTATATATATATATATATATATTTTTTTTTTTTATCACAGATTCCAAGCAATAATAAGATTTTTTTATTTGTATTAAAATTATTATGTTAGTTTTATTTTCTTTCTATTAAATTATTATTATGTTTGTTTTATTTTCATTCTATTAAAAAGCAGCAATTATCTTCACACAGTGTTAGACTACACTACTACAATAATAATTATTATAATATAAAAATTATATGATAATTAAAAAAAATATGTTGAATGTAAAAACCAAGCATTACAATAATTTTTATTTATATAGTCTGATTTATTTTAAAACATATGCAAAATAGGGTATGGCCTATTGTATATAATTATTTAAATTATTTTCATTAACAATACTTCACAAAATGTGACACCCAGTGCCTTATTGTCTATTAAAAGCGGACTTGCATGCACATAAAAGAAAATATTGAAATATTGTTCAAAGAGACGACGAGGCAATGAGCGCAGAGCCGTGAAAGGCGTCGAGTATCCCTGAGAGAAAGTTAGCGGGTGGTTGAAGGAACGTCTTGTGGAAGACGATTTACGAGAGGGGAGGAAGAGGAAGAACGGCCCCAGGCTTTTCTCTTTAGCTTCCTCCTCTTCATCATCATGGGAGTCGGTTAGAAAAAAGATGATAGCCTACATCCACTACTGGCTTAACTGTGTGCATGTGTAACTTAGAGTATACAGTGGTGAAAAACTAGCAATATAGAGACCGGTCAGGCTAAATTATAAACCTTCAACACATACAGAGCATACAAAAATAATTAATTAAAACACTAGATTTTCCAATAAACCAATTTTGTCTCATTAAAGTCAATTTTTGTGTCATTAAAGGAGTCATTGTGTGAAAGTGCAAACAGTTGCAACAGTATTTTTTTTGTGTAAAAGCCACATGCAAATAAATGCTATGTATGGCCCGAATGTTTGCAACTCTTATGGATCTCCACGTGAAAAAGGCCCACCGTTGTTAAACTATCCCACTTTGCTGATTTCTGCATATAAGGCCCAGGCAAATAAATTATGGTTTTATGGCCATGATGTGCACATTTTTCTGGATCTCTGTATGTAAGAGGCTATTTTGTCAAAACAAAGTTATCTAGCCTTGCTATGTTCTGCCTAAAAGAATCATGCAAGTAAATGCCGGGTGTACAACTTGGATACGCTGATATCTGTGTGAAATAGGCTTCCCGTGTGAAATTGCATACAGTTGTGAGAATTTCCACTTTGCTGTATTCTGCATAAAAGGCACAGGGGACCAAACTCCAGGTGTGATGTGCCAATTTCTCTGTGTGAAAGAGGCTATTGCTTGAAAACAAACAAGATTGTCCTAACATATCTCTTTGCTATGTTCTGTGTAAAAGGTGCAGGCATACGGTATGAATACTGGCTGCTTGGCTTGCATGCTCCCTGTGTGAAAGAGGCTGAAGTTACATGAATAACCTTTTTTTGTTCAGTGCTGTTTTCAAAGCAAACACTTCCAGTTTTTGTGAACTTTTACTTTAGAAAGGGGAAGCTGTCACCAGTTGGCTTAGCTCACTGTAGCTTCTGGCCTGAGTCTATGGGATTTCCTTCTTGTTTTTTGTGTGTGTTTTTTTGCTGACTTTTCAACACACACGCACATGCCATGTCTTATCATACAATGACTTTAACAGTCCTATCGTGATACTCAGGTCCAGGGTGATATTTTAGGGGTTTTGGTCCGAGTCATAGGAAGCTTGGCACCGGCAGTGGACAGATCGTGTTGTTCTTGAGTGTGTGTGCTTGTGAAAGGAGCGAGAAGAGTATTTATTCCACAATGGCTCTTGTTAAATGAGCTACATGCTATTATGTTGTTAAAGCAATGTTGGGATGAAACTGATGAAACTCAAAACATATTTTCATCGTTTCATCTTTTCAAGTCATCTTTCCCCATTGAAACAAATGAAGATGCAATTAATCCATTGCAGCCTCTTTCAAAAACCAATTGGCTTCACAATTGCTTGTTTTTACTCATAAATAGCTGTATGGTTTAATGTTGGTTACACCGCTAACTAGTATGTATGCATACATAGAATATCTTAGCTCAAGTGTGATTGGTTTCAAATCTCTAAGCCTGGGATTGTGCACGCTGGAGCTTCTGCTATATTAGTTCACACTGCAGCAAGCATGTGTGTGTGTGTGTTTGTGCGTTTGTGTGTGTAAGATCTATAAAGCCAGTTCCGGTCTTCACCTCTGATCCACAGCAGTTATCTGGGTCGCTAAGCGGCACAAATCAGCTTCTCCTCTGAGTTATCGGCACTTTTTTCGACATCCTTACCCGCTGTACGTCCTCATCTACAGGAAAATGCCAGATCCATGTTGAAGGAGCTGCAAATAGCCATCTTTGCTCTCTAAATGTCAAGTTCATCTACACAGCCAAGCTGCATGCAAATCATCCGACTCTTAAAGGACGGAAACCTTATCGACGTTATTACCTCAGCATGCTGATTAGTCGCGAGTTTTCCGCAGCTTAGAAGAGACATAAATTAAAAAGTTGCTGATTTATTAAAGAAAAAGTCAAAAAAAAGTGTTCCTATTGCTCCTAAAGTAAAAACTAACACTTCCAGAATGTGTTTGGGCAAATTGGCACAATGTTTTTTTTTGGACATACCCATGAACTGTACACTTTTTAACTTAGGCGCTGTGGCTTTGTCCTAATATCATACTCCACAGTCTCCACTTGGCTGCAGTAGCCCAGTTTGCCACTGCCCTCAGTCTTCTCTTGGTTAAACAGCCACATGTATAGTCTTGCCAGAAGAACGAAAGTTGTTGCTTATTGCACATGTTCGAAAGAATATGTCCAAACATGCTGCTTGTCCACAAAAAAAATACACATTTTACTGTGTTTTATCCAAGAAAAGACTGAGGGCAGCAGAAAACCGTGATGCTACAGCCAAGTAGAGACTGTGGAGTTTTTGCTGCATTGACGACCCCATCACTTAAGAAATTACATGAACAGAGAAGAAAATGGGTCTTGGCATTACGGCTGTTTTATCTGTGAAGAAACTAAAGGCAGCAGGAATCTGGACCACTGCAGCCAAGTAGAAAATGTTAAGTATTATATTAAATACACCATGCCTTGACGCTAATAAATGAAAGCAATGAGAGGATGAGGCTCCCTTTAAATTTATTCTCTGCATGTGGCAATTTTTAGGAAGAGACTGAGTCCAAATGGAAACCTGGCCACTAGAGCTAAGTGCAGACTGTGCAGTATTTGTCATACTTAACACACTTTGCTGTAATGCTAATAAATGATAACAACAAAGGAGAACAAACAATAATGGAGTAGAACAACAATCTCCCCGGTATTTACTTCTCGTCATTTTATCTGAGAGGACACTAAGGGCAACAGAAACTGGCCACTGTAGCCAAGCGGAGAATACAGATTATTGGATGAAATGAACACACTACTCATAACACTAATAAACGATAACAATGGAGGTGAACAAGGTTCTTCTTAACTTCTTGGCAAGCAGCATTTGTTTTGTTTTTAAACAAGAGGAGACTAAGGGCAGCCACTGCAATTTAGTGGAGACTGTGGAGAATTTGCTGTATAAAACATACCAGCCATACTGCTAACAATCAACAGCAATAAAGGAGAACAAGGCTCTCCTTAATTTACAGTACTTGGCAACTACTCCAGAGTCTCCACTTGGCTGCAGTGGCCTGTTTTTCTATGGGCATTCGGTGTCCCTTCATCTCCATCCCCCAACTCCTAATTGACGAATTAATAAATGACGGACCATGTTTTTTATAGCCCAATTACCATCATTGGCAATGTTCTGCTTGGAGTGCTTATTCGATTCCGACTGCTGACAAGGAGGTCTGAGCAAAGTGACATAAAGTGCTTGTTTTACAAAGAGAACGCTCCCTCGTGAATATTCTCCACTTTGCCAAATGCATGTAAATATAGTCCGCCACAAATGAGCGCAATCTGGAGTGTGCTTTCATCTCACTGAACAATCTGTGCTTTTATTTTATGTCACAAGGAGCACATCTGTACTGCAGTCTCTTTCTGGTCATGTCCTTATTTGGACAAGCTCCTCTCGTGTTGTTCATCGCCCACAAACTATGCATGCTATGCTAATGTGCTGTAAACACACAATGGCCGCACAGTAGCAAAGAAACCAGGAATATGTTCAGGTGTATCAACACATTAAAAACGAGCTACTATAGCTAGTGTCCAGCAACTATGACTGCAGAATTTTTGTTGGTTCTGTTGGATCTCTTGTTTAAGAGAAGAAAGATTGGAGCGAGTTGAGGCGGAGGACAGAGCTGGAGCTGAAGAAGAATATAAGGAGCTTATTTTTAAGAACGAAGCGAGTGACTCGCTCTCCAATTGCAATGAATACAATGGCGAACAAAAGGCAGGAGGTAGCAGTAGTGGCCAGAAAAGATGTGACATCACACTAACAGAGCTGGCAATTAAGCAACATTTATATTCAGAATTAAGGCTACATAAAACATGATCATCATTATGTTTGTTTTAATTCGAATGGTAAATGCAACTTCATTTAAATAGCGCTTTTCCACCTTACAAGGCCCTCAAAGCGCATTACATTCAACTACACATTCACCTACTGATGACGCAGCCCACAAATGGCTTTTTTAATCCTAAACAGAACACCAAGCCACTAACCATTTTAATCCTAAATTACGTCAAACCCTAAAATTGTATCCTAACATCACAATGAACCGCCTAATTCAGACCCCATCCATAACTCACTCCAACCACTATGCCCATCCCCTATTCCTAACTTCTAACTCCAAATCCCTAAACCTAACCTATAATCATAACCCTAACAATGACTCACTCTAACCCCTACCCTTTATCGCTAACTCCTCTAAACCTACCCTACTCCTACCCCTAATTCTAACCATAACACTGACTTGGAAAATGGAATCCCTGACCCTTACCCCTAATCCTGGATCTAACCATTATCATAACCCATAATCCTAATTGCTAATTCTAACTGTAAACCCAACTCCAAGGCCCCATTAATCCTAACTTCTCATTTTAACCCCTAATCCTAGCCCATCTGTTAATTTTTTTTATTATTACACCTAACCCTTATTCTCAGGTCACAATGCGTTGCAAAGACGTTTGCCAGACTTCACCAACAGTTTTAAAAGTCGCAAACCATTTTACTTGTCGCCAAGAAATTTTGAAAAAACATTAAAACTGTTGGTGAACATCTGGCAATGTTTTAGCAACAGTTTATGACCTTGAACGAACCCTGACAAAAAACAATATTCGCTACATGTGCACACCTTCGCGAGCCTTCACTGCTCCGTGAGATTCGGGCTTAATCATCATTGTAATCCCTATTTACTGTTCTGTAGTGTTCAATGAATGATTGAAAAGTGCATTGGCAACTGTTGCTGTCATTTCTCACATGTGAGGGCATTAAAAATAAACAATAAAAAACAAAAAAATTATGAACTGCAGTCCACAGCATAGCTTGAGAACACGTTAGTCCCCTTTTGGGTAGCTCTAACTGCATCACATTCAAAGCAGTTTAAAAAAATAGCTACACAAAATCCATCCATCCATCCATTGCTTTTCTTTACCGCTTATTCATCACAAGGTTCCCGTTGGTACTGGAGCCTATCCCAGCCGGCTTCGGGCAGTAGGCGGGGTACACTCTAAACTAGTTGCCAGCCAATCGCAGACAAAATACAGTGTAGAATAAAAAAACATAATAATACCACATTGTTGTCAGTGAGTGGTTTTCGCTCCTGCGCTTGTTAGTCTTTTCTGCTCTGCATTCATCCTTTTCTGTCTCTCTGCATTGATTACTCTGTCGCACCTCTTTTTGCAACCCTTTTTTCCCCGTCCATTGATTTCACAGAGGCCCTCCTCTGTGTCAGTGCAGTACAATAAGCAGCATGGAATAAGAGCGAGAAAGAGAGGCTCAGCAGAGTGTGAAAATGCTCGCAACTTCTTACTACAAGTTGGCCGCACAATGCTGCCGCTATTAGCACCGTTACCCGCGGCAACACTGCGCTAAAAGACGGCATGCAGCAGGATGGTATAAAAAAAAAACATCACACAAGATGTGTTCATTTAGACCAGTTGAGTAAGTGAAGTGAAGACCAACACCCAGAATAAAAGAATACCATTAGTGCTAGACTTTTACTTACACTTTTACAAGTTGTGTTTAGAGTAAAAACTGGTTTTACCAGAGTTGGAACGGAGTTAGAACAGGTCTGTGAAGTTTACTACTTCACATTCACTTCCAGTTGTGTCGAAAGCATTTGTTTCTGACATCATGGAGTGTCTTGTCTTGGGATGTTGTATCATATTGGTGGTATTATTCCACTTCAACGATTTTGGTGTAGAGGGCACCAGCAGGAGTCTAATGTTACGACTCGGGTGTGCGAATTGCTATATACGAGCCTTGGAAATCACCTAAAATGCCTGCTTCAAATCAAAACGACTTTTTCGTGTGTCTTGTTGTGAGTGACACGCCGACCTAATTGGTGAAACTGGACCTGGGGGCAATTTTTTTTCTAAAATTCCAGTGTGTGCCGCTGATACACTTTTAAGGAGGTTTTGACTAGACTAGATACACACGCTTGCAAATATTTGCAAGTTTTGTCTTGTCAAAAATAATAGAGAAAAACGATAGCATCTGAATTTAAGCCACTAAAATTATTGTTTAACTTTGACGTCATTAAATTCTAGCAAGTTGGACCAAGTGATGAGATCTGCACAATGGAAACTTTCGCAAGTGTGACAATAGATTCTAATTTACTTCCTAGAGTCTACGCAGACGTCTTATATTAACATAGGATTTCCTACATGATGATGATGATGACGAACTTGCCAATCCCTGCGCTAACCCGCAACATTTGACAGCCACTGTAGTGCCCCAGTGACCAAAATAAAAAGGGACAAAAGACTGAGATTGGTTCCCAGCAGTTGCCAGCCCCCCAAAAAATAACCACTAGGGTGACACAATTAGCCTCGACGTCATCATCCATTAAAGCCGCATAGCCTAAACAGGCGAGCTAGCCAGGGAATTCCACCAGCTTTTTATTACTTTGTTTAAAGTTGTACAAGGGTGCTATCACTTTGAATTCAGTGCTCTAATCCAGGGGTGGCCAAACACGGCCTGTCCCAACATTTGATCTGGACCCTGTACAATTATAAAAACAAAAGGGGAAAAGCTGAATGGAGGATGTGGTATAATAAGCCTAACAGTATTAACACAACACAGTGGTACTTGGAGAACTAATTGTTTTTAAGTATCTATGTATCGCTGAGTCAAGATGGTGTAACAAACTCATAAATAACTATTTGACAAGTTTTTGGATTTCTAATGTCTAATGCCTGTTCCCTCCATGCTTTATTTTTTAAGTCGTAATTTTTATGTTATGTTCTTTTATTTCGGTGCACTTCCGGCAGTTCAGGAAGTATTTATGTTGCTTTATTTGTTTTATTGTGATTTTTTTTTTTTTTACTTGTAAAATGATTTTTTGGTGTTAATTTCCATTGAAGTTAAGCTAATGATAACTTCTCATTAGTGGTTGTTTAATGCTACTTGCTTTCTGTTTTGGATAACTTTTTCTTAACTTTATCTATGACTGAAAGTTGTTTTGAAGGTGTATTTGACAACTTTAAGGACATTTATGTTAATTATTTGTTTGTTTATGGTATAGCTCTTACGTTGTGTCAAAAAACTTCATGGAACACCAGTATACTTCACCATTGTGTGGCTGGGTTTGCTACAGATGGCTAATAGGAAAGTAGTAATTTGCATTTTTATAGGTACCGTAGCTAAGGGGCGAAATGCATGCCAGTGTCCTTCACTTTTCAGTGCTTGTGCGAAAAATTTCTCTAAGCAATAACAAAAAATCTTTACTATTGCTTTAAAATCCTCAAAATAAGTACACACATACCCACATACAGTACGCACACTTGTGTAGCTGGTGAACATGCGTCTTTTGAGACAACCTGTGCTGCTTACTGGAGTGTAAAGTCACAGTGCGTTGTGTGAGTGTGTGTGTGTGTGGGGGTGTGTGTGTGTAGGAGGTAGCCTCATTTGAATCCGCACCTCGTTTCTCCTGCCTGTTTATGGAAATTGCATAAATGGCGTGGAGGAATGTGTGTGTCTAGAATCAAGTGTATTTTTCTAGCTCACGAGGTCAAAAATTCACTCGCAACAAACACGACATGCGTGCTTGAAAGTTGGTCACATCTGTGTATGCAATTATTAGCGTGGAGCTATTAGAGATGTCATTAACCAACAAGCTGGCAGTCCTCATCAGAGTGTCTAATTTCGAAAATAATCGCTGAGCCACTTCCAATACCAATTCCATCTGGACCAAGTTTTATAGAAATAGAAGCTGAAGTGTGCCGCAAGGTGCTCTCGGTAAAAAGCTTCCATCAGGAAATGCCAGGTGTGGTAGTAAGGCTGCAGCGTGAAGATTACACATTCACTTCAAGATGTCCACTTAAAGCCGGTCAAAACGGGCAATAAGATGTATGAGGAATCCATTTTATACAGCGCTTGCCCTCATTTGGGTTGCTTTTGGGTGAGCTGCAGCCAATCCCAGCTAACTTTGTGCGAGAGGCAGGATACACACTGGACTGGTCGCCAATCAGTATACATGCAAATTAGGGGTCTGCATCTCTCCAATATGGTCCTCTCTCCTACCCAGTCATGCTACTTTCCATAAAAGTGCAAAGGAGAGGTCGATAAAGTCAAGCTCCCTTGCCCCATCCATCTATTATTCACCCTGTCTCACACACTCAATTGAAACCAACGCCCTGACTCCCACTTGTTTTATCATAGCAAGCAAATCAGGTTAAAGTCAAACTGAAGGTATTTCTATTCAAGTCGGCTTTTGTTTAGAATAGTCCAGGTTTCTTTTTTATTTACGTGTCCCCGTACTCTTCCTGAGAGCGACGAAGTAGAATTGATGCCACGTAAAGGCCGTGGCTGCTGGAGACACTCAAAAGTACACAAAAGCACCAGGGAGTTGGAGAGAATGACAACATACTAAAGTGCTTAATGAAGGTATTTTAATTGCTGTGTAAGGACTTTGCTGGCACTTTTAACAGACATGCCAACATTGGCCACGTGGGAGTAAATAAGGCAGTTGAAAAAGAACAACAATTAACAAACTTTGGCCCACTTCGACCATAGACGTTTGTTCCTTGTTTAGTATTGCCATAGCCATTCATGATATTGGCCACCTTGCACAATGGAAATAAACAGCCACTAAAAATAACTTTTAAAAAAACATCTGCAAAGACACTCAGTGACACCCTGGCAAAGTAAATGTGTCAAATTTTTCAATTTTTCCTTCCATTTTATTTATGATTGATGACACTCATTTTACACAGCAAAAATAAGCAGAAGCAAATGATTTTTTTGGGTCACGAGCAGAGCAAAGTAGTACAAATTTACTACACTGTGACCATTCCTTGGTCGGTATTCATTTATTAATATCCACCAACTTTTACAATAGCAATAAACAGAACCACTAGAAATAATCAAAAAAGTCTGAAATGTTGCAGTAACTCATCTGTAAGACTGTGGAATCATGAGAAACAGTGCAAGCAGGGGTCTTAAACAGATAATCACCGAGACAACACTCCAATCATGGACCGGTCGAAATGCTCATAGGCGTTCTGCGTGTTGGCCATGAAGCAGCGAATGGTCGCCATGGCAAAAAGGTCCATCGGTTAAAAGCTATGAACTTTATTGCAGTCTAATAAAGCCCCGACGGGCGAGAGAGTGGGGGTTTTACAGCAAACGCTGATTTACGACGCTGACTCTCCCACCATGCAACATAGGATGCCTGAATGGGCATTTAAAGAAAGCATGTTGTGTTTTATGGCAAAAAAACAACACAAACACGTTTTCTCTTTACTGTTGATACTTATAAATGTCAGCTTCTGTGTGTGTCCAGGCTCAAATGAAGCTTTCAGAAAAATACAATATAATAATCTTTCCCCGGTTCAGGATGGAGAAAAACACCCTTGTAATCAGGCAGTTTCAGTTTGTGTGTCAATAGCACAAGTTAGTGCAACAGTGACACTAGTGCCTTGCAATTTGGTCAATTAAAAATAATCCACAGTCATACAAAAACGAAGTCCACAGGATGCTTGGTCACTCATGGGCATTAGCAAGCACAATGTGCGTCTTATGATTGATGAGGTTGCTCCTCTCACTAGTTGTTTATTATGCACAATGGGAAAAAAAGCTGAATGAATAAAAATAGTCCATAAAGTCAAAACAAATTCCAGTAGATGTCACACACGAGCATGTGCGCATACATTGTAGTGTAAGTCACATGTGAATCATGAAATCATACTTCTAACTAATTCTTGCACAATAGAAATCAACAGAACGACTACGAATAATCCAAAATCATAAAAATCCACATCATGATTTCATGACCGCCACCTTGCACAATAGAAATAAATATAATGACTAGAAATGATCCATACAGTCAAAAAGTCCTGGAAACACATGCGCGCGTGTATGTAAATGTGTCATATAATTATGGCAATGTGATTCCTTGCTATTTATTCATGATTACCACCAACTTGGACAAATGAAATAAACAGAATGTTGGAAAAATTGTACAATTAGTTATCACATGAATAAGCACTTTACTATTTGCTGCAATGAAGAATTGCTTCTGCTCGCAGTAAAAAATGCTTTGCTCTGCTCCTACATAGCCTATTAAGGTAGTCGTATCTAACAGCTGATTAACAGGAGATGACTCATGATGACTACAAGAACATCCAACCCAGCGGAATGAATTGAGCCAGTCCGCTAAGATGCCCTGTTATCTGTTAAGAAATGATTGCAAACTTGACCACACGTACTCAGCACTTACATGCACACACACATAGGCAAACAAGTACACTGTGTTCCAACTATGCTGCCTCCCCACGCACCCCCCTGTAGAGTTGGAACACCCATGTAACCAGGGACCGACCTAAAGAAATAAAAAAAGAGGGCTCGGCAGAGTGTTCTTCAGAGAGGTAGGAGGTTGTAACTGAGGCACACCTCTGCCCGTTCTCCTCACTAGCTTGTGAAAAGGTACAAGTTGTCTTCTCTCTTTCATTGTATTGTGTTTTTTATGAATGTCAGCTTATTGAACCTGACACAAAGCAACTAGAAATCATCAACAGAGTCAAAAAAGGCCACTGCAGCCTCAGTCATATGCACACGTATGTAGATGTATTTTACAATTACTGTAATTTGATCGTTCTTTACCATTTATGATGATCACCACCTTGCACAATAGAAATATACAAAATGACTTGACATAGAAATAAACGTTTGTCCCAATTCATAACGGCTAGTTTTTGTTAAGCATCCAGAGTCCGACTGTTAATGATTGCCCCTGCAATGCTCCCCGCTCGAGTCATCTGGAAAACAGCGGTCAGCCTTTGGTGTGCGTCAAGTTGACGAGCTTATCGATCGGCTGCGTTGTTCTCAGGGCAATCTGCGCCGTGTGATTTATCGTTAAATGCTTCTGCTTTTAATTCCTCGCTGCTTAAGATTCCAGCAACAAATAACCCACTTTTCCAACATCTTCACCCCCGTGCCACGCAGCGGATGGAACCTGCTGAGCGTGCAGAGCGGGAGGGAGGCTGGCAATCGATAGCAACCCTGAGCAGATTAAAACAGCGTCCCAGTGGATTCCGAAAAGCACTGATGGGTGTAAGTCACATACAGTATGTGAGTCACAAGTCTCAAGTCTTGACTTTCAAGTTTCAAGGTAGTCAGAAGTTACTGTGGCAAAAATCAAGGAAATCAAGTTGACTCTAGACTAAATTTAATGTCCTTACTCGGGGTAAGAAAGACAAGTCATACTCTCTTGCTTAGTCACAATATGAATGAATGAATGAATGAATGAATGAATGAATGATTTTGAGTCTTTGGTCCTCGATCCCAGTGAATTTCACCAACCTCATTGTTTTGTCCCACTATTACACAGGTCCCATCCCGGCGACCCATACGTGTGTGTAAATCACACAGTTGCCATAGCGATTCATACGATAAACCAATTAACTCTTTGACCGCCAAAAACGTTTAATAACGTTTAGTAAAATCCAAATGAGTGCCGCCAAAGACGTTCACTATGTTTTTTTGTTTTTTTTGGGGAAACGGGTGGAGGAAAGCCTTGGCAAGCTGTGCTGAAAGTATCAAGCAGATCGAGTTAGTATATTGACTATTTTTGGGCACTAGATGGCAGCGATGACTCTCTTTGGACAAGATCGGGTAGGAGTCAGTAGAAGACGTGAGGCGGAGCTAGAGTGTTGAGGGGAGAATGGCTGAGGAAGCGAAAATGGCGACCGGTTGCAAGCAGCTCACGCTTGAGCATTTTTTTCAAAGACGAAAAGCATCGACCAATGCTAAAGAGCACATTGATGATGATGATGGTGACTCCGAGGTTGACGCCGAAGTTGGAAGCGTTGACGCCGAAGTTGGAAGCGTTGACGCGGCGGCTTCGATCATGTTGTAAAACCTCACCGGCTAGCGATGCTAACGGCGGAAAACGTGGTGCACAACCGAGCACTTCTGTACAGCAATTAGCATTGTTGAGTTGAGTGAACCTTCATTGTGACCACATCGAACCTCGCTTTCTTGTCAACAACACAAATTAATGTGGTTACTCACAAAATCTCGTTTTTTCAATTAACGGCGGAAAGTCCACCGATGGCTGAGGCTTTCCTTGGCCACACTACGGTACCATAATTTTACTTTCACTTCAATTGAGCGGCTTGCTAGCAACACAAAGCAACAACAACAGCAAACAAACCAAGCGCCAATTCATAACTTGGGATACTTTCAGTTGGGGCACTCTTAAGTCAAGGTTCCACTCTTTTCGTACTTTGTTCCTTTCCACCCTTGGCCCAAAGCCCTAAAACTAGCAACTCAAGTCAGACTCCAGTTAGCTATGTGACACAAAGCCCCATCTCTGCCCTCAGCAGACTAAAACAGCATCCTGATGGAAACCAAAGCACAAAGGAGAGTGGACAGATTGATATAAATGAAGAAGGTTGGTCGGTGTCAGAGTTTAGCGAACCATCGTTGTGACCACATCACACCTCGCTTCCTCATCAATAGCATACACAATAGTGTGTTTACTCACAAGATCTCGTCGTTCTGGAACTCCAGCACACCGTGCGCATCCTCAAAGTCCTCGCCGCCGCCCCGCGCCGTCCCCTCCACCGTCTTGTAGGGCAGCGTGACCACGCCGCGGGCGCCCGACGTCCTCAGCACTTTCACCTCCATGGTGCCCACGCTCTCACTTACGTGGAACACGGGTTCCTCGAATGTGAAGATGCCGGCGTGGTCGTCATCGAAGATGGTGACGGTGGCCGTGGCCGGCAGGCCCAGGCAGGCCACCGAGTCCAAATGGTTGGCCGACTCGTCCTCCGTGGGCTCCTCGCCTTCTGAGGTCAAGACTTTCACGTTGGACAGGTGGATGAGGAAGTTCTCGTCCTCCTCGAAGATGTCGTCGTCGATGATTCCCACGCGGATCTCCTTGACCGTCTCGCCAGGTTTGAACACCACCACGCCCTCGGTGAACTCGTAGTCCGAGCCGGCGTTGGCCGTGCCGTCCTCTGTCCGGTACTCCACGGAAATGGTTTTGGCCAGGTCGCCGCCGCGCCGCATGACGTTAACTGCCACCGTGCCACAGTTCTCCAGGCACTGGTAGCTGGGGGGTTCGAAGAACACCTTGGAGATGGGGTCATTATCGCCGGCGTCGGAGCGCACCTCGTGCATGCTGACGGCCTTGCGCGCCTGGTCGGCGGCGTGTTTTTTCAAGATGTTGCCTGCGCCCGTCATCAGTCGGGTGGCCTGGCAGCGGTAGAAAGCGCGACTTTTCTGCTGCTGGCTCAAGACCTGGTAATTTGCCAGCTCTATTAGCTGCTCCACCTGGATACACACAACAAGACGTCTTTTAATATTTTTGGAGTCTTTGGATTTTTGGGCTAGAGTCATCACGACTCCACGAGTCTTCAGTTAAGCTAAGATGCAAGAGCATGGAAGATGAGAAGAAGCAGGACTACTCAGAAGCCCTGGGAAAAATTTGCAAACCTTCACCAAGAAATCAAATGCATGCTGCTTATCAGAAGTTAACGTTTATCTTAGCATCCAAGGAATCTCAATGAAGCTGCTTTGATTTCGGGTTTGATATGATAGCGTTTCAGTCAGTGTAGTCGGCATTGTGATGATGTATTCATTCAGCATAATTCTGAAGGGCTTTCTCACAGACACATCATGAAATACTAGGGTGACAACAAAAAATGTACTTGGTTGTTTAATTTCACACTTGATTGGTGAGCAGGCACTCCAGAGACGCAACGATTTGTAAACAAGCTATTAAAAAGTCAATTTTCCACAATAAATAGCCTGTAAGATACGCCACACGATACATTGTGCTTTCTGAAGCAGTATCGTATGGCTTAAAAAGTTTGCGAAAGGCTGTTCTGCAAAAAGATAAGATCATTCAGATTCTTCCCTTCCCGCCGTCCTTGTATTCCACTCTGGCATGTCAAGCCAGATCATAAAAGTATCTGGTATAGCAAAGGTATTATGTCAGCAGATAAGATCTAAAACAGAGCTGGTGATCTTAAATCATCCAAAGAAGACGACCTCACAAATGCACTTGTACTGGAAACAAGACTATCTTGGGACACGGATGCGCTCTAAAAGAAGAACGCGGCCGGAGTGAGGAAGACACCATAAAGCTGAGGAGCTGAAAACTCAAAATAATACATCGGATGCTCTGCTAAGAAAGCCGTGTAATGCCTCACAAAACCTTGCATGATCTGTTTATAGTGTTATTCTTAGTGCGCCTAAATGTCGGAATTCGTCAACGCGGCTTAACGTTACCGCTTGTTCATTCGTACGAGTTAATTGTGACTCTTATTCAGGCGGACAAGCTTGGAAACTGAAAGGTGGCACACTTTGTGGTTATTTTTTTCTTCTGAATATAATTCTAACTTTGAAACTTCCCAGAAATTTGCAAATGTAATGCTAAATGCTAACATTTATAACCAAAGAAGTTTCTGATAGGTCTGACTTTACATATTGTCAACACACAGAATTTCCAAAAATACTCCATTGTCAAGCAATATACAGAAGCACTGTCAATGTCAAGGTAAGCATAGCTGTAGTGCTAGCATTGATTATCATTAGCTTACCATGTTACTAGTGATTAGCCGCTCATAGTGCTGTTTGTGTTGTGCCTCATACACAAATCCGCAACACTAATTGAAGTGCTGCCTTCACCATGTGAAAATAATTTAATATTTAAAGGCGTTCACTGGTGGTGATTTTGTGTGTGCCATTCATTTTGTGTGTGCCACTCATTTTCAGTCTGGATACAGAGGGTTAAATTCGGCCAGGAGGGAGTCTCAGGCTCTCCAGAGGTTTCCAACACCGCAAGAAGTCACTAAAGTTTGACAAATGGGTGTAAAATCACAATTAAAGCAGTCAAGCCCAAAATATACAAACAAATATTTTGCCAAAAGGGTACTCCCATTAAAAAGTTAATTGCTGGGTTTTCTCGTGATAATGAGCAACATTGTCCTTTCGACATCTAATACTTTTTGGTCCTCAATCGAACAGAACAAAGAGCCTTGTCAGAACCTTGACAAACTAGTTCTACCGTCCTGTGCGTGCATCATCAATTACTGTTGAAATGGCGCAAACAGGCACAAAAAGGCCTCAGGATGAATAAAAGTCTCCTCACCTCTTTGTCAGGATGCTTCTGTTTGAGCTCCTTGAGAATCTTGGCCATGTCTCTGCGGGTCTCCTCCTCGTCCAAGTCCTTCTCGTCAATATCCAAACCCAGCGGGCCATCCAGGAAGTCCACGCCGTGAGAGTTGAGCATTTTGCCGTCCATCTCGATGTCCACCTTGAGACGGAGGAGGCGAGCCGTTAGCTCCCACGTGGCAGCTCCCACGTGGCAGGGCAACCAGCATTACAAAATTGTGCTCATTGGACATGTTTGATTTTTAAAAGGGACACAAGAGTCAGGCAGGTCATTTGTAGATTAAGGAGGAAATGTTTAAATGTGTAACTTGTAAAGATAAGTAAAAAATATTTTCATTATAAAATAATTCTTCTCATGTACTAATTTAATTTTCATAGGAATGTAATTATAAATAATTGGCCAATTATTTAATAAAATGTATATAATTTGTGCGCAAAATGTAAAAAAGTATAACCTTGTTTTATTATTATTAAGAGTTAGAGAATTTAAATTAACTACCCATTCAGAGTACAGCATACAATTTAATAATAAACTAACTTATGTAATAAATAAATAAAATGTTGAATATATATCAAATATTTTCATAATAGTATGATAATACTTAAATAATTTAAAAAATGATTGTTTTAATTGTACTATTAGTAATTATTTAATTATAAGCATTACCCAATTGTTTATCCAAATACATTTAAAAATTGTTCAAATGTTGGTAAAATAGACTTTTAATATTACTTCATTAGATTTTTAATAATAAAATAATTGTCATGTTTTAATTTGATTATTTAGTAGGCCGGAATACAAAATTTGGCAGACCCTCTGTGGCCTGTGGGCCTTTGCCCACTCCTGATTTACATGAACACACACACGTACACACACAAACATTATTTATTCATGAAGACCACATCCCACTTATTGTCTTTGAGTGAGGTCGTCCTACAGCTGTTGAACTCGAATCTTTTTTAGTTGATGTGATGCAGATGCAAATTCAGCTCACTTTTAAAGTTGAATTGTGTTTAACGTGCTAAAAATCTCAAAACCAGTGCTACTGGTTTCCACGCACGTAACTGCCAGCAGATAATTTTATCAGGCAGAAACAAGTCCATCATCTGATTTTTATTTCATTTTGTAGCCGTCTGGGCTCTTGAGGTTGTACAGGCGTTGATTGAAAATGACTTTTCCTTTGGCACTTGAGGCAAATTGTCAATTTAACACTGTAGGAATTTGCATATGATCACCCTCCAAGGCTGCGGGTTGGTTTCACGCCCTTGTGTTTGTACTACAACACTATTATGAGCCTAGCCTTAAAGAAATAAAGAAAACTCTTTGAATGAAAACTGCATTCTTGTTTTGATGAAAACAGCTTATTGACTTTTTTTATATGAACTTCCATGAAAGAGAAACCCCCATTTTTAAACCACAAAACAACATAATGACCCTGCTTTCACGAGCAACATTCCCTTCAAATTGAATATTTGCTGACAAATATGTGCAACACAAAAAAAATTTAAGTCCCTATTTTACTGCCTTAATGGTCAGCATTTTTCTTCATTCAGGAATGGAAGATGACGTTGACCTGGCAATTAGACGCCTTAAAGGGACAGTGTGTAAAAGTAACGTAATTAGTGATTACTAGACCTACGATTATATCACCACTAGATGGTGCTAAGTATTACATAATATCCCTATAAGGTCATATTTGAACGGTAAACTTTTACACTGCCTTAAAAGTCAACATTTTGCGGGGTAAAAAGGTCAAACGGGTAGTTTCAGGAGCCGGAACAGGGATATGTCCCTTTTACAGCACCTTAAAAGTTTCCATTTTCTCGCCATTCTGGAATGGGGAAAGTAAAGCGACCTGGCTATTATCCACCTTCAGTTAGTTTCAGAACAACAACAGAGTGTCACGGTGGGGTGGAGGACCCGAATGCAGGGAGGCAGGAGAACCACGGCAGGGAAGCATGTACTACTAAACATAATTTATTTTAACAAAAACACTACCAGGGGTACTGGGTGAACAAAACCAATAAAGATCTGAAAAGACCAAAAATCTAAGTAACAACAAAACACCAGTGGTGACAGCGACAATGATCCAACCCAGACAGAGGGGAGACAGGAGACTATATACACACCCAAACACACACTAACGACTCAACAAGACACACCTGGGGCAAGACTCAAGTGGCTGAAGGCACGGATTGGTTGACACGAGGAAGGGCAGGATTACACTCAACAAGACCAAGGGAGACACACAACCAAAAACAGAAACCAAACATGACAGTACCCCTCCCTCAAGGAACGGATCCCAGACGTCCCAAACAAAAGTCAAACATGGCAGTGAGGCCAGGAAGAGGGCACAGGCATAGAGTCCAGGGGCTGCAGCGGCACAGGCGTAGAGGCCAGGGGCTGCAGCGGCACAGGCGAAGAGGCCAGGGGCTGCAGCGGCACAGGCGAAGAGGCCAGGGGCTGCAGCGGCACAGGCGAAGAGGCCAGGGGCTGCAGCGGCACAGGCGAAGAGGCCAGGGGCTGCAGCGGCATGACGTGCGCCGCCGGAACAGGAACTAGTGGCGGGCGCAGCACGTGCGCCGCCGGAACGGGAACTGGTGGGGGCGCAGCACGTGCGCCGCCGGAACGGGAACTGGTGGCGGGCGCAGCACGTGCGCCGCCGGAAACTGGAACTGGTGGCGGGCGCAGCACGTGCGCCGCCGGAACGGGAACTGGTGGCGGGCGCAGCACGTACGCCGCCGGAAACTGGAACTGGTGGCGGGCGCAGCACGTGCGCCGCCGGAAACGGTAACTGGTGGCGGGCGCAGCACGTGCGCCGCCAGAACGGGAACTGGTGGCGGGCGCAGCACGTGCGCCGCCGGAACGGGAACTGGTGGCGGGTGCAGCACGTGCGCCTCCGGGAACTGGAACTGGTGGCGGGCGCAGCACGTGCGCCGCCGGAAACTGGAACTGGTGGCGGGCGCAGCACGTGCGCCGCCGGAAACTGGAACTGGTACCTGCCTCTTGCTCTGCAAGGTCCATTTTTGGTTGGATCATTCTGTCACGGTTGTGGAGTGAAGGACCCAAATGCAGGGAGGCAGGAGAACCACGGCAGGGATGCATGTTATACTGAAAACTATTTATTTAACAAAAAACACTAACAGGTGTACTGGGTGAACAAAACCAACAAAGATCTGAAAAGACCAAAAATCAAAGTAACAACAAAACACCAGTGGTGACAGCGACAATGATCCAACCCAGACAGAGGGAGACAGGAGACTATATACACACAAACACACACTAACGACACAACAAGACACACCTGGGGCAAGACACAAGTGGCTGAAGGCACGGATTGGTTGACACGAGGAAGGGCAGGATTACACTCAACAAGACCAAGGGAGACACACAACCAAAAACAGAAACCAAACATGACACAGAGGTATGTCGCTTTTGAAAATGCCCTAAAACGTAGTCCTTTTTTTTTTGTCGACCTGGCAATCTTCCGTCAGTAGTAGTATCAGAGGCAACGAAAGTAATTCCGCAAATCTGGAATAAGAGTGTGAAGTTTAACACCCTCATGTCACATGTAATTATCTGATTGCCAGATGCCGTATTGCAGTGGCAAAGCACACAATGTTGCATCAATATCACCACAAGTTAAATGGCATCTCGGCGCACAAGTACATCTTGGAGGTTCAATAACATATTTGCTAGAAGGGTTCAGAATACGTCGGAAGCTACCAATTTGGTAACCCTAAATTTAAATGTCGGAAGGTGGAAATATTGTGAGTCGACTTCAACCTTCTATCAACAGGAAAGTCAACCGTGAAAAGTCGTCTTACATGGCCAGTCAGAGGGTTTCAAATAAGTCAGAAACGGGCAAACTAGCAGGTCTACTCTATCCTCTCATCTAGTATCGGAGCCATCTTACGTGGCGAATGTGAAAGGAGCATATGCTTCTTCTTGTCTTTCCTGCCTTTTATGGTTTTCCTTTTGTTTACAGTTTCCCATGTGTAACGTCATTTTTAATGGAAGCAAGTGGGTTGAAATGTGACATCTGTGACAAACATTACTGATAGAAAAGACGACCCAACTAAAGGTTGCCTGGAGATGATGAAGACAATGCTGACCAGTAAAATAAAGCAGAGCTAGACTTTCAAGATAAGCCTCTGAAGTCCATATGTGTAAGAGAAGCTTTGAAGATGATGGCGAGTGCCGAGTATACCTTAGATGGAAGCGGCCGGTCGCCCTCGGTCTCGATGATCATGCCACGCTGCTTGCCCGTCCTGTAGCGCTTGTACACGTACTTATAGAAGAGCAGGCGACGGTCGGCCACCCAGGCAAACATCACGCAGATGGGGAAGAAGAAGAAAGTGAGCATGGCTTCCCACACCTGCACGACGCCGGGCGAGATGACTGACAGGATCAGGTAAAGCCAAATATAAGCAAAGATGCTCCAGGAGGCGGTGACGAAGAACACCCGCAAGTGCTTGACCTTCCTGGTCTCGCCGTCAGGCACCACCCACACGCAAATCCCGATGATGACGAACATGTTGAAGGCGGCCGAGCCCACGATGGTGGAGGGGCCCAGGGTGCCGGCGTCAAATCCGTGGCCAACCACCTCGATGACGGACAGCAGGATCTCTGGAGCCGAGGAGCCCAGAGCCATGAGGGTGAGGTTGGACACGGTCTCATTCCAGATGCGCACTGTGGTGGTGCTGGTCTCTCCATTGGGTTTCTTGATTGTGATCTCCTTCTCCTGGGAAGTGATCACCTCGATAGACGCCATGAAGCGATCGGCGATGATGGATACGCCCAGGAACATGTACGCGAGAGCTACAAAGTACACAGTCGCCCGGGCCACTTTGTCACCAAACGATGGGTTCATGGGTTCCCATACGGGCAGCATGACGCCAGGTGTGCATTCTTCCGCCTTGCTGCACTCCGTCTTATTGGTGGAAACCGCCGACACTGAACTGCCCAAGCTCGGCTCGGGAAGAGCGCCAGCTAGCAAAGGCTGAAGCCTGACTAGCAGAACGAGGGCGATGACTGACAGCCTCAGGGCCATGTTGACGTCCGAATCAGAGACGTGAGGGGACGATTGATGAGGATGTTGGACCTTTAGGAAAGGACACAGAAGAAACAAGACTTTGTTAATACTTTGCAAGAATGAAAAATTACAAGGATTGAATACTTATTTAGGGTCTAACCATAACCCTAAAACTGAACGTCAAACGCCGAGCCTAACCACCTAACACTTATTCCCAGCCCTAATCCTAACTGCAACCTATAACACTTAGTATCTAAACCTAACACAAACTCCTACGTGAACGCTAATTTCAAACACCCAACATCTATGCTAACCCTAACATCCAAGACAAACCCTAATCTAACTCTAACACCTTACCTTAACAGCCTAACCCTAACAAAAAAAAAAAAAAACAGCCAAACACCTAACCCGTAACACAAAGACCTAACCTAGGCTAAGCTAAACCCAAACACATAGCATCTGATCTAACCCTAACAGAAACTCTTACCTGAACACAAAAACATTTATAGCCTCTTACTGTATTTAAAGGGCAAGTCAACCCCACAAAAATTCTTGACAATAATATGTTATACCTGACCTCACCAGTCTAAACATGACATTTTGATTATTACGTTTGTCTAATATGTGTTAAGCAGCCAAATCCAGCTATTTTTATCTATCTCAGCTTCAGAAAACAAGTGAGCTGTGATTGGTCGTTGCTCGAGCCCTGAGCAACATTGATGTCATCTTCAGTCGACAGCAATTGACAAAATGGATGCCCACTGAGATGGACAAAAACAGCTGGATTTTTCTTCATAATTCATATTACACAAATGTAATATTAATAAGAATGTCATGTTTAGACTAGTGAGGTCACATAAAACATATTATTGTCTAGAAACGTTTAAGGTTGACTTCCACTTTAAAGAAATGTATATCAAGTGTTGATTGTAAGTAACTGCACTTTTCCTCAGTTATCATTTTTGTAACTGTATCATTTCCCTTAAATGGGTTTCTTCTGGCTTCTATTTAGCGGTTATAGGAAGACCTGTTGCATTAAAATGATTATGAACAGAGCGACATACAATTCAATTAATTTATTCATAAAACAGCCTTGAATATACGTACAAAGTAGTTGTGTTTTTGAGTTTGATGTATATTTGTTTAGCTTCCTCTAGATGCAGGCTCTTCCTCTTCAATATTAATGTGGTTATTATACTGAAGTTCATTGGGAGGCAGAAGCACAAGTTTAAACATCAAAAGGTATCTTGCAAGTGTTTGCATTGCTTTAAGGGCAGGAAGTTCAAACAACTCTACCAAAGATAAACTTGCATTTCCAACATTCAACAATATGCTTTTTCCGCACTCAGCCCACTCCAAAGTCAGCAGGACGTCTGTCCCGCGTTCCCTGATAACCGTCTCTGGCTGGCTTGTGGTAACAAGGTTTGCCGAGTAAATGAGGTTACAGCGTAAACATGTTTGGCCGACGGTGATGCTGGGTTCTAAATTGTGTTTTCAATCTGGCTGGCAAGATAACAAACCCTACCGTACAAGTCAGGAATTTACAAGCGCTAAGCAAACATCCACTGTTTACACCACGGTGGATTGGTGGTAACATGTGGCACGGGAGACTGTTCTTACTTTCAAATCACAATTTTTAGGCAGAGGAATAACAATCAAGTGGACATACCCATTGTATTTATTTTTTTTAAACAATATGGTTGAGACCCTCTTTAAAGCATACCCGTTGAAATACTTAATAGTCAACGGTTAGATTTCAGATGGCGCATGTAAACAAGGGGTGGGAATCATTGACTGTCTCATGATTCGATTCAATACCAATTTTTGGGTCTGTGATTCGATTCCCATTCAAATTTTGATTCTGAACAATTCTTGATTCAAAAAGATTTGTTTTACTTGTTTTACTATTTTCGGCTTCAATTCATAGATGTGCATAGAATCGTCATGATCTACTCTAGCCTGACTCACTAACGCTAATTTGTACGCTACTCGCGGCACTTTTATCACTCAGAAGAACGGCTATTCATACAAAAGGCTTCAGGAATATCAGGAGTAGCATCTTAACATTACTCACCGGCATATGCTCTTCCTACACTAGTACACTGCAAAAAAACAACTTTTATTGGCATTACTTGATCGTGACTTCTGTTCTCTAATGTGGCTACAACTTAACAGTGTATCAGAATGCACGGAACCACACTGCCCCTAAGCGGCCTAATCGTGTACAACATGAACAAACAAAGGCAAGCCAGTAGAAAAATATTTAAATAAAATCGATTTTGGGACATTTAAAATCGATTCTGAATCATACTAAATGAGAATCGCGATTCTTATGAGAATTGATATTTTGGCACACCCCTAATGTAGACAAACATCCACCGCCGTGAATGATTTAACATTGACGACCATCTGCACCAATTGTGTTCTGAGCAGATTGGGTTGGAAAATCACATATAAGACACCCCACGCCAGACGATAATCACTCGTGAAAATCTTCAGAGACATCTGATACTCTGCTCAAAGTTGGCCCAATTTTCAATACAAGAAGAATTCCCAACGTGCCTTCCAAGTGAGTGCTTAGGTGTCCACTTGTGAAAGGAATGAGACATATAGCAATGAGTGACAGTATATCACTTGAGGAGTCCATCCCTGACAGAACAAAATTTGGTCATTTTCAACCCTAATAATTATGTTTAAAGCTCAGCGGTGTGCCACTAAAGCAGCCAATTGCTCTTCAGCTCTTTGCTTCGTGGAGGGAAAGAAAAGAAAAAAAGAATAGTCCCTTAAGTGAAGAAAAGGAATGGAAAAATCCCAAAATGGCTGAATTATTTATCATCTCAAATGCCACACAAAACCTGGTGTGACCGCACACGTCGAGGAGCTGCTGCCGGATCAAGACGGGAAAACATCGCTTTAAGGGAGCTTGCGGGATTGACGCTTCATTAAATGGACGACCTACGCATCATATGGGCATATCCAACAAACAATGAGATTAATGCATGTATTTATGAAAATAAGCTCTTGGCGAGTTAAAGGGTTGCTAGTATGGATTGGCACAACTAGACTGATGAATTAGGCGGAATTAGGATTATTTGCACTGTGAAAACATTGCACAATTATGCACTGATTACAGCTAAAATGTTGGAAGACTGTGTTCAAAACCAAGGGACTATTGTCGATCATGTGGCAGCAAATAAAGCAAGAAAGTGCTGATGCAGTCATTGATATTTGGTTGTTTATTTTTTGCCGCGCTACAATGTAACCGTTAATTATACCGCAAATGAAAGACGCCCTCTGTGTCGGGCTTTGTTGTTAATCGCGTCCTTAAAAGATTTAAAAACATGTCTGTGCAAATTATCTTGTTAGAGAACTAGAGATCTGCAAGTCCACATGATTTGTATGACTTGCATTTAACAGATGTAGCTAAAGAATTTACCGCTAAGCTTTGTTTAGCGTTATTTTTCTCATAGGACAAAGGAAATAATCCCTCCAAGTGTGGCCATCATCAAACATCAACAAAAATCTTGTTTCCTAGCCGTAGCTGGCCTCATTTTATTTCTTGAGACAGCAACCCAGATGAGAGTGAATCAACAAGGCCAAGTACTGCGCTCCATTTTGCCAGACATGATTAATCAACAGTCTTAACGATCACTGAATCGATTATTATGCTCATCCCTCTTTCTCAGCCCAAATTCAATTACAAAACCTTCATGTTGAGCCAATACATATCTCTCATCCATGATCACACTGTGTCTCTTTTGTTTCCGCCGCGCAATAACGAGCATGGTATTGAGCGCCAGGCAGAGTGAGATGTTAAAAATAAATAAAAAATAATCCCACCAAACTATAACTCATCACAGGGAAAATGTCGTAATTGCAGCTAACTGTGGTCATCCGTTATCAGCCATTACTACCTCTGTAACTATGGCAATTAAACAATAAGCGAATTCTTGTTATAGCTGTCTTTGTGAGTGTCTGCACTTCATCTCAGTCACTCATAATGGAAATAAATGACAATTGTTGATGCCCAGTTGATTGTAAAAGTCCACCACACGTTTCTATTTGTCATACTTAAAATTAAATCAACAAGCCGTGTTTACACCTTTTCAACAAATCCTTATAGAACAAAAAAGCGACATACTTTTGGAAGGACATTAGATCTTAATATGGAGCCTCTTTTTTTCATTTTAAGCACCACTTTTATTATTTGCATATTGTAAACCAATTTTTTAGCATACCATAACATCAATTATTAGCACTTGAGATGATGTTGAAGATGAGTCCCTAACAGAGCAAAAAGCTAATAAATTACAAGCTTCCAATCGATAAACAAAGGGAATAAAAGTGTGCATTAGCAGGTCGCAGTATCAAGTGCGCGAGTGGGTAACGCCGGAGAGCTATGGCCCGCTGAACGCTAGCAGCTGCATTGATTTCTAATTGAAATATCACGTTCCATAATATCCCCTCGTGAGCCGCCATCAAAAAGGCTGGGCTGGCGTTCAAAAGGGAACTCAGTAGGAAAAAATAAGCTCATGCAGAAAAAGAGCCAAACATGAGGTGCATGCTTGCCTCGCTACGCTTCTGAGGTTCTCAAGTTTGACACGGTGGCCTCAAAATTTGCCACAATGCCACAATTTAAAAGTTGAGATTTGAAATCAGATACAACTGGACCCGAATTTGAGTCTGTCAAAAAACGTATTTGGTTACTTTAAATCTAAAGACATATTAGTGAAGAAATATGATAGTTATGAATATGCAATGTTTTTATCACTATTAACAGTATATCGACGTTATGGAAATTGCTGCATGTTAGAGTTAGGGGGGGGGGGGGTTGGGGATCACCTTAGGCAGTTAGTCAAGACGCAAACATGTCATTACAAACTTAAAAGTTAGCCAACAGAACCTTTCTTCCTTCAGGCAGCCACAACAATAACAAAACAACCCATTGAGTTATGAAGAAACCAAAAACCATGCGCCGCATCCTGGCCAGCTGTTCCCCGCTCTGCCCCCATACTGTCATCCTCCCCTGACTTCTGCATAGCGGCACCCCGGAGGAGCGCAGCTAAGTGACGGCAAAAAAAAAAAAAAAAGGATGGACGAGACAAACATATTACGTGTGATGAATCAGTCCTTTCTTGGGGGGGTCATCAGAATGAAGCGGATACAGCCAAGCGAATTCTACTTGCAGACAGAAAATTAAACATTGGAAGCCGAGGCACGAGAAATATTTGGCAGGATTCAAAATGAAAGTAAACAGCAAGGAAAGACTAATACAATTAAAACAAAGATCAATGTAGCAGAGTAGGATACATTCGAAAAACAAGATTAATGGTGCGTATCATGAGAACAATGTTCGTCTTTATCTCTGCCTTTATGTCCATTCAAGAGAGGACAACAGTAGGGTATTTCATTTTGGAAATCCAAAAGGGGCACCCGTGGTGTCTTATTTCATGACAAGAACATTTGTCAGCTCGCTGTTTGGGCTTTACGCACGCCTGCGGTTACATCCGTCATTAATCATCTTTTCTTTTATAGCCGCCGCTTCCGAAAACGATCACAGAACGGTCAGCAACTAGGAGGGTAAACACATGCTAAAAATAGAGGACAGACATCAATGTAACCATTAATCGGTTCAAGGTCCAGTCATAGCTGCAAAGGTTGTTCTGTAATACCCCACTGACATACCTGAACTTTTTTTTTGGGCCCTGATTGGATGACGGCCCGTTGCGTTTGAGAACTTTACAAGATGGAGATGGAGTCCTTACATTCTTATTCCTGACTTGAAAGTTGAAAGTAGATCATTGTCTAGTCACAATTAGTGCACTTTTCTTCTATTTTACCCTTGATGCATGACTTTTACAGTTTCAGGAATATCTCTTTAGACCTGGAAACTCTTTGCCAATTTTTGACCGGGTTAGTTCGTTTTGGAACTGATAAAACTATTACGTTAGAGTCCAATACGCACCGGAGTTTCAATTTGGGGACATTCCTGTACCTTTGAAATGTAGAATAGGTACAAATACTTAACTTCAAGTCTAATAAATAGTAAAGAAAATGTGAGTTCTACTTCAGCACCATTTCTGACTGTGCTCATTTGTTTTGGACCTACTGCACCACAAGGTACTGCACATGAGTGTAGATACAGTGAGTGTATATTCCTGGATCTGAAAAAGATGACACTACTTAACTTGGAATTAGAGCTGTCAAAATTAATCGATTAATCGACAAGTAATAGTAAACAATTTTATTATTGAGTAATCTTTTGGAGCAATTTTATAATTCAAAATTGCCCAAATCCTCTGATTTCAGCATATCAAAAGTAATTGTTCACTGATTTCTGTAGTCCTACCATGAAAGAAAATTGATTATTTCCTATGTTTAATCAAAATAAGACATTTGTAAACATCTGTTTTTACTTTGAAAAACAATGACTAAACCAGTAACATAGTACAACTTTAATCCTCCTTTTTTAATCACTATACGAATACGAAGTACAAAAAAACCCACCAATCACTCGTTAGTAAACAGTAAGCAGAGGAAAAAATTATTCTTTAATACACTAATGCAAAATTAAAAATAATCCGATTAGTCAGTTAATCGATTAAATAATCCATAGATTAATCGATTATTTAAAAAAAGTTTGATAGACAGCCTGACTTGGAGTCCAGTAATTTTTCCAAAGAGTATTCCAGTAGATTGTACCTCAAAGGACCAAAATGGATACCATTCTTATCACAATTTCTGATGTGTTTTAGTTAATTTTGGTCAGGTTACAAGGGTACAAACCCTTTCTTTGGAGTTCAATAAGTACCGTACATTAGTTTAGGCACACTTTGTGAAGACTCTTGTATCTTTTGTTTGAAAATTAGTCCAAAAAGTGTTACTGTAGATTACCTTTCGGTACAAAACTGGATGAACTTCCATTTACTGGATTTGTTATTTTAGACCTGAAGCAGAGGTACAAGCCATTACTATCGAGTCTATTGGGTACAGTGCATGAGTGTAAAGAATTTGAATGTGAAAATGTGCCAGTACTCAAATTGGAGTCCAATAAATAGCCCTCAGTACATCAGTTTAGATTGTATTACCTTGAGAGACACCATTGGTCGCCCTTCTCTGCACCCATTTCTGACTGTGTTCATTCGTTTTGGTACAAAGTTATACACCATTACCATGGAGTCTTATAATAAACATGATAAGATACATGAGTGTAGATTGTATGTTGAAGGACAAAAATTGACACAAAAACCCGATTGTACAACTATTTCTGACAGTGTAGCGCTTTGTTTTATGCATGAAAATAGTGTAATGATGCACATTGTTGCATTTGAGTCACATGTTAATCACAGTTTGTGAGGAAGCTAATTCCATCAACACGCCATACATTTGCCAGGCTATTGCTCTAGCGTGCTAATTCCTCACATGTAAGTTTGTTTGGATCCATCCCTTATTTAGCCGCAAACATGCATGGCCGTAGTGTGTGCGTAGAACTACATCATCGACCGGCTTAAAGGGAAACGGGAGGATAATTGCACATACAGATGTCAAATGATGAATGTCTTTGATTATTTGCACATGTATGTTATCGTGGTGCAAAAGCCTGATAAATAAGAGTCGCTTGAAACATGAATATTCAGTCTTAATGACAATGTGCATGCGTCATGCGAAAGCTGCAACATACTCCCCATGGGTTGTGGTACACCGTTATTCATTCCCACAACAAAGATTGTCTAAGAAGATTAAAATGCAAGCATAAAAAACAAAAATGATAGCGTTTTGGATTCTGACCGCAGCTATGCGGGACAACAGTGGCTGTGTTAGTCAGAAGAACCGGTATACTGGATTCTGTGTGTTTACACTGAACATCTCTTTTTGTTGCGTGAACTATATGAACTCATTCACTCCCAACCATTCACTGAAGCAACCCCCTTCGCTCCCGGCTGTTTTACCGGATTTTGACTGATTTTGCAAGGCGCATATTTATATCTGTTTCTGTTTTGCAGCAATTAGCATTTGAATATAGCTAAGTTTCATCACTATTGACAAATCTGTTTAAAACAGTGGGGGAAAGAGCTTTTTGCAACATGGCCCTGGCTGATCTCTTATACTCTGCTGCCACCTGCTGGCCATTTTTTGTAATAACTATTATTGCTTTCATGTCAGAAGCTGTATCAAAGCCTTTTGTATACTATAGCATAATTTCTTCTTTTTTTTAAATTAAATGTATGAATGGGAGCATGGTGATATTTAAAGTAGAACGTATTTGTACGTTTTTTGGATGAAATTAGTTTAAAAACACCGAATCACGACTATGAGAAGTAAAAGTAACAAACTTTTTAGCCCAAACCATCTACTGCTTCTATGGGGCGCTGCACCAATTGCCCCTTTTGATCAAATTACCAGTTGTGGCACAGTCTGAAGTTCAAAAGCATGAAATGTAGAGTCATTGGACCATTGCTCCAAATTCGAATTAAAACAAATACTTGTACCCGAATTAAGGTCCATACGCTTGTTTCTATGAAGGGTTCATAGGGCTCAATCAAAACTGCCCCACTGGCCAATAACAATAATGCATACATGGGAATCAGCCTGTAAGAAAATGTTTTCGCAATTCAATTATTTGTCTCTAAGAAGTAAAAATGACTACGAGTACAGGTGGCGCTGCCCCTCATATAGACATCAAATCACCATTGTTCTTTTTGAGCCTCAATTTAAAGTTTAAATTACACTCTTAAAACATGAAGTCATCAGACCAATGTTCCACATATGAATGAAATTCAGATTAAGACAATTTGTGCGCCAATCAGGGCCAATCCATTTGTCCATAGAGCTCAGCCACAAGGGCCCCTCGGGTCAATGAAAAATGGCATAGGCTACTCGGGAAATATTGTGGGACCAAGCAAGAAATTGAGTAGTACAAGTATCAGTAATATTCAATGAAGCACTACGGCTCTCACGGAGCACTGCCCCTATTGTCATAGAATCATCATTGATTTTGTTGAAACACAAGTAAAAAATTGCAAAGCTCTTTTAAACATGGGCTCGATGGGGGAAAATATTCCCCCAATCAGGACCCATTTACTTGTTACTAGACAGAGTTCATGGGGCTGAATCGTACCTGCTCCATAGGCCACTGAAAAATGGCTGGGCGCCATCTACTGGTTCGTAAATACAGTACCGACATCCAATCAGCAAGTACTGTGGAACTTCAGTTTAGGAATAATGATTTTTGGACAATTCAATTTGTGCACAAAATTTTCCAAGAAAATTTTAATCAGTTCTTGCACTATTTTCAGTTTGCAAGTTGTCTTTTTAACACATACTTGCGAGATACCTTGTGGGGTAGGTATTGTGCAATGGAATAGCTATTCTTAAAAGAATAAAATATTTTAAACCAAATGTTCTTTACTGGTTCTCATGGGGCAGTACTCCACTTGCCCCACAGTATTAACTGACATTGAATCACCATTGTTCTTGTTCACAGGGATTAAAGTTCAAAACAATCATTGGAACAATGTTTCAAATCCATATAAAGCTTGATGAAATCAAACAGTTTGCTCATTGAACTGTTTGTGCCACCATCAGGACCAATCCATTTGTTGCTCGGGTTTCAAACAGTTTGAAATGCTCGACCATAACTGTTCCATGGGACAAAAAACATGTCCAGACAACTTGGGGAAAATTTTTGAGAAAAATGCACATATTTCATAATTGAATTACAACTCTTAGAAATTTTTAATTTTAACCCTGGTGGCATCAACTAGTTCATGGGATCTTCGTTGTTCCTGTTGAAAACCAATGTAAAGTTCAAAGGACATCTTCAAACAAGGAGTCATCTGACCAATGTTCTACATGCCAATGCAATTCAGATTAAAACAAGATTATTTCATTGCTCCTTTTCAACTGTTTTAATATATTTTCCAGACTTTCCTTTCAAAAATCAGTTAGTCATCTTCCGGCCTACACGGAAGCCAACAAGTCTTCCCGGCGTCTCGCTTAGCCGCTTCATTTGTTTCCATTTTTAGCTATGAGTTCACACTGATCGGCGATGATGAACGACCAACGCATTCAATCGCCGCATCGATTTCAGCTACACAGGTGCTAGTACTGTATTCCTCCTGCAGGGTGGATAAGTACCTGTCAGCCAATTTTCTCTACAGTCAAGTATTTTCCATATCAGATAATACAATATTTATTTGAGAAAGTCACTTAATCTGTGAAACAAATCTTCACTGTTTCACTTATTTTCCCGGCTTAATCAGTTATCCATTGACACCTGCAATCTCTGACCTTTTTTTCTGTGTTTACTGTAAACAACGGGGTCCTCTTAAAACACCTTTATGCACTGCATGGTGGAGGCGCTCAAAGCTGTTCTGTGTTGAAGCAAACACGCTCACATTTGTCATTTGCAGCATCTCACTCTATCATAATCATTTTAGCAGCCTATACGCTAACCATTAGAGGATATTTATGACTGGGGGGGCTTAATTGTGATAACCTCACTCGTTTTTGGCATCATGCATGTACATTGAAGACTGCAGTTTATTCTCATCTGGATGCAGCCATTTCAAGATGATTAATTTATAGAGGGGTGACATTTTGTATTTACTTTGTTTGAGTTAAATCTGCTCTGCAGTCTAATTCCATAATAGACAGACATCAAGCTTGGGGTGAAGCCAGGCGGGAAAACGCCTGGAAAGTCTTCCGGTGATGGGTCCGCATCCTAGTAGTAGGAGTGAATCTCATAAATGTACCTTTTTTCCTAAAGAGAAGGGATTCATTTAGTATTTTTAAATGAAAAAAAATCACTCAAATGTAATTGAGTGCATCGGTCCATTCACATTTAGAGTGAGGGTCTAATTTAGAGCCCAACTTGCACGGTAAAAGTCTATTTAAAAAAGGGGGTGAGAGGGGCGCAAGGACGTGCTCGGCGTGGTAATTTTCACTCGTGCACAAAGGAAGCGAATGAAAAGCCGGTAGAAAAAAAGGACCCTGGAGCGTATTGAATGAGGTGTCGGGATACCGGCAGTGCACGAGCCCATTGGTGTGTGTGTGGGGTGGGGGGTGTATTGTCCTCCATGTGCTCCATTTCTGTTTCAAATCGGCCCGAAAAAAAAGAGTGTATGCAGGTAAAAGTTCCTACCTTCCGTGAGAGCTGTGATCCGAGAGGAGGTGATCCGAGTGGAGGTGAGCCGATTGGAGCTCCTCTTATAACCACCGAGGCGGCGGACGGAGGAGGGGATAGTGGTGGTGGTGGTGGAGGGGAGGCAGACCAGTCCGGATTCCCATGTACACGGGCACTTTTGTCTTCTTCTTGCTGCTGCTTCCTCGTTTGTTTGTTTGTTTGTTTGTTTATCTGTTGTTGGTGGCGGGAGTGTGGTCGGCGTGTTTCCATGGAGCGCCTCCGGAGCGACCTGAATGACCGCGGCGGAGCCTCATCAGCAGAGCCCGCATGTGTGGTTGGGTTGGGACCGGAGTGGAGAGAGGCTCGTCTTCCTCATTCTTCTTCCTACACTTACCCCCACCCTCTCTCTCTCTCTCTCTCTCTCTCTCTCTCTCTCTCTCTCTCTCTCTCTCTCTCTCTCTCTCTCTCTCTCTCTCTCTCTCTCTCTATCTGTGCGTAAGTGAAGTGAGCACTCCTTTTTTCCTTCACACGCCTTTTTTCTTCTTACTTTCCTGCAATGTCTTGATAACAGCTGAGGTTACATGTGTCTACATGACAATCGGGACATAGCACACCTGCTTGTGCCATTAGTCGGTATTAGAATGCTTTGTTGGCACTTAAGGTGCAAATTGTTGCAAGTTAATCATATGTAAGGAAAACTAGGGAGGGATATAGACTAGTAAAAACCTGATCAAAATTGCTACTTTATAAGAATTAAAGGATGCTATTCCACATGACATGTTAAAAATAAAAAGATGTAATGTGCATTCCAGACCAGCAGTTGGCGATGTGTTCCATATTTTGTTGTCAAAAGTATGCAGGTAGCATACCAAAATAACCACATGTGTAATGGCAAGAGTATATGTGCATGACAAAACAAGTAAAAACTGAAAATAAATGCAATGGGATGTCACGCAATGGAATGGCGCTAATGGATTGGTGAAACAATGGGGGGTGAGGGGTGGAATACAGAATACAAGTAGGCTATATTATGCTAATGACTTAAAACTGGGTGATGTACTACCTTTAAGAATCCAATATGAAAATACAATGTGATGTGCATGTCAGGCCAGTAGTTAGCAATGTGATCATTTTTGTTGTAAAAAAAGAAAAAAGAAAATAAAAACAAACAGTATTCAGTTGAAACCAACATAATCAACCTAGTGTTGTTTATGTAAACAACGATAACACTACAAATACAGGAAAATCGGAGTAGTAATGTGCTTGCCAGGCCATTAGTTGGCGATGTGATCATTTATGTTGTTAATTTAAAAAAAACAATGGATACCAACATAATCAACCCAGTGGTGTTAATGTAAAAAACTAAAGCTAAAAAACAATAATAACACTATGAATATAAGATAAATTAAGGTAGAAACTAAATAAAAACTACAAATAAAATAAAACAACTAAAAAATATATTGTAATGTGCATGCCAAGCCAGTAGTTGGCAATGTGATCCACCATTTTAGTTGGCAATGTGATCCACCATTTTAGTTGTCAAGTATCAGTGCTTGTTATTCATAGGCTGAATAACCTTAATGTTTCTTTTTCAAAATCTTACAATTTGAACTATTTTGGCATATTTCCAATAGTAAAAAAAAAAAGTGTGCGCTATACCAAAATAGCAAATGTAGTTTTAAAATCTTGGAGTTTGAATATTTATTTTTAGAATTTCTATTATTAATAATTTGTGAATAATACAAAATAACTAACCTGTATTGTCCGACGCTTAAGTAATAGCGCATTTACAGGCACCCATATTATGTGGTTAAAATACTACACTTTCAACTCTTTATTATTTGAATTTCTATTATCAAAAGCATGTGGTTGGTATGTTAATAACCACCATTTATCGCAGTGGATATGTTGCAGACTGACATGCAATACAGAGAGACCTTTTTTTTTTGTCAATAGCTTTGCAGTAAAGTGCAGTTATTTATACACCACATTGTTAAAAGTCTGCAAAATATAACAAAGTAACCCACCTTTTGACCTTAAAATACTACTTACACTATGTACAGTAACTTCGTTTTTGGAAAGCACTAGTTTGTCTTAACAAACATGTAACCAAAAAGTGTGGCGGTTTTGTGGGGGCTGGAATTGAATAGTGGCATGTAATTTAACTTCACGAGGGAACATTGATTTGCAATACAAATACACTGTATATAAGAGCTTGACAAGATAAATAAATGTTCGCTATCCAGTATACGCCAAACATCATCTTCACATTGATTTCAAGTGACCACAACATTCTCACATCAGCTTCAGTTACCATCAGTGGGTCCACGACGCCTTCAGGGATACCTCGAGATGCTAGCGCCTGCGTGATTATGGTAATAAGCTGCCATCGCCATTTCCAAATGGGCCCATTTGCGCTGGAGTCTGAACGCCATTGTGTGAAATATGGCGGAGATCTAGCGGAAGGACGAGAATTCAACACAAGCTAGCAATTACACACGCACCAGAAGACGGCATTTCGTTAATACCCGGAAGCGCACACACGTTAAAGTACTATTTTAATATCCAAATGTTGTCTCCAGAGAGAGAAGGGAAATGGTGTTTTGTTGTAAAACCTCTAGGAAAACAAAGTGGTGACAATTCCCTGAAAATGCACACCATTTTGCAACTTTGGAATGTCATTTTTGTGCAAATTGCTAGTGAATGCTGAAGAAAGAGAATTAAGAGAAATTTAGTAAATGTAGAATGTGAGTTGACAAACAAAAATGAATTATAGTCATGATATAATGAGAAACGCTCAAATCTGGTGCATTGTTTCTATTGAGAATTGCTGAAATCAAATGTTAACCGTAGTTATGGAAACATACAACAAAAAAGCATTGCCATTATACAATTCTCTTTTTTTCTCTCCCCCCTCGCCCCTTCTCCTTCCCAATTTCGCATGTCAATATCAACATGGAAAATATTTTTTACATTGCTCAAATTTCCCACATTTTTCAGAATTTTGTATTTTCCATGTTAAAATTTAAAAAATAATGCAGGAATTTTATTTTTTCCTTACATAATCTTTCCAGATTTATAAATTGATTTAAAACAGTCCAACTTCAAAGTGCTCGGCTCATATGTGACATATTGGATAGTATTTTTCACATACTGAAAATGTCCGCATTTTTCAGTGTTCAAAATAAACATAATCTTCAAATGAATGCACAGTTTGCAATTTTCCTTCCACATTTGTCAACAACTTAAACCAGAATGATGTGGGGATTTGAACAACATAAAAAAATAGTCCATTACAAGGCCTGAATTGAATGAACGATTTGAATTTGGAATAGTTTGTCACAATTGTAAATATTTCAGCATTAGTTTGTCAAATTTGTCTTGGAAGCTGTGAAATACTGAAAAAAGTGGAAATTTGGTGAATGTGAAAAAATATTCCACAGATGTGCTAAATAGAATGGCTTGAATTGGTTGAGAAATTTGGAAAGATTAGGCAGTAAGAACAATTGTGAAACATCTCCATTTATTTGAGGATTTTGTCATGGAAAATGTGAAATACTGAATGTGAAAAAAACTTTATAATATGCAACAAATTAAAATTTTTAAGAGAAAATTGAATGAGTAGAGAAATATGGAAGGAAGTGTTGCATTTGTGAATGTCTCCATTCATTATAGTGAAGTCATAGATAGTCTTCCCTCTTTGCACCCTCCCCCAGGGTAGATTATTTAAAGGGAGGCATTTGCCTGTTACCATAGCCTCAATGAGCCCTGTTTTTGTTAGCAATATACACATGCACTGAAAATTCATTCAGACATTCAGGATCTTGCCATAGATTCACCGGCTGCGGGTGAGTTCTGCCTTATGTCATCACGAATTTTGCACAGAGATGAGTAAATATTTTACCACATTTGCACTAGAACGTGCGCAAACACACGCACACACACGCACATGCACCCCCCCCCCCCCCCCCCCCACACACACACACGAGTTACGTAGAGTACGTCTGTCTGAGTAATGTGGCCAGTGGGGACACGTACAAACACAAAGCTGACTCACTTGGCATATATATCTTTCTATGACACTCCATTTTCTTTGTTTTTCTGTAGAGCGAGCCTGTTAAAGCAAACATGACAAAAAAAATCATCAGAGATTGTAGTCATCAGCTCCTCTCAGCAGTGCAGCAGTGTAGAGTTAGCATGTCCCTTTCAGACAGAACTCGCCAAAAAAATTAATTTCCTGTTTGTATTGAGCCGTTGCGGCTTCACCCATTCAGATAAACTAAAGTGATAAAATAAAGAGTGATAAACTTCACACACACAAATTTGCACTTGGCTTTAACCATCATCTCGCATCAGTAACTAAATGGAGCGTGAGCTGCTACCTCAGTCTTTATTAAGTGTATTTCTACACTTGCATTTGGTTAAACCACACAAATATCACATGAAGGCTGTTTCTTCTGAAATCTAATATAGCTGTACCAAAAATTGCATCCAGTGGAATCTACGGATTCACATGACCGATCACATGACATGCTCAACTTGCCGTGCTAACGTATCGCATGCCACTCTCCCTCTCTTTCGGTTCCTCTCTTTTTCACCTGCAGCCACTCCTGTCTTATTGGGGGCAGCCGAAAATAAAGGAACTATTTCAGGGAAAGGGAGGGATGGGAGGCCGAGCCCAAAAAAAAGCCCAGGGCTCTTCTCTTTCTCCTTCGCCTCCCCTCCACCCCTTCCACTCCTTCCACTCCTCTTCCTCTCCTCCCTAGCAGATTTAACATGGCACTGCTAAATGAAACAGAGCAAGATGGCACATATCGGCGTGTGAAACACAATACAGGAACATGAAAGCAAAATATGCTAAATGTGTGATTTAAAATAAATAAATAAATCTTGTTTATATTTATGTTGCATGTAATTCAGTTCTCACGCAGGGATGGAAATAGAAAGAGAGGACAGAGAAATAATAGCATCAGAAAGACAAGCGGCGGATAAGTGAGAAGACAAGGCAGCAGCGTTCACAACGCCTCGGGAGGACGAGTGATAAATAAGCCAAAACCTTATTAAACATATTACAATTGTATTTTCACATGTAAAGGAAAGGAACACACTACTGATGTCTCAACATGTAATAATTATTAGGTGGTAAAAAAAAAAATAATAATAATAATTTGCCTTTGAATTGTTTAGTTTATTATTCTTTTGACAAATTAATTGCCTCTTTGGGGCCCTCAAAATTCGAGAAAACGTCACAATTTTTATAAACTGTGAATTGTGTTACTTTATTGCACAATGTTTAAAAATGTTAATAATAAAAATTAAACTAAAACGAAGCATTTTCTAAAACGTTTAACCAACACATCCGCTCTAAGAACTAATTAAAACTAACTTTAAAAACAATAGTTGAAACAAAATAAAAATAAACTATAATCCAAAATCCACAAGTATTATTTCCCTGTCCCAATCAAGACCTCATAAAACTCACTCAATTTTCCCCCTTAGAAAGTTAGAAAAATTAGCCCCCAGTACCAGTTTTATCAATCGGCATGGAAATGAATGATCACAGGTGGGCATTCTATCAGTATAGCCTACTAAAGAACTGTGCGTCTGTCCGTCACTGACATGGCATGCATTTAGAATTAGCTAAAGTCATAACACAACCACCGGTCATCAGACTGACTAGCGATTCAATTTCTTATAAATAGTTGCTGGTGAGAATTTATTGTACATTTGATTTTCAGCAAAATTGTCGTGTCCCAATTTTTTATTCTGAAAATATGGTCACCCTATCCAAAATACAGATTGAAGTTTTTGCTGTGTATTAACAATACTTTTGCTATGATTGGTGTCCTGTCTTACTTGTAAGGTTTTGTTTGCACCTGTACTCGTCATCCTGTTCCCTTGTGTCATCCAATCATCTCCCACAGCCACTTGTGTCTTGTCCAGGTGTCTCTCGTTGTCTTTTCAGTTGGCTTGTGTTTAGTTCCCTGGTTTCGTTCAGTCTTGGTTGGATCATTGTTGCTGTCACCACTCTAGCGTTTTGTTGTTACTTTGAGTTTTGTCTTCTCCGAAATTTGTTGGTTTTGTTTATTTAGAGTTTTACCCAGTACCCTTGTTAGTGTTTTTGTTAAATAAATTGTGCTCAGTATAATATGCATCCCTGCCGGGGTTCTCCTGCCTCCCTGCATTTGGGTCCTCCACCTCCAGCCTTGACAGAATAATCCAACCAGAAACGGACCTAGCAGAGCAAGAGGCAAGTACCAGTCCCTGTTCCGACGGCGCACGTCCAATGGCCGCCTCCAGTTCTCGTTCAGGCGGCGCACGTGCTGCGGCCGCTACCAGTTCCAGTTTCCGGCGGCGCACGTGCTGCGCCCGCCACCAGTTCCAGTTTCCGGCGGCGCACGTGCTGTTAGTGTTTTTGTTAAATAAATTGTGCTCAGTATTGGCATCCATGCCGTGTTTCTCCTGCCTCCCTGCATTTGGGTCCTCCACCCCCAGCCGTGAAAAACTTTTGATATTTTGATTATAGTTTGCACCATAGAGTCCTACTGCACTGCAGCATACTGAGAGCAGTTGCTAATATCAACTAAATTTAGCAAGGAATGAGATAAATGAAAGGAAAATGTGCAGTTTAAATAGCATACCAAATGGCGCCAGCCAACAAAGGCTGGCCATAAGTCAAAATATGTCAGCTGTTTATTTACGCTGGGAAGCGAGAGAAGGTATTAGAGGAACTGATGGAGCTTGGGAGAAATATGATGCTGAGGCAAAGAAGAAGAAAAAAACCAAAGAGGAAGAACACAGAGGCAATAACACATCCATATATCTGTGCTTGAAGGATAAAACGCTGCTTTTAATGTAATTGTAGCCGCCACGGAACAGACACATCTTTACTCTCAGAAGGAGACAGCTGGAAAATAACTTCAAATCTGATGACTGTTGTATCCACTTTATCTGCTTTCTTCACATTTTTGCTTCTTTTCCACCTTTTGCTCTTCTATTCTTTTACACGCTTCATCATTTTCTTGAGTACTGGGTTAACTAAATGGTTGTCCCTCATGAAATTAAATTGAACAGCAAAATCGGAAGCCTTAAGAGAGTTTGGGGCAAAGGCTCGGCTTGTAGGAATTACAAACCCACTTCCAAAAAAGTTGGGACATTATACAAATTGTGAATAAAAACTGAATGTAGTTGAGTGGAAGTGCCAAATTGTAATATTTTATCCAGAATAGAACATAGAGAACAGGTCAAAAGTTTAAACTGAGAAAATGCATCATTTTAAGGGAAAAGTATGTTGATTTTAAATTCCATGGTCTCAACAAATCTCAAAAAAGTTGGGACAAGGCCATTTTCACCACTGTGAGGCATCCCCTCTTCTTCTTACAACAGTCTGCAAATGTCTAGGGATTGAGGAGACAAGTTTCTCAAGTTCAGAAATAGGAATGCTGTCCCATTCTTGTCCAACACGCGTCTCTCTAACTGTTCAACTGTCTTGGGCTTTCTTTGTTGCACATTCCCCTTTATGAGGAGCCAAATGTGCTCTATAAGTTAAAGAAGTGGACTGCAGGCTGGCCATTTCAATACCCGGATCCGTTTCCTACGCAGCCATGATGTTGTAATTGGTGCTGCATGTGGTCTAGCATTATCGTGTTGAGATTTAAATAACACCTGGCCCAGAGAAATACCTGCACTTCTTGGTCTGCTTTAGAAATGGCTTCTTCTTTGTACTCTACTATCTTTCTGCGCAACATTGGAGGAATTGGTGATTCTCTACCCATCTTCGCTTCTGAGAGACACTGCCACTCCGAGAAGCTCTTTTTATACTCTAATCAAGTTGCCAATGGACCTCATTAGTGGTAACTGGTCTTTTAGCTGTTTTTTTGTGTAATTGTGTAATTTTCCAGCCTCTTATTTGCTACCTGTCCCAATTTTTTGGGGGGATTTGTAGGCACCATGAAATTAACAATCCACATATTTTCCCCCTAAATGTATACATTTTCTCAGTTTAAACTTTTGACCTGTCATCTATGTTCTATTTTGAACAAATTATTGAAATTTGGCACTTTCACATAATTGCATTCAGTTTTTATTCATAATTTGTATAGTGTCCCAACTTTTTTAGAATTGGGTTTGTATTTGAACTGTCTTTGTTATTGTGTGACTAATTTCTACACCATGTACAGCACTTTGAATGCAGCAATAGTTAAAAAGCTCTATAAAGTTGTGTTGAGTTGATTTAACATTATGGCTTCCCCAATACAGTATAGCAAAAATAAAATATATATATTTTTACTACGCATTTGCCCATTTCTTTCTGAGTACAATATGCAAATATTCGTTTTCTTTATTAATAAATAAATACTTAACTGTTATCCTTAAATCATTTTTTTTTATCTATTATGTATTTATTTATTTTTATTGTAATTTATTATTTTGTTTGTAATCATGTATATATTCAAACTTGGGTTCATATTTCTAAGCGAGAGCAACAAAGATGACATCACTTCGAAACGCGAAAGACCCACCATCATTGATATTCCACATAGTTCATGTTTTTCTACACTTTCCATTTTTTGGCCCCTTTTCGAAGTCTTTGGAGCTTTTTGTTCATTAGCAGCAGCTGCAAACACGCTTGACATTTACGCCAAGTGCTAATCACAGAGGACATGTCCTTATGATGTTTCCGCTTAATCACACACACACACACACACACACACACACACACACACACACACACACACACACACACACACACACACTCAAAGATACACACACGAGACAGACCCTGAGTCACCTGTGGACATAAAAAGCCTGCAGTAGAACAGAGTTGAGGGCAATCTGTGCAAACTGGACATGTCACACTATAATATGAAAGTGTGTGCGTGCGTGTTTTTCAATGAATAACAAGAAACAGTCGTATAAGTAATCACATGATACATCTACATGAGTGATCACCAACAACTGGTCTGCGGACCACCATTTGGTACGGGGTGACAGAAAATTTTGATTTTTTTTGTTTTTTGTAGCAGAGCATCCCAATCAGGAATATATGCAACCCAAGAAGCAAAACATCTCATATAATTGTACAATTCCTGTGTCGATTTTTTTAAATTTTCGTAGCGGCGCATTTGCATCAAAATAAATCCGTCCAAGAACATTTGTCACATTTCATTTCTTGTCACATACGCTCAAGTGTGCACGGGAGATCAAATGCTTTCAATTGACATCATCTTACTGCGAGGAAAAATGATCTGAATATTACATAATTTTTGGGCAGTTTGAGCTAATCTTCTCCAACAGAGTTATGCTTCAGGCTTCCCTGGCGTCAAAAAGTGTGTCTGGTTGCTGTGCATGTCGCAGCCTGGTGCCGCATCCCGGGGATTTAATCAAGTTAAAGGCTGCCAGGCGTATTTGCGCTGCACTTTGGTGCGACATTTCTCAAATCAGGCGGCAGATTTATCACAGGGGAGGTGTGTCGCTGCCTCCAGTCCCTCACTAGAGATTTAGTGAAAGCCAGGAGACACACTGTGAAATGATAACTAAAAAGGGGAGTAGTAGAAAGAAGATCTGTCTCAAAGCGCAGATACTGTTCATTTTTGATGGGCTACTAGTGAGGATCAGCGATACGGGTAATGAATGCAAGAATGTGTGCAAACACTTGACTTTTTTGACCGTGGATTTTTTTTCTAGCGGAATAAGTGTTCACAATAATTATAGGATAAGAGTCCATTGCACGACAACACGTGCTATATCTTTTTTCGGGCTGTTTATTTGGCGATTATCAAAACTGGCTTGTGGTGCAATTGTATTACAGTGTTGTGATACAATTTACGTGACTTGTGAGTTTGTTTGTTTTTTGCGATATCAGCCGTCTTTCTCTATAGTGGCAGTGAACTCAATTCAACTGGCATTACATCAAGCAGCATTTTGACAAACACAATCAAACAAAGAGGTTTCAAGATGTTTATCTCCCCAAGTTGAAGTTTACTTTCAAACTAAACATAAACCAAGATAATTACTCCTTGTGTATGAAGACAACCACATAGTTTAGCCTTTCAGTCTGCTAGCTTAATGCTAACACTATTCACAGTCATATTTTTGTCCTCTCTCTACATAGAATGACTAATAATAAACTCAACTCTCAAGGCGCCACTATATTTACAGGACACACGTGCCCGAGTGTGCAATGGGCTTTCTTGACAACATCGATTATTTTGAAATATTTGAATTGTGCATGGTGGTAGTTGTCATGAATAACATTCCTCGTATGTAATGTTTCCGAGTTTTATTTTTTTATTCTAAATATTGTTCTGTATTTGGCTGAATAAATAACATAAATCAAACAACTGAGCCTTAGCACCTCAAAACTTCAGATTCACCAGGGTTTGCATTTATTGGGTAATTGGCTATTACATTGTAAAGAGCATTACTGCCCCCTTCAGGAATTGAGTGGAACAGTATTGACAGAAACTTACGACGCTGATTTCTTGTTGTTTCTTAAATTAAAAATAACTTATGATCTCATCCTTGGCTAAGTCCTGCTCCATTCTAGTCATCTATGATTTTTTTATAGAGCCTATAGAGCCTTGGGATCATCTTAAATAAATGAATGTGCAAACCATATTACGAGCGCCGCGCCCAGGTCCGCCAAAAGAGACATTTTCCCAATTTCATCCCATTCATCCGCCACCGCACCTGCTCGCTTTGCCGAGGACAAGGTCGGACGCCCACTGTCAACCGAGCGCGCGCGGTAAATCACACGGGAATAAACAGCCTTAGCCCAACAAAAGCGGGGATAGAGTCACCTTCCTGGCCGGGACTTTTACAGGCCAAGTGAGTCATCGCGCATGAAAGGATTGCAAAGTCTCAAAAGTGGAAAAAAACATTAGATTTTGCCTCATGGTTAAAAGGAAGGGATGCGTTTCATTTTGATGGAGGGGTAAAACTATACATAACGGCACACTTCAATTAAGAATAAGTCTACAATGTAGTTTTGCCTGCAACTGTCAATTCAGTTCATGTTAATTATTCAAAAAGCAAGTGGCTAATCTGCTACACATGAGTGACTTCACTTAATTGAATTATGTTGGCATCGCCCCATTGGTTGTATTAGTAGTGCTTTGTTATTGCGTGCTTTCATTTTTAATGGTGGGTGATGTCACTGTCTCCACCACTCACGGGGGAAACATGGGCACAACATTAAGTAAACGTTTGGCCGAGTTGTGTTTGATGGTGAGTCATCAAACTTAGCTGCTGGGCTCCGACCACAGGTAATTGCTAAAATGAAAACTTTTCACAATTTGATGTGACTAGCCTATCTCTCGAGTATTTGTGGTTCAAATTTGGTAGCAAAATGTCAAAGACAAATTTGTCATAAAGGACAGCTGGAAATGGTCAAAATCTTCCTAAAATGGCCACTTGAAACCAAAATGGGAGACAAACACTTCCTGTGTATTTTCGGCATGGCTTGTTGAGACTTTTTTGTGGGTCTGCTCATGATAGACATGCCTACCAAATTTCATGTTGCTAAGTGAAACTGGCTTTGAGGACTGAATTTCCAAAATAATGGAAATGTCCCATTGATAATGTTTATTTTTGTAGTTTTAGCTTGCGTTGGTATAGAGTTTCATTACACCATACTAAGAGTTTCTTACAGTTTTACTTTTTGAAGAAGCTAAATAGGCTAACCCAAAACGGCCTAATTAACTCCTATACACATTTGTTCCGTTTTTAGTGAGTCGACCTCCTTTTAAAGGCTATTAAAAGGAGAAACATGAATGAGAAAGGCACTCATAAAGATGAGAGTTCTGACTTTATGGCAGATAAAAAGCGGGCTTCTCTGTGTGGAAAACACGGCAGGAAAGTCAAATGCAACAATAAATCTTGTAGATAATTGTGACACCACCTGTCCCTTTATCGGTTTTGGCCATTTTTAGCAACTTTTTTCCAAATATATATTCATGGAAGTATACGTTGAATGAAAAGATCCTAAACTACAGGATGAGCTTAATCCAGGGAACAGTATAGCAACTTTTTTGCAGCTTCTGGAAATAACTAATACAAGATGTTGGACTGCATCTATGGGAAAATTGGATGCATCCAATTGTCCAAAATGTCTTTAAAGGACAACCCATTAATTAGCTAAGTGGTCGAGTCCAACTTCAGATGGATTAATTTATTGATTACAAGATGCATCTAAATACTTTTGTCTAGTAAGTAAGTGAGTTTTCTGAACAAAAATGTCTGTCTGTTAACTTTGCTTTCCTTGCCTGATGTATTTTCACTCAGTGTGTGCGTGTGTTCCATCTTGTCACCTTTACCTTGATGGCAAATCCAAGCCTCACTTTCAGTATTTATTTCGAGATAATGAGCCTCTGTGTACACACTTGGTTGCAAAACGCACACACGTGCGCGAACACGCCTGTGATAACAAGCTACACCTTCTTACTGTCACGTTCACTTAGATGTCTCATTGGTGTAGCATCCGCAATCTGTGGATGTTTGTGTTTGCGACTTTTGACTGTCTTGGCTCTCTGCTTGCTCTTGCTTCTGGCACACTGTTAAAAGCAGAGGGGACATCGTAATAGTTTGTGGACACCATGCATATTGCCTCTTTCAGATATTAACTCTCTTTGAGAGTGGCCATAGTGCATTGTCCATTTATGTTTAAGTGAAGGAGGTGGAGGTTGATTTGAGTCCTCTCTTGGAAACAAAGCATTTCAATGATAATACGATAGAAGGATAATTGTATGATGTTCAACCACCACATTAGACAGTAGAAAGTTGGAATTCACTCAGAATCTGAGCAACATTTTTGTTCACCTAAACCGAACACCGCCGTCAGGAGACCCGAGGAAGGACCAAAGAAAAGAAAGGAAAGTGAAATCCAGCACCGACCAGACACCACCCACCGGGCCACCAACCAGAGTCCTTCACCAACCCCAGAAACATCTAAATTCCAACAAATCAGGGAGACCTCAAGAGACCAAAGGAGAGACTGAGGAAAGAAAGGAAGGAAAGACGAAGCAGAGTGAGATCCACAGACACCAGCCTCCACCGATTCAATGACCTGAGGGAGAAGCAGATTGTGTCTGAGTTTCGATAGATGCTGGTGTGGTGGATCTGGCATGCATGAAAATCTCCACCAAAGAGGGGGGCCGTGGACCCCTGCCAGGACAGAGCAAGCACAACACCTCAGGGCCCCCCAGGCCGCGGCAGCGCCAAAGGACGACCCCCGGGCCCAGCCGGGGCCACCGGCCGGAGAGCAAACCCAGGAGCAGGAGCGCCCCCCACCCCAACACGGCCCGCGCCGCCAACCCAACGCAGCAGGACGGGGCACTGCAGGCCCGCCAGGCACCCCACCGGTCCACAGCACCCCTACCCCCACGACCCACCGCGCGGCGGGGACACGGACAGGGGACCGCAGCACTGCTCTATACTGCGGTCTGCCCCAACCGATGTCACCCCACCCCAACACCCCCCCTCCCCCACACACAGTTGTGTGGTGCATTAAAATTGGAGGGGAGTTGTAGGGCGAAGACGGTGTTACCACCCTACCCCCCCCCACCCCCCCCCCCCCCCCCCCCAAAGTGTGTTATGTGACCTACATGTCTATAAAGGTGTATTGTGCAAAACTAGTGCAGTGAGTTAAGAGGAGCGACCAGCGGGGCCCCCCCAACCAGGCGGGGGCAGGAGACGCACCCGCCCACCAAACCCCCACCCACCCCACCGGGACCCCGGTCGGCATATGGGACCAGCCCGGCGGGGCGATAAGGCTCGCCCCCCGGATACTGGGGCCCGCCCGAGGTGCCAGGAGGTCCACCGGAGCACAACACCAAACCCACCCACCCTCCCGGCCCCCGGAGCGCCGAGACCCGGGCCACGGATGGAGCCCCCGGGAGGGGAAGGAAGGCGAACAGGGGAGGGGGAAGGGACGGGGGAAGGAGACGACAAGAAGGGCAAGGGGCAGCGGCAGGGCCGCAGAGGGAGGGGGAGAGGAGGAGGAAGGGTGACGAGGGAGAAGGGACAGGGAGGCGGAGGACGGGCGGGGAGAGGCGAGGAGGGAGAGGCAGCAAGGGGGAGGAGGGGGAGGGGAAGGGAACCACGGGGCGGCCCACAGGCCCCGAACCGCGTCGCCTGGCCCAGAGCGACGGCCACCAGGGAGAGCCCCGCAACGCAGCACCCCCCAAGAGACCCAGGGAACGGCAAAGACGCAGCTGCCACCCAGGAGCCAACAGAGGGGCAGACCCGCCCACGCCCAGCCAGGGGGGGACAGCACCTATAGAATTAACCCACTGGCATGCAGTGAATCCGAATATTAACCCTTAGTGCCCATTGGAGGTGAATCTGCTCAATCCTGTTGGCAGCAACTGGGTTCCTGACTATAAAAACACAACCATTAGTTACAAATTGCCAAATACAGAAACATCAATGTAAGTTATCGCGATGCGGTGGCTCTCGCTAACAGGCAGAATTAAGTAACCAGATTTAGGTTAAAATATTCTATATACGTAGACCATGTTTCTATAATTTTTGATATTTGGTTTTTATTTGAGGCAGATATTTTTTCCATTAAAATGTGATTTATGAGGAGGTTAGACCATTGGTCGATATTCAGAGTTTGTTTATTTTTCCAGTTAACAAGAATTGTTTTTTTTGCGATAGTAAGGGCTACAAGTGTAGATTGAAATTGTTTATGTGGTAAGTCAGATTTTGTTAAGTCACCTAGTAAACACAAGTTTGGAGATAAAGGTATCCTACAGTCCAAGATAGCGGAAAGTTTTTCTAAGACTTTAGTCCAGAAATACATAACCGGAGTACATAACCATAAAGCATGAAAATAAGTGTCTGTAGTGTTTTGTAAACACTGGAGACAAATGTCGGGGTCTGAGAGTCCCATTTTCTTCATCATATATTGAGTAATGTATGTTCTATGAATAATTTTATATTGGATAAATTGTAAATTTGTGTGTTTTGTCATTTTAAAAACGTTTTCACAAACTTGAATCCAAAAGTCAGATTCCGGAGCTATAGACAAGTATTTTTCCCATTTCGAGATGGGTAAAGACGTTTTATCAGTATATGAAATATATTTTTGAGAGTTTTTTTGTTGTTGTCGGAGAAAGCTTGGTAATATCTTTAGCTAAAACAGGCGGTTGGAGCGTACTCCGAAGTGTTGGAATTTGTTTCTTTATCATATTTTTAACTTGCAGATAATGTAAAAAAATATATATTTTGTATTTTTGGAGCAAGGATGTATATGATATAAACATATTATCTGAGAAGAGATGGTGGAGATGTGTAATTCCTTTCTGCTCCCACACACCTAAATAAAACGATTGGTTGTTAAGTTGAAAGTCGGGGTTATGCCAAAGGGGAGAAAGCCCACAGGGCTCTTCTTGGGCTTTTGTAATTTCTAGTGCCTTCCACCAGGCAGTCAGGGTGGCGGAAATCATTGGGTTTTTAAAACAATTATGTCGCTTAATCGATGTTGTATTAAAGAGTAAATCTAGAAGTCTGAGGTTATTACAATCCTTCTGTTCTAGTTCCAGCCAACAGTTAGTATTTCTGTTGGGTTGTGCCCATAAAATGATATATTGTAGCTGGTTAGCTATATAACTATATAAAATTTGGTGCCTCTAGACCTCCTTTGGATTTATTTTTCTGAAGAGTAGATAGACTAATCTTTGCTTTTTTATTTATTCCAGTAACATTTTGTAACGGCTGAGTCCAACAACTGGAACCAGTTAGCCGTAGGTTTAAATGGAATCATTGAGAATTTTATTTTTATTTTGGGTAAAACTTTCATTTTAATAGTGGCTATTCGTCCTATTAGAGAAATGGGAAGATTATTCCAGCGCTTCAAGTCACTATAAATGCTATCCAGAAGTGGAGTAAAGTTTAAATGAATTAAATCAGTTAATTTAGGTGAGATTTGTATGCCTACGTATTTTAAATTACCTATAGGAAATGAGTAGTGTGGGTCCTGGCTTGCAGGGTTCCATTAATTTTCTGTAATAGGTAGAAGTGTTGATTTTGTCCAGTTAATAGAATAATCTGATAACTGTGAGAATTTAGTTATTAAGTTAAATACTTCCCCTAACGAATTAGCAGGCTTTTCTAAATAAAGTAAAATATCATCGGCATATAGATAAATGTTATGTTCTGTTACCCCAGAGTGAATTCCTTGAATCCTTCTTTCCTGGCGTATGGCTAATGCAAGCGGTTCAATAAATATTGCAAATAATAAAGGGGACAGTGGGCATCCCTGTCTTGTGCCTCTCTGTAGAGTAAAACTCTGAGATATAATCCCATTAGTAGTAATTGTAGCTTTAGGAGAATCATATAATACTGACACCCAGTGAATAAATGACTTCCCAAAGCCAAATTTATTTAAAACAGCAAAGAGGAAGGACCAGTTAACTTTGTCTAAAGCTTTTTCTGCATCCAATGATATAATAACTGCCTTTTTATCATGCCGCTGTGACTGAGCAACATTTCTGAGTAAAATCTATCCTCTTAGAATTTATATTTTATTATTTTTAAGCATTACTATGTTATATAAAACTGTGTTTTGCATGTTAAACTATGCTAAAATTTGACTTGTTCAGTATTTCAAACTTAACTGTGAATCAGATTCCCATTATTTATCAGGAGAAAAGTCACAGTCCATATTTAAACCCTACAGAGCATGTATTTTGCTCAAAAGGCAGGAAGTAACTCTTATTACCTCTGAAGTATTTCAGGGTTTTTTCCGGTTTCGTCTTGAGCAGGTAAAAGTCATGTTCTATCAGGTTTAAGTCTAGAGTGTGACTTTCCCATGAGTTTGTATAATGTAAAGCATGGAATCCAGTTTTATGATGTCTTTGAATTTGAGCCGATGTTCTCAAGAAAACCTGCTATAAATATACTTTCACCCCATTCTACTCATTTTTTTGTTTCAAAAACGTAGCAGTTACTTGTATGACTTTGCTTTGTGCTACTGAAATATGAGCTGAAACATGACCAGTGCAGTATTTCAAACTTACAATAGTGGATGTTAAAGGGATACTTGACTCATTGAGACATTTTCAACAGTAAGAAGATAATATTTTGTCTATAATTAATTCAATAACTTCATTATTTTTCATGTCCAATTAATACATTTAAAATCAAAATTTTCCACTTGCTGTTGACTGAAAATGACATCACATGCGCTGAGGAAACAAGTAACGACCAATCATGGCTCTGTTTATTGACCAAAACCAGAAAACAGATTAGCCTTGACTGGTCGTTACCTATTTCCTCAGCACAGGTGATGTCATCTTCAGTCTGGCAAAATTTGTTTTTAAAGGTATTAATTGTTCATGAAAAACAATGAAGTTGTTAAACTAATTCTGGACAAAATATTTTACTGCCGAAAATGGCTCAATGAGTTAAGTAGGCTATCCCTTTAATGGATTTCCATCGTTTCCCATGGTAAAAGTTATCATTTAATCTAAAATCCACTGCCCTTACACCAGACTTAAACTCCATAGAACATGCATTTTACATACTAAAGGAGTGACTGAAAGGAGTAAAAGTTTGGCCACTTGGGACACTTGGTGGAGTTATTGTATGCTAAGATTTTGCAACTGAAGTCTTCTTAGTCACTTTAATTTGTTGAAGTCCGTTTAAATATTTTTGCTGAACAAAATATTGTAAATGTGTTTCTTGACATACAGAACAAATTAAACTTGTATCTTAAGGTACACCTTAATCCATTTATGTTTCTTATTATTTGAATTGTGTATTGTTGAGCTCTTGTCTCATAAAGGAATGAACCACACTGTTCCATTACTTTTGAAACAATGTTTATTTTCAGCATACAACTGAGCCTCAATTCTGTAAATTAAGGAATATGAAGATAGTAAAATATTGTTAAGTTAAAACAGTAAATATAAAATAAAAATCACAGTTTTAATTAAATGTACTTTGATGGGTTTTTATCAGCGAGCTTTTCAAAGGTCTCTCACATCCGCGCAGTTTTTTTGCCCCCTTCCTGCTTTGGCATTTTCTCATTTCCATCTTAATACCGAGTACAGCATGTTGCTTTCCTTTCATTTCCCGTCTTTTCCTCCCTGGCACTCGCTCCCGAGGAAATTGCTTGAATCTGTTTCCTCTGACTCCCCGTTCTCACCAAATTGATTTAACAATGCCACATTGGGCCGTTTTGTCATGCAAATGCAGATGTTGACAGGGTGAACGAGGTTCAAATGTTAGTAAAAAAAAATAAAAAAAAATTAATAAATTAAAAAAAAACGGGCTCATTGCTGGAAATAATTACGGAGCAATATTTGGTGTATTTAACCCGACAATTTGCACCGCCTTGACAAAGATAACAATGCTCACGTTTGATTGACATTGTTGAACACATGATTATTAGTGATGTAGTTTGCAGTAGTCTTTTGAAGAGCAGCTTTTTCTAACATTTTGGTTAGCTAAGCGAAAAAGAGCATTATTACAAGGTGTCTGCCGTGAAACTAGAAATGAAAATTACAAAATGACCATTAAAAGGTACTGGATAGTATTAAAGGGGACAAAAGGCAAAATTTACTTTTTAATGGCTCGTATTAAACTAGTTGGGTCTCTGGAGTGCCTGTCAAGTGTGAAATAAAAAAATTCTGTAAATCTTTTGTGAGCAAATGTGTCTGTGAGTGAGCCTTTCTGGCTAACTATGGCACAACAGTGGGGCTAATTTACATATTAACTACCACCAATTACATGATCAGCTAGGCTGGGTGAAGATCCAGAGCCACTTTTAAGCGACAGCTATCGAACTACAGTGTCTGAAACGCTCAAATGCTCAAATAGTCTGTGTGACATTAGTATATAATTTCAAATACAATAGGTAAGCAAAGCTGCATAAATGTTTTCCTGTTTGTTTTGAAAGTTTGTGTAAATACTAGGTGTGTCAAAATATGTGCGTTAATTTTGAGTTAATTTAAAGTTTCTTAAACGCCAAAACATTTTTCAATGCGCGATTAATGACCTCTTACTTGGAAAGCCTGCACTAGGGGAATTACAGTCGCAACGCAGCACACACGTCCACATCCAAATTTGGCAGTAATAATTTAATAATGAATTATAATAATACATATATTTGTGGAGACTGGGGTGAAGTTGTATTTTACAATTTAAAAAATGTGCAGAGTTTTTCACAAATTACTTCATGTTAAAGATTAGTTCTTAATATGAAAAGAAAAATGCACAGCTGTCGCCATCTTATAAATGCAATTATGCCATCTAGTGGCAGAAAAATGACCTCAATACAAGCAGCCGTTTGTGTGTACAATAAAGAAGGTAAGATCACAACCATCATCTGCTGTTAACATATTTAACTCTTTGACTGCCAGACGTTTTCAGAAAAGGGATGCTGTGAGTGCCAGCCGATTTAAGCATTTTGACTGATCTTTCAAGGTCCACAGAATTTTTTGTTTGGACTATGGAAACACGCATACTACCAAATGAAAGATTGAACTCTCATCTTTCATCAGAAAAAAAAAGTTTGTTTCTACCTTATTCCGTTCATCAGTAATCAACAATAGAAAATGGTTAGTTTCATCCAAATGCGCTTGTTTTGGACCAAAATACGGAGAAATCAAGCTTTTAGTGAAACGATATTATTTCATGCACTCTCGTGAATTTTACACTTCTTTTTGTCCATGAATGATGCCACAAACACCTAAATAGTGCTTTACTTCTATAAAACACTACCACCAAGAATGAAAAATAGTTTTTTGATAGCAAAATAAGTTTATTTACATTCAACAGTGTAACAATTTGACAACAATTTGGCAAACTATTTACAAATGTGTGCAACTGTGGTACTATTTACAATTATGTGGATGTTTCAACGACAGTTTTTCTTTTTGTGTAACACTCCCCTGCGTGCAAGGAGACGCAACATGATTTGCACAACAGATTAGTTTCACTGCGATTGCCCCTTCGCATGCACTTTCTTGCCGGCCGTTTTTTCCGGGGAATAGCAAATATATACTGCAGTGTGTGTTGCCATCAAGTCTACTATCAGGATCATGTTACGGTTACGTTACGGTGGTGTTACGTGTGGCTTCCTCATGTCCTTCATGTTCTGATCCATCTTATCCACTCCATTCATGGTGGCATCGTAGTCCAGAACCAGTGTCTTCTCCGTGATCAGACTGTACCCGCTCCTCCGATGAATATGCATTGGACTCGGGGTACTCTCCATCGTCCGATCGTCCGCCTGTGTTCGGTTATGCTCCGCGTTTTCCGGCGTTAGCCTCGCTAGCCAGTGAGGCTTACTACGTATTCATAGCGGCCGCATCAATGCTTCCAACTTCGGCGTCAACGCTTCCAACTTCGCCGTCAACGCTTCCAACTTCGGCGTCAACCTCGGGAGTCATCATCATCAATGCATTGATCGATGCTTTTCGACTACTCTTCATCGTCCGCCTGTATTCGGTTGTGCTCTGCGTTTTCCGGCGTTAGCCTCGCTAGCCGGTGAGGCTTACTACGTGATCATAACGGTCGCGTCAAGGCTTCCAACTTTGGCGTCAAGCTCGAAGTCACCATCATCATCATCATCATCGTTGACATCAATGCGCTTTTTAGTATTGATCGATGCTTTCCGTCTTTGAAAAAAATGCTCAAGCGTGAGCTGCTTGCAACCGGTCGCCATTGTTGCTTCATCAGCCATTGTTGCATCATCAGCCATTGTCCCCTCAACACTCTAGCTCCGCCTCACGTCTTCTACTGACGCCCACCCAATCTTGTCCAAAGAGAGTCATCGCTGCCATCTAGGGGCCAAAACGAGTCATTATACTAACTAGATCCGCTTGATACTTTCAGCACAGCTGCCCAAGGCTTTCCTCTATTCTTTTCCAAAAAAAAACAAAAAAAAAACATAGTGAACGTCTTAACGTCCTCGGCGCCCCTCCGTAGGTTTTTACTAAACGTTATATAACGTTTATGGCGGTCAAAGAGTTAAGAAACGTTACAGTGCTGTATAAAGAAAAAATTGCAAATAGCGCCTGGAAACAAAGTAAATCAGTCCAACTGCGGACGCCTCGGATGTCCGGATTTCACGGTGCAATGCGCTTGGCCTCATGGGAAATGTGGTTCTTTCAAGGGAAAACAATACCGCTTTTGTCCAAAGATGCCGCCATAATCAATAAAAACCAAATGCTCATTTGTGCTACTTTAACAAGTGTATGAAAATTTTTATTACACATTTAGAACAGATATAAAATTCGCGATTAATTGTGGGTTAACTATAGAAGTCATGCGATGAATTACTATTAAAATTTTTAATCGCATGACCCCTAGTAAATACACTGAATGAATTGATGAGTCAATCCAGAGAGACTTACAGATGTTGTAAGTGGCCTAATCATAATTCCAATAATAAGTGTGACACTTCGTATTCGCCTTCCTTGTCTGCTTCCATCACTCACGGGCAGGATCATGATGAGCAATCGTGGCTCGCTCGGCGACTCTTTGCTGAGTAATTTCTCCCGTCACGAGTAATCTCTTGGGGCGACGCCGTTGACAACTTTGTCTCTGAGCGGGTTCGGCCATCCGCACTTTGGAAGCGTTAATGAAGCTGATGTTTGGCTGTGAGCTACAAAGGGAGATTAATAACGCAATTACTTTGGAGTGGTCAAAATGGCAAGTTGACAAATATTTGTATAATAGCCTACAGTGCGACATGACCAACCAAATTCTGTGAGGTTTTTCTTGAGAATTTAAAAAATGTTATGTACAAAAGAATCGAATCTGGAGATCCGTTCTTTTTTATTGACTGCAACGCTTTGAATTTGAATGGCCAACTGGTCACCATTACGATCACTGATAAAGAAGATTTACAAGCCTCTCTGGGGGCATATGGGGATCTAAATAATGTAAGCTTGAGTCATGTTTTATAACACGTCAGGACCGGGATGGATTTATGCTTGCAAAAGTTGCAGCTCGTCTTTGTGTTACTGCTGGCTGAAGATTGAGTGAACTGTCACCGTGCGACTCGTTCTTCCCACTTTTGCTCCTCATGATGCAGTCTGGGGTTCCAATGTTCCTGATGAATATAAACATTCAACCATAGGAGCTAAAATTGTTAACTCGTTATTACGCCAAATTGGCGTAGGGAAATTGGCTCTCCGTTTGGAAACTGTTGATTATAGGTTTGAGTGTTTTATGAATATGACTCTTGCTATTTTCCAAAGTTACAATACCGAAATTTATGCCATGCGTACTATGTTGTTACAACATCAATTGGCCCTCGATTTACTCACGGCCTCCACAGGTGGTGTGTGTGTCCTCATCAACCAGACTTATTGCACACGAAATTCACCAGTCTATCGAACTTCAATTGGAAGCTTTACGGAATCTTCAAGCAGCGATGTCTCGGGATAAGAAATAATCTTTTTCTCCTTTTGACTGGTTTTCCGTCTGGTTGAAATTTTTGATCCCTGTTGCTCTGGTGTTACTTGTTATCTTGTGTTGCCTCGGATGCGTTATTCCTCTTTTGCAAGCTTCATTGTTGCATGCTTTTGCTTCTTGTTCTACTGATAAGATGATGATGTCCAAACTTTCCACACAACCCTTGCTTAATGTTGTGACAGCCATCTGCGACGATGACGCCGCTGGTACCTTTCTTTAATTTTGTTAATTTCATGTGTCGGACTCTTTCAAGTCCGAAAGGGGGATTGAAGTGTGACTTCTGCCCAGCTTTAGTCATGACTGTATAACTTCCTCATTTCCTCAGTTGAGCTGTGTTCTGTGGCCGGATGTGTCCTTGAGTGTTATCGCGTATCTCTGCACGTCCGGTTAACTTTGTTGAACTGTTTACTGGAAACTTTGCGGTACCGCCCTTCAAGATAGTATACAAATGTTGTAAGTCCTCTGTAACTTCGCACTTGTGAGATGCTACAGCCATTGTCTGTAACTTATTTGTGCCCGGAATATTCTGTAGAAATAAAAGCTTTGAAGGAACTGTTCATCGTCTCCAGCCTGTATTCAGATAACCAACATTCTCACTACCCGAAAGGAAACGAACACGCGGAGGAAAAAACTCATCCTCCAACAATACCTAAGTATCTAAATAAGTATCTGAGTATCTAACAATCTAAGAATTTATCTAAGTATTAAATAAGTATCTAAGTAGGTATATAAGTGTCTAATTTAGAATGTGAGTATAAGCATAAGTATATAAGTAAGTATGAGTATAAAAAAATCTTAAGTATCAATCCAAGTATTTAGATAAGTAAGTACCAATGTATCTGATTAGTAAGTACTGTATATAAGCATCTAAGTAAGTATTTACTGTAAGTACCTCAATTTGTAGATATCTACGTAGTGTATCTAAGTATAGTAATGTCCAGAGAGGACTCACAAAGTGAACTCTAGCTATTTGTGACAAATAATAGGCAGCCCATCCAAATGCTTATAATTACCGATATGAATAGTTTAAACCCTAAATACAATCATCTGGTGGAAAATACTAGCAACTCCTCTGCTAACATGGCACTATTGAAGGAGGTGGCAGTACATTTGGGCGTTATGAATCACAATCGGCATCTGTTCACTGTACAGCCCTTGTATTGGACATCATTATACAGTCAGTGGTACCGTGACATATGATGAATTCAACACAGGAGTCCAGGTGCCACCGTACTTTAAGATCATGGCTGCTTATGCGTATGCTACATGTCGCATGTTGTCTTCTTGGTAGCAGTGAGCAGTGGTTTGTTGTCATAACAAGCGTAAACGAATTAATCTGCTTGACTGGCTTGCTTATGTGCCTCCGTGGCACACCATGTTGTGAGTGCGTACGTGTGTATGCACAAACACGTGGGCATACTTCCTTTTTAGTGATAAACGCAGAATGTTTGCATTTCAAACAGTGAATTTTCTCAACGATAATTATAGATGTGCATGCAACCCAGTTAATATTCACTTGATGTAAAAAAGGGAAGAAATTAAGTAAAAATTAGGGCAAAGCATGCGCACCAATTGTCTAATTGGTTGAAACAAACAGATAACCTTGTTGATTGCATACTCAAAAAAAAGTCTTACAGCAATTACACGCTCGTGCATCTTTTATTTCACCTGTAAAAATTGATGATTCACTTTCCTCCGCATTTAAAATTCCACACAATTATTCCTCCTCTCATTATTCCGATCATCCTCTTCTTGTTTCCTTCCAACCGAAAGCCTCTCTGCTGTTGACAGACACAGCTGGAAGTGAAGTGTCACACACACAAATACACACTTGACGCACGCACGCACACGCACGCACACACACACCCACACACACACAACACACACACATAACAAGGATGGCACGACAGCTCCGTGGTGTCGCACACTACATCTTGTCTAAAAGGAAGCCATGGGGAGCGCCACATAGATGCCAACTGTCGTCCTGCAAGTGGATACACATTAGCGCTTATATGGCGTATTGGCATCTGTTAACAGAGCAGACATCAGCTCTGTGCTCTATACGATAGCATGTGTGTGGAAGACATTTGAATATTTTCCAAACTTAAATAATGGGATGCAGTGTGCTTGTTTGGTTATGTCAGATAAAATCGCTAGGATGAGTTTTGGGGTCGATCATTACACTTTATGCCATTCTACAGCTGTGAGCGGTAATGAAAATTTCACTTCAACACTACATAATTTTGCATCATCCCTCAGTCTAGTATATGTGGTGAAAATTTTGTAGCAGTTGGACACAATTTCTAGGACAAGTGTATTTATTAAAAAATAGCCAGGATTATCTTGAGGGGCTGAATTTTCAAAATACAAAAAGTTTGTCTTTATTGGAACCCTGGAAATGGCCAACATTACTTAAAATAATATACAGTAGTAACTTTGAATCTGGAAGACTTTTTGTGTACTTGCAGACATTAGACTTTTTTGTGGGTCTAATCATAACCATAAACATGGCTACCAAATTTCATGTTGCTGAGTGACAAAATATGTCAGTTTTGAACCAAAAATGACAGAAATCTTGTTTTTCAAGTCATGGCTTCTTGAGACTTTTTTATGGGTCTACTTATGGTATACACGTCTATCAAATTTAATGATAGTAAATGAAACTCACTTCAGGGGCTGAATTTTCCAAATATTACTCTTGAAAAAGTGTATTTGCAGGATCCCAGGAAATGGCCAACATGACCATAAAAGGTCAAATTTCAATAAAAACAGTGGACTTTTTTTCTTTTCTTTTTTTATATTACAATGAGAATAGGTTTTTTGTATGTGAGGGGGGGCAAAGGACCGTTGGAAATGGCTGACTTACTTTCAACCAAAATGGAAGACTTCCTGTGTCCATTCAGAGATGAGTTCTTGAGACTTTTAGCTCTACACATGTCCACCAAATCTTCTTCAACTATGTGAAATTGCCATCAGGCTAAATTTTTAAATTGCTATTGCTATAGGACAAGTTAAAATGGCCACTTGAAATGAAAATGTCGATTTCCTGTGACTTTTTGGCAATGGTTTCCTAAGACTTTTTTGTGGGTTTCCTCATGAGACACAGGTCTACCAAGTTACAATTCAAAGTTGAATTAATCATAGTTCATGAATTGTGTATGCGTGCGCCCCTGCTTTGTCTGATGGACCATTTCAAGGCCGGGCAGACCTGGTGCCTAATTATTTTGAGGGTTGTTTAACCTTTCAAAAAAGGTTGGTTGCTTTGTCTGCAACCACCACAATGTGACAGAGACAAGAAAGAATATAGGTGACGCTGGAACACTATGAGCTCCATAAGTAAAATCATTTGCCACTTCTTCATTTTCTTTCAATCTTTTTTCCCATGTTTTGTTCAGTTTCTATGTTCAGAGGAAGTAAAATTTTTCCCAAGGAGTCAAATCCGAAAAAAGGAAGTGTGTAGTAACATTGAAATAGGAGAGTACAAGGGGTGGACACTACCAAGATTATAATAGTTTGGGATTTTTTTTCGGAGGGTGGATTAGTCATCATTTTATTATTTTATTTCATTTTACTTCATTTTTTCAGCTATCAGTTACATGTCATTAATTGAATGGGTTTACTGGTTGTTGTTTTTTTACATAGATTTTTATTTTTGGAAAATTATTAATTTATGTTTTATTAATTCAGTGCTACTTTTACCAACTTGCAAGTTGAAGTCGTCCCGTGACCAAGTTCATAACACAATTTACTTGACATTAAATATTTTTTTCTCTCCATTGAAATTAATTAAAATATTCATCTGTTCCAGTCCCTCCAAAAACATAATTTAACATTTAAAATTTGTTTGTATGTACATATATATATATTTAATGTAACATATATACAAAAAAATATAATTCCCCGATTTTAAATGTTAGGGAAAAAAAACTAAACAAAAACACAATACAGTTCTTTTTGAAAAAGGAAAAAAATTAAATAAATTAAATAAAAAAAATATATTTCTTATATTGTGTTCAATTAAAACCAAGGACAATGTGGCTGTAATCACAGTATAGTTTATTTTAATTATTTTTGTGAACAGACTATTGTCTCGTTTTAAAATCTCATTTTATTAAAACATTTTCCAATTCAAGTTTTCATTATTATTTGATTCGTTTTTCTTGACCATAGTAACCTTGGAGAACATGCAGCTCTTTGACAGCAACTGCAAGCAAAGCCCGAAGTACTTGAGCACTGACGGCCAGTGACAGCTTTGACTTGCCGTATACAAGACCCGGATACATCCTCACGCACATACAGTCAAGTGATTGGGGTCAGTGACAGGGGGCAAATGGAGCCCTCGTCCCTCTGTCCTATACCTTCTTCCCTCAAGGCGCAGTGATCCAGTGACAAAGACCCCTCAGAGACCGCAAGTCTGCCGGACGCTGACATCTGACTGTTGACAGCGTGTCCCGAAGGCACAAACACTGACAACAACAAGCAACTCTCCTTCTTCCTCCTTGGCTTTGTTGTTGCCTTTTCTTGGTACATAGTTTCACCCCAAAAAGACTTCAGTGGCGCCATATGGAATGTCTGAAATCATTAGCACCTGACGCCACCTGTCGTGAAATTGGGTTGGACTTGGCTAGCACAACAGGACACACGAAAAAGTCTCAAGCACCCATGCCTGAAATTGAAAAGGTAGTCTTCCATTTTCGAGTGAAGAAGCCATTTTGGCGTTAAAGTTTGGATTAGGAGTGTCACTATTGATTACTTTTAGAATTGATTATTGAAACGATTAATCAATTAATCTGATTCATTAGAATTTTGCATTTAAGTCTATTACAAAAGCATTTCCCCCCCTGATTACTGTTTATTAACCAGTAATTGGTGTTTAGTACTTCATATCTGTATAGTGATGAAAAAGGGGATTGATGTTGTACTATGTTACCGATTCTGTCATTGTTTTCCAAAGTTAAAAACAGATATTTGCAAATGTCTTATTTTGATTAAAGACGTGAATGACTACCAAAATAAGTGAAAACTGTTTATATGCTGAAATCAGAGGATTTGGACAATTTTTAATTTAAAAAAATGGCTCCAAATGAAATACTTGATTATTAAAATAGTTGTCGATTCATTTTATAATCGATTACTTGTCCATTAATCGATTAATTTTGACAGCTCTAGTTTGGATCGTCTTGAGGATTTTCCAAAACAGAAAAATGAAACCCTAATACTAATTGTACCTGTCGACAGGAAATTTTGTGGACATTTCTATCATGACACAACGCATGAAAAAGTCTCAAGGACCAATGCTGGACCAATTTGACAGGACGTCTTCCATTTTGGCTTGAAGAAGCCATTTTGGCATGAAAGTTGGATCATCTTGAAGATTTTCGGAAACGTAGAAACATGTAGCATTAGTTTCAATGGTCAACACAAAATTGTGTAGGCGTCATTTAAAACAGAAAGCTAGCTAGCACCTGAAAGTAAAAACCTTGCCGCAGTTTGGCTTTAGTCCCAGGTGCTAGCTAGTTTTCTAGACCTGGATTTGCCACCTCTGCAGAACACATGAAACAGCCTCAAGCACCCATGCCTGACATTGAAAAGGAAGTCTGTTATTTTGTCTTGAAGTAGCCATTTTAGTGTTAAAATTGGATCAATTGCCAATTTTTGTAAAGTTAGAAACATTCTGCCCCCTATACCTGTCTCACTAATGGATACAAAATTGGATAGACATCTTTATCATAAGAGGACGTACGAAACAGTCTCAAGGAGTCATACCTGAAATTAAACATGAAGTCTGTCATTTTGGCTTGAAGCAGCCATTTTGGTGTTATTTTCATGATTTGAGGATTCTAGGAATATTTTAAAAATTTTGCTCCAGTAAAACAGTTTCACCATTCAACACAAAATTAGGTGGACATGTCTGTCATAACAGGGTGCGCAAAAAAAGAAAAGTCTCAAGGACTCATGCCCAGAATCTAACAAGTCTGACAATTTGTCCTGAGCCAGCAATTTGGGCATTTAAGTTGGGTCATTTTGAGGATTGTTGGAAAGCTTAAACAAAATTTACCCCAGACACCAGTTTTACTGGTCGATACGAAATTGAGTACACAAAAATGTTTCAAGCACCCATGCCTGAAATGGAACAGGAAGTCTGCCATTTTGTCTTAATAAAAGCTTATTACACTCACGGGGTGGTTCATACTCAACACTGCGTGAATGAGACGCAATTACAAGCAATAAAAAAGTCTGATTTCTAAAATATGTCCCCTTTAAATACATTACATACCAATGAACATCCAAACACTTCCCATTCTATACTATTAATTTGAGATTTTACTCACTTTGAATAATTTATCTGATATTGGCTTTAATGTGGCTTTTGGGTGAAATTGTCCAGATTCACATTAACAAGAGACGGCACAGGAAGGCGCCTTTTAATGAAAAATCGAACCGTTGTGCATCACTCTCATTTTGTGGCTGGAATAAGCAACCTTCTCTTCTACTCTTAACATTAATACTGTATCATGAATTATGAATGAGGCCTACTTTTAGACAAGGGCACTCAAACTTCTATTGATGTAATATGATTAGAGTCCCGGGCGCATTAAAACAAACGCATTGATATATGCCGGACAGCAGTTTAAAGGCAGCACATCAGATAATTAGACGGCGTCCACGGCAGATAAACTCGTAAAGGCTTTTTACAAGACTCACGTTCCCTGTAAGATAACAACTTCATCTCTTTGACATTCATTCCATGTCGTGCAATTTTTAAAACACCCACGCAAGCAAATTTATCTGTGTTGTGACGTTTTGTCAGACTGACAGCTTTCATTTACAAATATATCCAAAGTGACAAGGAGCGAAATTAAGACATTAAGTGAGAATGATGCAGCCTGTGAATTTCTCCCCCAGAAGTGCTTTTCTTATCAGATACTTTTTTTGTTTCAAAGGATTGTTCTTATCTATTCCTGGATTGCTCCTCACATGTTATGTGACAGCAACGGACAACAATAAAACAAGTCCGGCTGCATTTACTAACGCTTGTTTTGTTTTTCCCCCACTGTTTGTCACTTACCAAGAAAATAATAGTAATTACCTCCGCCAAGGTGGTTTTGTTCTCATTGTTATTAGACAATGTAAACATGAAACATTAATTGTGGGCCGATTCATGTTCAGCTTGTTTCCTTTTTTTAACCATTGTAATAAAATTTCCAGAGGGTGTATTTTTGTCAGATTTTGTTATTTCTAGCTTCATCTCTGACTTTAAATGTCAATAATATGCTAATTGCACAAAACTATACCTTTAGACTTTATTGTGACAATTTTTGGTTGATTTCATTTTTTTATATATATTTTCTTATTTTTTATTTTATTTATTTATTTATTTTTATTAAGTTATCTCTCAACATACTGCACGTTGTCAAGAAAGCTGCCTCTAAACATAATGCATTATTATTATTATTATTATTATTATTATTATAAGTTATTTGTCTATTTTAGGGATTTAAACTTAGCTGTTTTTTAAATAAATAAAACTAAATAAAAATTTAACAATAAACTGAAAAAAAATCACATTTCATATTCTTTGTCATTGACATTGTCATCGTGTTGAAAGCCAATATATGTATTCAACATTAATGTGGAACCAACACACAACACAAAAAACACTTGGTCAGATCGGCTAATATTATGGACCCCTGAAGTAGATAATTGCTGTCACCATGGCAACGACAGAGATGCTTTTGTGTTAATCACCAGCCAGTGTGTCATCAACATAATTTTTGAAGCTGTTGCCTGAACCTCCATGTTCTTGCTTTTAATCAGTGGCTTGATTTCTGTGCTTCTGCAAACAGCCTCACAGATAACCACAATCATCCAATATTAACGCTTGTTGGTTTGTCCAGAAGCGCTGCTGCTGCTCACTAAGTGTAGTCAGTCGACTGGTTGTTCTCAGTGCTCGTCGCTGAAGAGGTCTGAGCCAACAATAGCAGTTATCTGAGCCTTTATTTATGAAAGGGGGATTTGCTGGACTTATGTTTAAGTAGCTGGCACGGCAGCCGACAAACCGTCTCACTAATGCCTTCCTCGCTACCGGCGCGCTGCCTCAGAAGCACACGAATAATAATTTAAAAAAGCATGCTCAGGCAAACAGATCAGCCGGCTTTTTCGACGGCTGTCTTTATTTTCTTTACATTATGGACAGTAAAGCTTTTACAAGAAGAAGTCTTAAAAGTTTGAATTTGACGCCCTCATCGTTCCCCCTGGTGGTTTCATACTCACTCATATTGTAAACATTTCTCCTTGAAGATTAATTTTTGTTTTTTGATTGAACAGACTGGAATTGTAGCCTGAGGTGCAGCTGGGACTGATCTGGTGGAGTCTCTGTCAAAGAAGGCTAACATGAACACATGGCCAAAATTTTCTCAGATAACCGGACAGGTTAAAAAAGAAAAGTAATTTTCACGCTGCATTACTGGTTTTGAAGTGTGACGGGAAAATTTAGGATTGTTTATCCAATCACACTCAGATTCCAATCATGGCCTAACCAGTCAGAACTTGTCAAACTCACGATTCATGTAATATAACTTGGTATGGTATGGTATGCAATAATAAATAAATAAATACAAGAGGATGCAATTGTGTTTGGTGGTTAGTTGCAAGAGTTCTATGAGACCCTAAAGCCATCTGTGATTTGTGAATGGATGAACCAGGGTGGGGCCAATGGAAGGAGGAAGATGATTGGAGGATTCCTACTGAAAGAAGGGTGTTTGAGAGAAAGACTAATTCTTTGCCGACATTAACCATTTATTTTTATAATAAAGAGATTATTGATCGATCACAACCGAATATTGTCTGGATATTCCCAATTACGTGTTTGATTAATTTGCTGATGATTGTTGGGAGAATTAAAGGATGATTGTCAGTTAACTTTGCAGGACCCCACTACCTGTGGTTTTCAGAAGGTGCCCATGTTGCTGTCAAAACGTGATTGGTGATTAATCGACCTCAAGCTATAAATTACTCTTCACTCTCTGGTGTTGCACTTGGCAGCTACCACATCCATTACAAGTCTGATTCTACGTCAGAAGCTTGCATTTCGTGGTAGACTCATTTACTAGTGTTCTCTGGCTTTATCAGTAGTCAGATTTGCATCCAATTGTTTCAAAATTTTAAAGCAGATTTACTGAAAATGCGCAAAATGGACATGCGACTTATGCCCGTTTCCATCTGTTCTTCTTTTGCAAATATTGAGAGGGGACTCCACCGCTGTAGGTGGCGGTATACATCATAAAGATGTGATCCACCAGTAATTTAAAAGAAGACGACGACCAGGAGGCGACTGCGCCGTGCGATGACATCGTATGAGTTTGCTTTTGTAATTCTTGATAAAACGTAGCATTTCTTTGCTGTTTTCCATCTAAAATAGCATTAATATTCGCTTCTTAAATTAATTCCAAAAATATGTCTGTTTTTGTCCTCCCCCCAGCCATACATTACTTTATAGTCCGACATTGCTTTGATACTACGAACGTATGTGTGACATAATATCCGGTCAAAACGTGCAACGTGTATCCCGTCTTGCTAGCGGTTATTCGCAAAACCTGTTTCTATAGCCAAAATTTGCATTTTCCTTTTTTCGATACGCTTCAAAATCCACTCTCTCGAAGCGTAAAAACTTTTTGGAGAATTTTCAGCCCTTTTTTGAATTTCTAGCTTTTCATTCAGTTTTATTTTCACATTTCTTGAAAATTCTAATGCAAATGGGTGGATGGAAACCCAACTAATGTTTAAAGGGAAAGTCAACCTCCCCCAAAATTCTTGACAATAATATGTTCTATGCAGCCCCACTAGTCTTAATACGGTATTTTGGTTAATATTGCGTTAGTGAAATATGAGTTAAGCAGCAAAATCCAGCAGTTTTTATCAATATCAGAAGGCGGCCATTTTGCTATTTGCTGTTGAGTGTAAATGACATCACAGTTGTGTTGGAAATGCACTCTTTGCCTTCCGCGTGTTCGTTTTCTTTCGGGTAGTGAGAATGTTGGTTATCCGAATGCAGACTGGAGATCGTGAACAGGTCCTTCGAAGGATTTATTTTACAGAATATTCCGGACAGACAAATGGCTGCTTCTCATCACAAGTGTGTAGATTGCTGACAATTGCAATATTCTTATACTAGCAAGAAGGGCGGTACCACCAAACCCCTCCCCCCTCCCCTTTCTCCCCACCCCTGCCCACAGCCAAGACATACTTTTACAGCATTCAATACACATTGACAGATGGCCTTTTGATGTGGAAATATAGTAGGTCTCAGACCTGACGTCACCTAGCATAAGATAAGACTTACAAAGAAATCATTTTAACACATTTGCTTCAACCCCAGACAAATGGCTCATTGGTGTGGGAATAGAGGAAGCTCTTCAGACATTCCGTCACCTGGAGACATTATTCAAACACTCACCAAGCTTTACTGAGGAAATTAAAACAGTTATGACTAAATCTAAACAGTTATAACTAAATCAAAACAGTTATAACTAAATCTGGGCAGAAGACCCTCAACAGTTGCCACAACTTTTGACATCACAGTCTCAGGTCAGGTAACAACCAATCACAGCTCAGCTTCAGAAAACCGGTGAGCTGTGATTGGTTGTTGCCTGAGCACTGAGTAACTGTGATTTGTAGCAATTGTTTTCTCACGTCAGAAGCTTTACTTCCTGCTCTGGAGTCTCCTTGTCACTGTGTCACTTGTATCCCATTACCTAAACCGTTGTCATCATGAAGTCATTTAATGCAGACTCTTGATTTCAGTGAGCTTTAGAACAGGAATGAGGAATTTGACTTGACAAAGTAAATTTTCCCTTTTTATAAATGAATTGTGGCTAAAGCAAGCCATCTAGCAGTAGGCTCATGCTATGGAATGTTATGATCAATTATCAATGTTAATCTTTCTCTAACCTCCTCTGCTGTATAGACAAAACTGCCAAATAAGTGACTGCTGGCCTTCAATAGTCGATGACAGGTAGGGCGCTTCGCCGCATCTTCGGGTCAGAACAGCATCAGTGAAAATCATTACGGCCGCAAATAGCTTACTCCACAATAATAAGATGAGTGTCCAGATGAATAATTCAATGCACCGTGTGGTCATTCAGCGTTAAATCTTGTGTACAAACACTCTTGAGTATCTCACACTCAGCAGGATCCAACATTCCCTGGCAGAGGGCTTAGCATTGCATGCTTAGTCACAGGACAAATCTGGTGATAAGCGTGTGGTTGTAGTGTTTAATCCTACACATCGCAATTTAGGGAACGCAACAAAAACACAGCGCTTACATGACGGAGCACCGCGGGTACGCCTTTTGTTTGTCGTGTAGCAAAAAAAAAAAAAAACAGGGCTTGAATCATCTTGCTCGCTTTCGTCGGGAACGTTCTTATGTGACGCCTCATTCTGATGTGGGTGGGCTCAGAAGTGGATGCTGAAAATAAGACATATGCATAACTATATTTACAGTATGCTTATAGAATATTAACATAACAACATAATTCCTGTAGTATTCTGCACAGATCACATGTCCACTAGTGATGACGTATACAAGATGCGCCATTGTAGACATGGAAATGATGATGAATAAAGTTGGCACGTTCACGCCAGTGTGAGACGGATGGACTGGGATTCGTCTAACCTGCCTGATGCATGGAGAAAGTTGCGTCAGCATGTGGAGCTAACCTACGTAACGCCAAAAGCAAACCGCATTTTTGCACGATGCAAGTTTTACAAAAAGACGCAAGGTGAAAGTGAAAGTTTTGACCAGTTTGTGACGGAGCTAAGATTGCTAGTAAAAGACTGTAACTACCCCAACAGTGACGAGATGGTCTGCGGCATACGCTCGCCAAAATACCTCACGCTCGAGAACGCCATTGATATTGCACGTTCTCATGAGTTGTCGCAGCAGCAACTTAAAACGATGATTTCCCCTGCTACAAACAAGGCTAGCCAGTCCGTGCATGCAGTTAATAGAGGAACAGATAAAGCAGAACACAGGTGCCGTGGATGCAAAACGGCCAACGCAGCAGAAGGCGGGACTAGCCAGAGCAAAGAGTGTGATGCATGTGGGCGAGGACAGAGCCGCACAGAGGACTATCCAGCAAAAGGACGACAATGCAATAAATGCAAGAAATTCAACCATTTTGCCAGTGTATGTAGAACAAATACGCAGCACAAACAAGCAACCTCTAAGTCGAGGAAAGTACACACTGTTTCTGACGATGTAGAGCAGTCGCCACCTGAGCTGTTTATTGACAGTATAACAAAAAAAAAACAAGAACACAGCAAGGGAGAAGGCAAAACAAGACATAAATTGAAGTTCAAAGTTGGCACAGGCGCCCAGGCCAATGTAATACCAGCAAACACATTTCCCAGCATATTTGGAAATGTGGTGTTAGGTGCAACAGACAGTAACATATCAGGATATGGAGGACATAGACTTGAAGTTAAAGGAGCTTGCAGGCTCAGATGCAGATACAAAAAAAAAGTAAGCATGTTTGACATGTTTGAAAATGCACCAGCTATCTTAGAGCATGTTTAGATTTAGGCATAGATAAGCTGGTCCACATAATCACAACAGAGCCAGAATCACCGAAGAGTTTGCAGATGTGTTCGAAGGAATTGGGCAGTTTCCTGGTGAATATGTCCTCCACCTCGAACCTTTAGCCACACCAGTGTTGTGCCCACCTCGGCGCATCCCATACGCTCTTCGTGGAAGGCTCAAAGAGGAGCTGGATGAAATGGAAAATAATTGACATTATTGAAAAGGGTGACATAAACAACTGAGTGGGTAAATGCATTAGTAGCATTGGAAAAACAAAAACTGGAAGACTCAGGGTGTACCTCGATCCCCACCCCCTGAACCAAGCCATCCAGAGACCATACTATCGACTTCCCACTCTGGACGACATCACACCAAGGCTGGCTGGAGGACAATATTTCAGTGTGCTGGACGCCAGATCCAGCTACTAGATAATTAAATTAAGCCACAAATCATCAATGCTCACTATCGGTTCAAACGACTTTATTTTGGAATAATATCTGCACAGAACGAGTTCCAAAGAAGGGAGGATGAAGTATATGAGGGGCTCCAGGGCGTCGCGTGGATGATATCCTGGTGTACGGCCGCACTAAGGAGGAGCATGACACAGACTTGCGCACCATGTTGGAAAGAACGAGAGAAAGAGGAATCAAGCTGAATGCAGACAAAAGCACCATCTGGGTGTCGGAGGTGAGCTATTTTGGCCACAGGTTGACACGGGAGAGGTATCCGACCTGACCCCAGCAAGATCCAGGCCATCAAAGAAACGGTTCCCCCACGTAACAAGGCCAAACTGGAGACCATATTGGGCATGGTCACCTACTTCTCCAGGTATGCCCCCAGACTCTCCGATGCAACAACCCCCCTCAGACAGCTGTTAAAAGAGAACCACAAGTTTGCATGGAACTCTAATCACGACGCAGCCTTCCAGCATGTGAAAGAACTTCTGACGCAGGACCCAGGCCCTGTGCTCACCTACTTCGACCACACCAAAGAGGTAAAGCTGCAGGTCAATGCATCCAAATGCGGATTGGGAGCTGTATTGCTCCAAGAAGAGAAACCAGTCGCATATGCATCTAAGGCACTAAATGGGACTGAGGAAAACTACACTCAGATTGAAAAAGAGCTTTATACAGTACTCTTTGGATGCAAAAGGTTTCATCAATACCTGTATGGTCGTCAGGTGGTTGTGGAATCAGACCAGAAACCGCTAGAGTCAATCATGTGGAAGCTTCTGGCAGCAGCTCCACCGCGACTCCAATGCATGATTCTACAACTTCAGCGATATGACATCGTAATTACACATAAACCTGGAAAACAGATACCAGTTGCAGATACACTGTCCATGGAAGCCTGTTGAATGCAATGAGAGTTCAATGAGTGAAGGGATGGACTTACAAATACACACTGTGGTCAGCAATGCACCAACCAGTAAGTGACAACAAAATCGCAGAGATCAGAGCCACAGCCCAGGATGAGCAACCCTCCATGTTGAAGACAGTCATCATTTCAGGATGGCCTGAGTCCCACAAGAAATGTCCACCTCTGATTGCAGCATACTGGAACCACAGGGACATGACATGACATTTCGGAGACAAATTGTATCCTGTTGAAGGAAGAAAAAATGATTGTACCTCACTCGCTCAGAGCAGAAATGCTTTCACGCTTTCACACGGGACACTTAGGGATTGAAAAATCTAAGCAGCGAGCGAGAGATGTACTATTCTGGCCAGGGATGGGTAAGGAAATAGAGGCGCTGATAGAAGCATGCAGCATTTGCCAGGAACGACGCAACTCCATCCAAAAGAAGCCGATGATTCCACATCCAGATTCTGAGACGCAACAGGCATCATCTCCAGAAAAGTGTAAACAACACCGACAAAGAAGCACCCATTTGTGACTCGGATTATGAGGGTACTGACTGTAATTTTAGAAGAAAGTCCTGTGGGTCAACCGACCCCCAAGGAACCCTCACCTTACATTACCACTAGATTAGGCCGCACCGCAAAGCCGAGAATCATCACTGATCTATAAAAAATAAATAAAAAAGTTTGGCAAGATTGCTTGTGTGTGATTGTTATGCTACCAGTAAGATAATGCTTAAGTTGTTATTGGAGGGAAAAAAACCAATATTTATTTGACATATAATCGTCCATTTGGTGATCACAATGATTATACCACATATACTTGCATGATTCTATTTTGATGTATATTGTTATGTTGTTATTTGCAGTTTTGTTCATCAAACGAAACAAGATGTAGTATTCTGCACAGATCACATGTCCACTAGTGTTGACGTATACAATATGCGCCATTGTAGACAAGTAAATGATGATGAATAAAGTTGGCACGTTCACGCCAGTGTGAGACCAAAGCAGAGCTTGTCTTTATCATAGCCATGAATATTACAATTCCGGTGGAAGCCAGGATGACGTGGTGGTTACAAATAAATTTTCCACTGCCAATGGAGAACTGTAACGGCAAAAATTTAACATAAAAAATGTATATGCCACAGAAAAATGTGTTAACAATGGTGCCAAACTTGAAAATGGTGAAAAGATGAAGCATATTCCTTCAGCTATCACTATCAATCCTGGAAAAACAGTAGCTACTTCGTCTAGTATTCTAGCTTTCTTATGCCTTCACACCACTACATGCATGTTTAAGTCGTGAAAGCTGGAATGAATCCCACCGGGTTGTCTCAGGGATTTTCCACACCGCAACAACGAGGCGTTCTAAAGCAGCCGCCGGGCTGGTCAAAAGTTGCGGTCCACACACTGGCTGTCATGTCATACTGTTTTTTAAATTTAATTATTTGTTCCTTGCTCTTCCGACTTTCTCTGCATGCACTCGTGGCCGACAATGAGGCGCTCTAAAGCAGGCTATCAGAAGATGAGATGCGTTTCCTGTTTTTGGGGACAACTGTATTTCACGATTGAAGGTATACAAGTTGACATTTAGTTTGGTGGGGATAATTCCACACTGTGTGTCACTGGGCCCAATTTTAGCCACACCCAAAAAAGTCAGGAAACACTTCAGAATATCCCTACAAATTTTCAGCAATTATTTTCAAAAATGTATAATGTATGTATGGGGTTGTGGGTGTGTGTGTGTGTGTGTGTGTGTGTGTGTGTGTGTGTGTGTGTGTGTGTGTGTGTGTGTGTGTGTGTGTGTGTGTGTGTGTGTGTGTGTGTGTGTGTGTGTGTGTGTGTGTGTGTACTCATTAGTTCACCTAAAACCTATTAAAGATCTCATACCGTTCACCTAAACCGAATACTTCATAATCCAGCTAGAGTCATGAGAATGTCAGGAGACCCGAGGAAGGATCAAAGAAAAGAAAGGAACGTGAAATACAGCACCGACCAGACATTACCTATTACCCACTGGGTTACCAACCAGAGTCTTTCACCAACCCCAGAAACATCTAAATTCCAACAAATTAGGGAGACCTCAAGAGACCAAAGGAGAGACTGAGGAAAGGAAGGAAGGATAGATGAAGCAGAGTGAGATCCACAGACATCAGCCTTCACCGATTTAACGACCAGAGGAAGAAGCAGATTGTGTTTGAATTTCGATAGATGCTGGTGTGGTGGATCTGGCATGCATGCCATGGGACAACCCCCGGGCCCCGCAGGGGCCACCGGCCGGAGAGCAAACCCAGGAGCCCGGAGCGCCCCAACCCAATGCAACAGGACGGGGCACGGCAGGTCCGCCAGGCACCCCCCGCCCCCGCCCCATCCACCACCGCTACCCCACCCCGAGACACCTGCCCACCCCCACCACCACCACCACCACCACCACCACCCCCCAGTTGTGTGGTGCATTAAAATTGGAGGGGAGTTATAGGGCAAAGACAGTGCCCCCCCCCCCCCCCCAAATGTGTCTATAAACAAAGTGTATTGTGCAAAACTAGTGCAGTGAGTTAAGAGGAGAGACCATCGGGGCCCTTCCCAACTGGGCGGGGCCAGGAGGCCCACCCGCCCACCAAAACACCACCCACCCCACCGGGACCCCGGCGTGCATATGGGACCAGCCCGGCGGGACGATAGGGCTCGCCCCCAGGATACTGGGGCCCGCCAAAGGTGCCAGAGGGCCCACCGGAGCGGGGCAGGCACAACACCCCCATCCACCCGCCCGGCTCCCGTAGCCCAGAGGCCATGGATGACTTTTTGTCAGTTTCACTTTCATATCACCAACAATGTTTTATAAATCCCTACAGCAGCCAGCTGCATCTCGTCAGGTCAGCGGTAGACACAAAGCATCCTGGCACCTATTGTGCAAACATTCTGAATTGGCCAGAGAACAAGAAATTTGACTTGGCAAGGTTTCTCAAAACAAAAAATGGCTATAGCCTCACAAATCCCATCACTGTATTAAAACTAATGTATTTTATATGACCTTTACCTATATCTTTTACACAAAAACTTCAGACAAAGAAGAAATATTTTGACATAGAACAATCACACCTTGCCTTAATTTTAGATATTCACTCTTGCTTAGATTTCAGTTTTTGCAGTCTGAATTCAAAATGCAAACATGACCTTAGCCAAAATCTGCTTGAATATTCTAAGACAGCGGCAACCTCCCTTCCGCCTTTGTAGACTCTGCATTTATCATCGTCATTTTGATTTCCTCCTTGAACAAAAGTGCAGTTTTCCTGGAAACAATGCTCTTTTGTTGTACGGCGGCGTGCTATTTGGCAAAAGCCAAGAAGCCAGTGGACTGCTTCTTGGCCAGGTAAAGCATCCTGCGGGCATCTGGCCATGTCACGTAAACGACGCATGGCCAACAACCTTTCGTGGAGTTGCCAGGAATGTTTGTGTTACTTAGAAGAGTCCAGCCAGACAACTTGCTCATTTGTAGCTGTCTGGCTAAGCTAATATGTCACGCTTGTCCAATTAAAGTTGGACAAGATACTCTTTCCCCTCATTTATGAAAGTGAAAGAGACTCCCAAAGTGAGTTTACATGTCTTGGTTACTGTCAACGGTGTGACAGCCTCAGCACGACTACTCAGCATTATTGGGAATTCAGTCCTGGACTATCGCTGACTTGGGTTCACTTCAGAAGGTTCCCGAGAGTTCAGATTTGCACAAAAATAATCTCACCTTCCGGCCACCCTACCTGAGGCTATTATCGCCAGAAGAATCTGCCGATTACGATCTCCCACATTAGCATTTTGCCTTCATAAAACCCTCATGCTGCGCCGCTTTTATGTGCAGACAGAGCAGAGCTGATGGTTATCTTGCGTTTCACTTTTTTGGGTGTCTACTACTTGCTTTTCATTTTATTCCTGCAGACGACTTTCTCACTCGGGTGGTGATTCACATCCAAAAAGTCAAACACAGAGACATCCATTGCTTAGTATCCATATTTCTCTGTATATGTGACACTTTATATAGGGTGCTGCTCTACAGCCTCTTGAATGCAATCATACGAGCTTGGCAGGGAAAAAGTCGTTAGACGGTTAAACGTTTATTTGGGATACTGATGAATGGGAGATGGTAAAAGCAAAGGCTTGATACCTCAATTTTGCAATCACCGCCAAACTCACGCTGGCTTTTTTTTGTCTGCCTCTCTTGTCTCTCTTGACCTTCCACGTTATCCTTCTCCTATTTGTCTCCAGTCCGCCTTTCATTCAGCAGGAACTAAAAATAGCCACAGTCGCTAGCTGGCTGGCTTCATCTTGCTTCATCTGGCTTGTGTTCGCCGTTGCCCGTGACTGTAAGCACGGCCGATTGAAGCGGCCTTTTGATTCTTTTTCTGCACCCTCAGCAAACATCACCAAATCCCTACAGGCTGACGTGTGTTTCAATGTGTGTGTTTGTGTGTTTATGACCGATACAAGGTAGATAGTAGAGACGGTAACTACTTGTCAGCTTTGGAAAAAAGACAAATTGAAATAAAAGACATAGAGAAAGACCTGGTGTGATAGTGGTTAGCACGTTTGCCTCAAAGTTTTGGGGTTCTGGGTTTGAATCTAAGGCAGTTTGTGATGTTCTGTCTCAGTTTTTTGACTAAGCTTGTAACTTAATGTACTCTTATTAAACACATTTTCCCCATTGAAATGAACTGAAATACTATCAATCTGCTCCTGACCTCCACAATTAATAAAGCAAAGTAGCACTGTATTGTATAAAAGGGGTATAAAAGGGGTGTGGCCTGAGTGTCAACAGGAGCTGGAGTTAGGTTTTGGGCATGAGTTGTGACCTACAGCTGCTCCTTGTGAGTGTTCTCATTTTGTAACTGTGTGTTTAACCCCTTCAATTGTTGTGTTTCAGTTTAGTAGGGGTTAGGGTTTTGTTTTATTTTGTTGGGTTTGTTGCGTTTGTCTTGTGTTCCTGTGTGTTTCCCCTGAGTCGTTATGTCTGATTACATCCACCTGTGTGTCTTTCCCCTTCACAGTGTGTTTGACCAATCAGTGCCCTCACCCTAGTGTCACGTTTTGGTTTTGTATGGGTTAGAGTTTTGTTTATTTTAGTGTGTTTGTTGTGTCTTTCTGTGATTGGTGTTTGTGTTGTGTTTCTGAGTGTGTCTCGTTATGTCTGATTACGTCCACCTGTGTGCCTGTTCCCTTCCCAGTGTGTTTGACCAATCAGTGCCCTCTTCCTATTATGATTCCCAGGTGTTTCTCATTAGTGTTAGTGTATTTAGTCTGTTGTCTTTGTCCAGTCAGTGTGGGATCATTGTTTATGTCAGGTGTTGATGGCAGAGCCTTTCGTTTGTTTTTCGGCCCCAGTCAAGCCTTGTGACAGTAAGTCACCCTTTATCTCTGTCACCATTAGTCATCTTTCTCTCAGTCCAGTAGTCCACGTCGTAGTTAAGTCTTCATCACTTCACCCTCGTCACCGTCCAGTCGCCCTCGTTTCCTTCAAGTCTCCTATTCTACAAAGTTGTCCACGTCTCTTTCTTGTCTCCATGTTGTACAATGTTCAGCCAAGCTTCCCAAGTTCCGCCAAGCTTTCCAAATGCTGCCTAGTTGCCCACGTTCAAGCCAGCCCTGGTCACAGTCAAGCCAGCCCCCTTCCGTCATATCACCCAGTCTTCTCTCGCTCAGTCCAGTCATGGCTACCTGTCTGCCTCCCATGTCCTCCAGTCACGTCTTCCTCGTCCTCTTACCTGTCCCCACTTGTTTCAATAAAGTTTATCCTTTAGTTCACAATTCCTGTCTCCTTGATGTGTCTCCCCGCCTTTGGGTCCACCCTCTCCTACGTACCCCGTATCATGACATCAATAAATGTCGAAAGGGCTCTCCTTGCCCACATGTGAGGGCATTATGGAGTTGGAATTGCTCTATTATGCTTTCACTCAACTCATCGAGGTACGCTGCCATATACTTTCCAAGAATGAATTAATGAATATTAATAACACCACATTCAAAGATAGCACAGTGAAGGCATTTTCCTGATAGGAAATAATGGAAATTGAACATTAAACATAAAAAGAACCTGAGCACCATAAAAACGTCTAGCTTGACTTTGATAACAAGTGACGTTGGGGTTTTACTGCATTCAATGTAAGTCCACGGACTTAGATAAAAACTCTTATTGAGGCAGCTTCTTCTTTTGGAATGAGGTTGCCAAAAAAAAAGCCAAATAAAAACTCATTCCATGTTGACGTCTTATTTTCAGACACATATTCCAATTTATATAACGTTTGGGTTGATCTTCCACTGCTTTACTGTTCATAGTGTCAATCGATTACTGGTAGGATGTCACATTTTGATACACTTCAAGATGAAGTCGGGACTTCCATCTTGGCAGTTCCAATAAAGACGTATGGATTAGTATTTATACAGTTGACTACATTTAGCCTTCTGGAGAAAACCGCTGTCGACGAGGCTGATTTGCAGAAATAGAAACAGCACAGGATTATCTCCCAGTCCGCTGCTTCCATTAAGGATTTTTGTTAGCGCTCTGCCGGTTGTAATTCGCAAGTAATTATCTTCAAACCTTCAGGGATTATTGGCCTACATCCAAGCAAAGGCTTGATTCAATTGAACAGCTAGCCAACACACAACACAAGCTACAATCGGTTAGTACGTAAAACCTCAAATCGAGAGCACTAATGATTCTGAACGACGTGATTAGGATTTGTGCACTGCGCAATTTTGGTTGTTGTTGGGAATAATGGTCACGAACGTGAACACTTTTCATTTTCTACTTATATGTTTCTTATAGCACAATAGCAAAAACATTTTGGCTAGCAATTGCCATGAAAACCACTGGGAATTACTTTTTTACAGTGATTCACCAAATTATGTACATAATACTTAGTTAACGCTCTTTTGAGTCATTATGACCTTGCCATAGAAATTCGCTTTAAAACATCAATTTCCAAAGGCTAAAATTAGTTTTACATGACATTGTTTTTTTATGTAATGTTTATTTCCATCCATCCATTTCCTTAACCGCTTGTCCTCACAAGGGTCGCGAGGGGGGGGGGCTTGGAGCCTACCCCAGATGGCTTTGGGCAGTAAGCGGGACACACCGTGAACTGGTTGCCAGCCAATCGCAGGTAATGTTTATTTATTTTATTTTTTACCTGGACCTTTTTTGAGTCTGTAATAGTTTTTTTTATTCTATTGCCAGCTGGCCAGTCAAAAATAGCAGTAGTGACTTGACTAGCAAATTTCTATCCAAACAAATGACATCCGACTTCACAATCATTTTTATTCTTCTGCTGAGGTGTCCAAAGGCATTCTGCAACAGTGTGACAAATGATTGGTTAATAAGTGTATTACTGAAGATTTTCCAAGATCTAGAATTTTGATTATCACATTTTTGACTTTTTTGTAGTATTTTTATGACCTCTGCACAGTGTGATTTTCACATTTCATTGTGACTTGCAGTGGTCTTAGATACTACAGTTTATTTTTATTTTGTCAGTGTTCTCATCACCTTTCAGCTGGAATAGAAAAACATCATTTGAGGAGTGGTCTGTCTGGAATTCTGCAGTATCGACAAGGCGCAACCTATCTTTAAACCCTGACAAATAATCAACATAGTATAAATTTTCATGGACTGATTATGTGCATCACCAGGTTGACTCTGAGACAAGGGGTCCATTTCACAAAGCAGGTTTAGTGAGAACCGTGAGTCAGTAAACCGTGAAATGTGGGAAACTTTGCGTCTTCCGTTTCAGAAAGGGAGGTAACTGGAACCAGAGAAAAAAGGGTAACTCTAGCCTGTTTCATAAAAAGAGGTCATTTAAGCTCTTGGTCAGTTACCGTAGTAACAGAGTCCATGAACCTAACTTGGCCGGTAGCAGGTTTTTCACAATGAACCTTGAGTTTTTCCCTGTACATCGAGTTTTTCCTTTCAGCCACACGCGACATTTGTTTTCCTTATTCAGTCAGTCCGCTGTGGCAAGTTTACATAAATACGCCTATAGTCTATAGCATAAAGTCCTTTTGTCACGAACATGGCATGTCCTTTTGACAATGAGATTGTTATTAGACCGCGCATAGATATGCTGGCATTTCTTATCTTTTTGAGCGGTACCGTTTCACATCACAGTCCATCACTTACATACACAATTTAATCTGTCCTTACATTTGCAGCATTACCTGCCGTCGTCATGCGCTCACATCACAACATATATTGTGTGTTGCGCTATGTTTTTTTCTTATATTTATTTTCTAAATATTTCATCTTACGTCAAGTGCGCTTCTCCCCTGCAGGATTGCACCTAAATAAAATAAATTAATGAGCTACCTTTCAAGCAGGTTTCCCCTGTAATATTATTGTGATTGCAAAGGACTACATTTAAATTCACGCATTGACTCAAGCAGCAACGTTCTCCCACGCCGTCTTCCCTTGCACTTCTTTTCTTTTTTCTTTTTTTGGAGAGAGAGCTCAGTATTGTTCATTCGGTAATTTTACCGATTCGACATGTCATCATCATTGCTCTCTCTTTTTTTCCTTTAAAAAAAAAAATATACATTTTATTTTTATTTTGTATGTGCGTGAGTATGTGTATGTGCGTGTGTATGTGTGTGGGTGTGCGTGCGTGCGCGTGTGCACTCATTAGTTCACCTAAAACCTAAATCCCATACCAAAAATCTAAACATTAATTTTTCCATGCAACATTTGTTCCCCTGTACTTTTGCTGACCTGGAAATTCATAAAATCAAGTTTCAAACTTACAAAGTAACCCTGACAATAATAAAGTTTTCCATCTGAAGCCAGCATTTTTCAGGTGCAACTTGAAGAAACTGAGCGCAGTTATTCGCATGCATCAGCTTGCTTGACATTTTTTTCGCAGTCAATAAAGTCCTGGCTTGTTGTCCAATAATAATCTTTGTTAATAAATGCAGCAAAGCTGTCAAATGTGTTGATGGTGAAACATAAAGGCACAGCAGACCACGCGAATAATTCAATAGCATCAATGTAATAAGCACACGGGAATATCTGCTGCGAGCTCGCATGCGCTCTTGGTTGTCATGTTTGCGGCACCCGGGTCTCACCTATGCCACCTCGACAAGCTCTAATGGCCAATTTCAATTCGTGACTTGACTTTCGCGTCGCTTACCGCCGTGAGCATCGGTATCAAGCATCAAGTATCGGGATTAGATGACATCATCGGTGACCTTGGCAACAAGCCATTAACGGAAGGCTCTCTAGAGACGAGTTTGGAGGGTGGTGGAAGACTGCGGCAATCTTCCCTTCCCTCGGAGGGGTTGGCTGCCCTAGGAGAGAGACGCTGAACGATAACCACAAAGAGGCTTTAACTGCACTTGTATTGAGAAATCCCCTTTTCTGTCTTCTCTGCTGTCACGGCAACCGTTGCAATCATGCTGACTGGACCAGATCTCCTTGCCACCTCGCCTCCACGCTTTCCTTCACCATATTTCCCTTTTCTTTCTTGCTACCTTGAAAAGTCACACATGCTTACATACACACAGGCTGCCTAGTTATCCAACAATCACTGGCTTACACAAACATAAGGATGTTAGGTGAAAACAAAAGATTAGTGAGGGGAAATTCAAGGTCAGGAAAACATTTTAAAAAATTAATTAAAGAAACATATAAATACGTTATTGGGAGTGAATATTTGGGTTTGACTTAGTTTTATTGTGTGTACAATGGACCTCACGCATACTTGAGCATTTGTAGATTCCCTCTGTTTTTCAAAAAAAAATTCAATATTTTAAAATGTTTTGTTTGTTTGTTTTTTGGGGGGGTTTGACCACCACCACCCCCCACCCCCCCACACACACACAATTTCCTTCCGTGTTTAATGAAAAACACATATTGCAAGTTTTATCAGCATTTTTTGAAGAATTTAATGGGTTAAAAAATATATAAATATATTGTATATTTTTCCCCCCAAATGTGTCAATTAGGGCCCGGCCTCTGTTGCTATTACAGTAAATGTATATAAGACTTTGCCTCCAGAAAAATTGTTCGAATAAGACTAGCATAAAAAAAAAAAAATGCATGGGTTAAAATATGACATCCACAAATTCACCACAATTTGCATTGTTTACTACCATAAAGCTCCCAAAAGTTGAACGGGTTGAAAAAAAACAACTACTGTAAACCCTCAAAAGCTGTGCAGGTTAAAACTACACTACCATGAAAACATCCCAATTAGTTGGAATAAGGCCACTGGGAAGAAAAAAACTCACATAAAACTACTGTAAAAATCAAAAGATGCAGGTTAAAATAAGACTGAAAAAAAAAAAGGTTAATAATCAAATAATAGTTCATAGTTCGTACAAAATGCATCTAGTTACGGAAAAAGGCCCTCTGATGTGTAGCATCATAGCATGATAAATGAACAACAGTTTTTTTTCCATGAGCGGCTGAATGCGGAAGGTGTGACGGCACAGTGGGACTAATTGATTGATGGCAGCATTGGCCATCTTCAGCCTTTGAGCCTTTTTTCCATAAAACCACAAGCCCCATGCTCTATTGCGTGTCTACCGCTTAATCCTTGAGCCCTCTTCAGCCCCCCCTGCTGCTGCTCTCATTACGCAATCATTTCATACGCACACACGATAGCCGAGTGGGAGACAAACAACTGCGGCGAAGGCCCTACAAAGACACATCAGAATATGCTGGAAGGGAATGACAGAAAGTGGATGTAAAGGAATTGAGGACTTTATTTGTGAATCTTGATTCCCTCACTCGTCAGCCTCCCTATAATGATCGTCACGAGTTCCTTGCTTCAGGCAGATGGTCCAACAGGAGGTCTTCTTATCTTCGCTGCCAGGAATTTTGCATGTGGACGTAATCGGTGACGTCTTGGATAGTCTCTGATCGTACGTTAAACAAAAACAGTTCTACAAAATGCATTGCTCTTCTACACAGCCCTGTTCAAATCAGGAAGTTTGGGGGGGGGGGGGGGGGGGGGGGAACTGTCCCGTCTCGTGCAAAAACCCAAGCCCACGGATCAAACAAGACTTGTATGTCACTGTATGACTACATCACTGTTTTGAATTCTAACTGTGTTGTACTCCTAAAGCCAGATTGCGAGTCAAGTCAAGCCATCTTTATTTATATACACTTTCAAACAGCCGTAGTGTTTATATTTTCCATAGTGCTTGTCACATTTGCTGACAATGCATTTTATGAAAACCGCTGTAGACGTTTTTCATATTAGTTTAGTTTATAAATTTTGATGGCAGCAGCCATAAGGCGTTAATTACTTATTAAAAGAGTACATGCAGCAGTGGTTTCCGCTTTAAAGCAACAGTTTCATCATAAGCAGTCTGCCTGGGGACCACACGGTCTGCTTTTGTACTGTGCAGCAGCTGATCCTCAACACACACAAAAAAAGATCCCTGGAGACTGTTCAGTGGGGATGATGTATGAGCTATAGGTCAGCCTTTAAGAACGCCGTGATAAAAGATTATTTGCGGGTTAATCACAACAAAAGCTGTTTTTATCTTATAATGGGATTAATCAATAAGCAATTTTACTGTTTCTGAGAATAAGATGACACTAGTGAATGTGACACTGGATTATCAGTGTGAAAAAGGAAAGCAAGGTCACCTTGTAGAAAGAACGGCACCGGGAAGGAGCCGAAAATTCAGGAGGCTGCGCATGGTCGCTGAAGGGTCCTGGTTTGTCAGTGACAGCTGGCATCGCAAATGCCTGCGGACAAATGCCAAGACAGATCAACAGCAGAGCCACTAAGAGGACCGGACAGCTTTTTAATACAAAGGACCTGAAGTTTTAATACAAAGGCCCTGAAAAGACGCTGCCACCACCCTCTTATTTTTTTTACCTAGTTAGGTGTCTGATATTGTTTCAATTAGCGTTAGCTAACAGCATAGTTGCCTAAGATATATTTGAACATTTGCAGACAACAAGAATAAAACACAACAAATTCGTACACAACAATTTACCAACCTTGAGTAAGCTAAGGCGCATATGTGTCACATTTCGGTTTTGTATGGGTTAGGGTTTTGTTTATTTTGGTGTGTTTGTTGTGTCTTTCTGTGATTGGTGTTTGTCTTGTGTTTGTCTTGTGTTTCTGAGTGTGTCTCGTTATGTCTGATTACGTCCACCTGTGTGCCTGTCCCAGTGTGTTTGACCAATCAGTGCCCTCTTCCCATTATGATTCCCAGGTGTGTCTCATTAGTGTTGGTGTATTTAGTCTGTTGTGTTTGTCCAGTCGGTGTGGGATCATTGTCTATGTCAGATGTCGAAGTCGGGTTCTTGTCGCGTCAAGCTAAGCCTTGTCACAGTTAAACCGTATTTGTCTCAGTCTAGTTGTCTATGTCTCAGTTCTCCACGTTCCTGCTAAGTTTTCCACGTCCAGCCAAGCTTCCCAAGTTCTGCTGAGTCAAGGACAGTCCAGTCATGGCAACAGCAAAAATGACTTTATGAAGCTAATTGGCTATTCCTATTTTTTTTATATTCTTCAATATTTTCTGCTCAAATTGAGTGTGTCAATCAAACCAACGCAACCCTGGTGTTATGGTTTGTCATGGTTTGGTTAGTTTTGTTGCTTTGTCTTTTGTCATCTGTGTTTTGTTTTGTTTTGGTTTTCATTGTCGTGTTTCCTTGTCATTGTGCTCGTCATACCGGTCCCCTTGTGTTTTCCATTCAGCACACTCTGCCTCTTGTCATGTCCAGGTGTGTGTCCTTGTCTCGTTAATTTGCTCCTATTTAGTTCCCTCCTTCCCTGCATTCCATGTTGGATCACTTGTTTTTGTCACAGTCTGTCAGTCGTCCTGTCCTTGCCTGTGTGTTTTGTTTGTTACTTTGCATCCACTTTTTGGTCTTTTGTTAAGAAGTTTTTCCACGTTGTTCTTTTGGAAATGAATCCCTTTTTGTTGATCACCTGCAATCCGGCCTCGCCTCCCTGAATCCTGCATTTGGGTCCTCACCCCCCAGTCGTAACACCTGGCCTCATATTATCTAAAAAAGACATCTTAATATCAAAGTTTTTCTAATTTATCTTATATCTAAGTTTATTCTTGAACCTTTAGCATAGCAGCTAACACAGCTATCATGTATGTATGCTTGTAGAAAAACTGTTTATATTGGCATTTGATTTGGGACCCTAATTAATTGAGCAATGTCTTTGAAATATATTTTTCCAGGTGCCTGAGAATCTATAACAGGGTTGTGGCAAACAGCAAAATAAGACAAATAAAAATGTCGTAAGTGCACTGTTGACTATCAATGGTACAAATATCATGTCATGTGGTCCCAATCATTTCATGCTGACGTAACCACAAAACCTGCATGTTTCCATCAACATAATCACATTATAAATCTCCCGCAACCACCTTTATGCTGACTAACCAAATGTCAACATGCAACAACACATTTTCCATGTGTGATCTATGCGGGTGCAAGCACTCTTCTCTTTGTACCATTCGTATTTGGCATGTATTTCTACCGTCACTCCATTTATTCAGAGTGATTCAATTAAGCCGACCGAAAGGACAGTAAGTGGCTTCCATCCTTGTGTACCATTTAAATTATTGATTGACTTCTTGTTTGAAACACAAGTTCAGTCTGTTTGTATGTGTCAGACAAAAGGGGTCAGAGGTAGGTTTTCTCAAATCTTATAGCATTAGTTGGCAAGCATAAAAAGCAATTATGGCTAACATCGCTTAGCGGCTTATATCAAGTGTTATAAATTATATTTTAAAAATTACATGTTTTTATTGTCAAAAATAAATTGATTAATTAAAAACTTATTTTGATTATTTAGATTCTATTCTCATAATTATGGGCCTGCTAAGCGGAGCAAGCAGCAGCGAAGCTGCTGCTTGCGGAGCAAGCAGGCACATATTACTATCCTAGAAAAGGGGTTTATTATGGGCCTGCTAAGCGGAGCAAGCAGCAGCGAAGCTGCTGCTTGCGGAGCAAGCAGGCACATATTACTATCCACCCTAGAAAAGTGTATATTATTATTATGGGCCTGCTAAGCGGAGCAAGCAGCAGCGAAGCTGCTGCTTGCGGAGCAAGCAGGCACATATTACTATCCACCCTAGAAAAGTGTTTAATATTATTTTTATATTTTTATATTATCTTCCAGCGACTTTTCCGCAAAAATAGGGCCCGAACCGTAGATCGCACCGGGACAAAAGAGGTATCAAACGATGCGGCTCGCTCTGACTCGCTGCGCTATTATTTTTATAAGAATTCCCAGTTACCATGGCGACGCTATTCCCAAAAAACTCCCAAATAAAGTCCCATAGGAATGAATGGGAATCCGAAAGAGATCAACTCCAATCAAGCACCTTTTTCAAAGACACGCTGCGCGCGCATACATTAACCGACCGATATGAAAATTAGCTCATTTTGTTGGAATTTTTGTCATCTTTAGCTCAGTGTCAAAAAAAATTTTAAGGAATGAAAGCTCTCCCCCCTGTGAGGGTTCAAAGACAGTGAGCAAAGGGGAAAAGTCGCCTATTTAGAGTGTGACTAATTAAGGCTTCAGTGACGGGAACCAAAAAATCTATTTCCAAAAGTTTCACTTCAACTCGTCACCATGGCCACAATCTTTGCTCACTAGACATCAAATTCGCACATTTTGTAGCCACAAGCCTCTGCTTTCTGAAGAACTAAGTTTTATTTGGCTACGGTGTCATTTAGTACCTTTATTTTCACTTTAAGCGAGGAGAAGTCGGACTTTGGCGCCTATCTCCTCCATGTAATTTTCGCCGTTTTTGCCTCTTCATTTTCGATCAATCATAAGTTTTCAACCTGCTCTCATTTGGTCATTTTTCATCCGATTAAAAAACTGAGAACATGCTCGCGTTCCCCAAACCCTTGCCGTTCTAACGAGCCATTTCTGGAATCTGCATCTTCAACCGTTAAGTCGCGAGAGGCTTTTGTTTGAGGTGAGCGTAATCCTATACAAATCAATGGAGTGTTGGTGCGTGACGTCTCCTCACAACTTAAAATCAAATGTGTGTGCGTGAATGTGCATGTTTTGTAAAGGGGCAGTGAGATACTGTTAATTATGGTAGATTCCACATTTCTTGACCGATTTCAATGGTTTGAATTTTAAACTGTTCAGCTCATTGAAATGTTGGTTAAAATCAAATGTGTGTGCGTGAATGTGCATGTTTCTTAAAGGGGCAGTAACATACTGTTGATTATGGTTAACTTTTACATTTCTTGAGCGATTTCAATGGTTGAAATTTTAAACTGTTCAGCTCATTGAAATGTTGGTTAAAATCAAATGTGTGTGCGTGAATGTGCATGTTTCTTAAAGGGACAGTAAGATACTTTATTTGGTCTTGATTATGGTTAACTTTTACATTTCTTGAGCGATTTCAATGGTTTAAATTTTAAACTGTTTAGCTCATTGAAATGTTACTTAAAATCAAATGTGTGTGCGTGAATGTGCATGTTTCTTAAAGGGGCAGTAACACTTTTAGTAGATTATGGTTAACTTGCACATTTCTTGAGCGATTTCAATGGTTGAAAGTTTAAACTGTTCAGCTCATTGAAAAGAGTTAGCAGGCCCATTCAAAATTTCCGCGGGAATTTTTCTAGTTATATTTAATATTTTGCATGTGTATCTGTCCACTCTGGCAATATGTTGTAACTGCCCCTTAAAGAAATCCAGATATTTAATGAGCAATGTCGTTGCAAAATAAACATTTACACTTGGCTTTGTAACTTTCATCAAATGTGTGTAGCTGCATTTTGTCTTAACATGTCTTCTCTGTCATTGTGAAATATAAAGACGTATATAAAAAAACTTTCAAAAATTTGAAATATAGTATATTTCTTAAACATTACACAATCAGCTTGTTAACTGAATTATGTTGCTAAGTGAAGGTCCACCATGTGCTCATTAAATGCTAACTTATTAAATGTCCACCCCATTATTGTCCAAAATGAAAATAAACATTTTGATGTGTTTTTTAGGGGGCTGTAATGGATGAATGGCATTTCAATACATTTCATTGGGGTATGTTGAATTTTAGATTTGTGTTTTGAGTTACAAGCTTGGTCTAGGAATGAAATAAACTCATAAGTCAAGGTACCACTGTATTGTTATTATGTCAGTCCCGATGTAGGTTTGCAAATTTGCTAAATTTATGACAAAAAAAGTTGATGTCCCAAAAGTGTCTTTTGCAACGGTGACCTTAAGTAACCTTGACGGGGCGATGATGTCACCTAGTCTCTGACACTGTCTGGCTGGGGGGCAGCCATGAAACAAACACTGTCACTAAGCACCCCCGGGTAGCACTGATACAGTTTGTGACACTTTTTCTATAAAATTTCTTGTACTTAAGGCTATGAGGCGGCTGTTTCCGCGAATCCATCAGGACCTTACTAAGCTATTTTACACGGCAACTGCGAGCAGACGTTAGATTGCACCAAGTCAATGAATAATGTAGAGTGTTCGCTCAGCTGCTGATAGATTGCGGCCGACGTGAATCACAGTTTCGTCTTCTGTAATGGCTTTCACCGCCATTGTCTAGTTCCGACATTATCATGCCCTCGTCTCGCAGCTTTCCGATGAAAAATATGTGGTAGAGGCGAAAAGAAGCCTTTGACAACTTGTATAGACCTTTTCACAATGACGTCACACTTCACAAAAGACTGAACTTTCTTTGATGGCACCACTGGTAAACAAATCCTTCAATGTCATTTGGCCAAGGCAGAGCACTCAGGAAAAAGCTAAATGGCTTGACTGATGATTTGAGCCTTCTTTGCTACTGATGTAGTTTGAATGTAAGAAGTGCCAGTTGAAAATATGTTACGTGAGGTTTATTGTTTATGGGATCCCCATTAGCTCTTGCAATATACAAAAGCTAATAATAACAAAGGTCATTTGATTGCAAGGGAGATGTAAAAACGCCAGCCATAATTTACATTTCAATGGGTATGCTGATCTAACTATAGACATGGTGGCAATTCAGACATAGTTACAAAGATCATGGAGGGACTGGCTAATTAATTGCCAGGATTGACGGCACAGATGTAGTTTTATACGCGAAAAGGGGTAGAATGCTATGTTGTTGACATTAGCTTGAAGACTAGCTGTTTTGTTTTGCTAAATTACTCATGCAAAAGCAAACCAGATAAAATTCATTTGGATTTTTTAAAGGAAATTATCATAAAACTAATCATTTCATTATATGTGGTGGTGCAACCCCAAACGATATTTTTGTCATAATTTCCTCAGTAGTCTATCTCTTTCTGCCACCCAAAAGTCTTGGCGCCTGTTGTTGACGAACGTGGTGAAATTGTCTAGAGAAACAAAAAGAAGCCTTTAACATCTTGCAGAGGGACACATCAGCTAACTCATTTTGACATTTAAAACAGGACAGACTATCCGTAAAACTCAAGGTAGTTTGGGTTACCTCAAGCTTCAACAAATTAGACATAACAAAAATAGGTTGTTGAGGTGTCGATCTCACACAGTTACTCGACTTACTCATATTGACACAGATGGCTTTGCAGAACTTGAAAGCCCAGATGGGCAAATGTTGAATAGGACGTTCTAATGCAGGTTTGAGGAAGCCAAATTTAGCCCACTTGGATTTGGACCTTTTAAATTTTTCACAATATACTACATAAAATACAAAACATAAACTGCTGCTTGCGGGTAACGGTAAAGAAAACTACCTAAATCTTCTTTATCTCAATGCAAAAAAATCAAAAATAAATAGAGTAATGTGGCATTCTTTAGACCAGGGGCAGGCAAACTCGGTACTTGAGGGCCGAAGTCCTGCAGGTTTTGGAGATTTCCCTCTTCCAACACAAGCTGATTCCAATCAACAGGATAGTTATCAGGCTTATGCAGCGGTTGCTGATGAGCTGATCATATATCAGCTGTGTTGGAGAAAAGAAACATCCAAAACCTGCAGGACTCCGGCCCTCGAGGACTGAGTCTGCCCACCCCTGATTTAGACCATTAAATGCTTATATTCAATGCTTACATTTTTAAGAATGAGTAAGGCCAGGGTTAAAATTTTAAGGATCTGATGATCAGAAAAAAACATCTTTTAATTCAGCCAAAAGGACTGGGCAACACGGACTCGTATCATTTTGTCATCATGTCATGTCTGCGTTTACCATTGTTGTTGACCTGTTGTGATTATATTTAACTTGAATTCATGTCATTCATGCATGTTTTCCCTTTGACCATTTTTCATGTTGTTTTGTTCATTTTATGTTTTTGTTTCCACCTGTTCCCGTCAGTGCTGTCCTTTGTGCCAACCAATCAGCTCCCTCCAACCACTCGTATAATGGCCAGATGTACCTCGCTGCCTCATCAGTTGTATTTACGTTACCTGGTTTCGTTTGTTGTTGATATTGCTGTCATGTTAATCCAGTCATGCTGTTTCCTTTTGTTGTGATTAAAAAATAAAAAAATAAATTAAAAAAACCTTGTCAATTAATTAACCCGTCGGTGTTATTTGTCCATTTTCTGGCATTTTTATGTTTTTCTGTGTTTCATCAAAGAAAAAGCTTCTTTTTTTTAATACACTAGGGACCTGACATTTCACCAGGATTGTTAAAACATTTAGAAGTTCAAAATGGCGCCATGCTGCAATTTATAATTATTGCAAACAGGAGGGAGAGATTCACTGGAAATTCTTGTAATAATGCCCAATTTTGGCTCATTGACTCCCGTTATAAATCACAGTTTTTGATATGCTGTAAACCTGATGTGTTATAATGCATTTTCCGTGATTACTGATGCAATCGTTTCTTTGACGAGTCATAAACATGAAAATAGAGGAATTTGTGTGTTGAGAGTGTTAACACCCAAAATCCACTAGGTGGCGTCATAGGCTAATAAATGAATTTACTTGTGCAAAGCCCGCTGCAGATTGATCAAAATGAATTTGATAAAAACGGTTGGCATTACAAAAAAGTTTGGTGTTGATGTGTCTGAGCTCACTTTCAGTCTATTTGGGCATGCATATTTTTTGCAGGTGTGCACAAGAAAATACAAAGGTACTGCCCACAAATGCAAAGAAAAATTCACTTGTTTATTGTTATTGTTTGAATTTCAACTCTTACTGGTTGGGTGTTGGAACTTCTTTACTCTTATTGGTTCTGGGCATTTTTGAGGTCGTTGTTCTCGCGATGATCTCTACTTTGCATTTCTTTCACCACAACTGGTAGCAATGGCTAGAAAGATAGTATTGGAGGACGCGATTCTGCTCGTTTTAGAAAGTACTAATTTCGAAGAAGAATTTTATTCGGACGCTAGTTCGGAGAGCTCGGAAGAGGTTGAAGAGTCTACTCTTGGACTTTGAATGCCAGAGAAGGAAGAGGATGATGACGATGAATACGGAGATGAGCATGACGAGGTGTGGGAAGTGGACGCAGATGATCGCGGAGGTAAGAGCAAGGGGGGTGGGGGGGCGAAGATGAACACGACGAGGAGGCAGAGGATGATGAAAATGACGGCGATCAGGGCAAATAAATTAGTGAGTGTCTCTCAAAATATAAAAACTATTATGGTATCCTACTCACGAAGTGACGACACATTATTTCCCCCATCCCATTCCTAACCCCGGGGCAACCCTCTACGCAGTAGCCAAAATCAGCAGCCCTGAAACTCCGTTAAATTTGTTTTCCAACTATGACATCATACAGCGAACCATAAGAAAAGCTTCAAGCGGCTTGAGGAACTAGGCAAGGCTCTAATTTGGCCTGAAAATTTGAAACGGGAAGCAAAGCCTTCTGCCGTAGGCTTGGTAGAGCAGGTGGAGCATGCAGAGCAGCGTGCTGGACCCCCGTCTAAGCGCAAACAATGTGACCTTTGCACAAAGCCACTTCGGGCTTCAAACGTTTTTGCGCAAAATGTGGAACTTACATTTGCAAAAAACACATCAAGACCCAATGCATGAAATATTAAATGAAAAAAAAAAAAGTAGTTCTGGTGTTTAGTTAGTAGTAGTTCTTCGTTTCAGTAACTGGTGTTTCATGTTCATGAATTCTGCATATTTGTTCTAAAGTTTTACTCATAAATTCTGTCATCAAAATCAGTTATTGTGACTTTGACCTTCTTATTCTAAAGAAAAAAATATCTTGTTACGACTTATTGACTTATTCAAGGATCTAATTATGTCATATGAAGTATTTTACTTTGATTTATATCTATCCATAATATATATATACAGCATAGTTAGTTTTGCTGTTAGCATAATACTGCTATTATTGTCCATTGGGGCATTAAAAAAAAACCTATATGTATAGATAGGTCTGATGCCACTGAACATTTTGAGCGGTTGAAAGTGAAAAAAAGTTTTCATAAATTATCACACTTCAAAGGAAAAGCCTGATTTGGGACAAAATGACAAGAATTTTATGCAGAAAAATGCCATTGAGTAAAAACTGGGCATGCATAAAAAATTATATTGTTATGACTTATGGACTTATTTGAGCCTCTAACTATGTCATATGAAATATTCAAATTAGTCTTTTATTTTATATATATATATACAGCATAGTTAGTCTTGCTATTAGCATAATACTGCTATTATTGTCCATAGGGGGCATTAAAAAATAAAAATAAAAACTATATATGTATAAATAGGTCTGATGACATTTTGGGCAGTTGAAAGTGAAAAAAATATTCATAAATGACTAAGTTATCACACTTCAAAGGAAATGCCTGATTTTAGCAAAAATTACAAGAATTTAATCAAAACAAAATAATGTCCACGGGTATTTTGTTTCTTCCCAGTCCTTTGTTTGCCTGTTTGGTTTTGAAAATACATCCGGGTCCTCCACACTCCACCATGCAAATCTGCATTTGTGACAAATTTACTTGATAAAATGCAGTATAAATTGTAGAAATGTTTATTATAAGTAGTGCTGTCAAAGTTAAAGCGTTAACTGATTAATTAATCACCAAAAAATATTGCATTAATCATGTATTAACGCAGATTTATCACACTATTAATTCTGACTGCAGATAATCCTAGCTGACAGTGGATGGCTATGTTGAAGGTAACACAGGTTGTGTTTGAACAATAAACATAACTACATGCATTACAGTAAAGCATTTAATACATGTTTGCGTATGACATTCAGAATATTTTTTCATGTCAAATAGTGGATCAAGAAATGTTAAAGACTTCCTCATAACATTATTATATATATTATATTATATATTATATATTATATATTATATATATATTATATCTTAACTAAATATACAGCAAACTGAAACATACCAGAGTATAATTAAGGCTTTTAATGACAAATTAAAAATAGTAAAAAATAAAAAATAAACTTTTAAGTAACATTACTTAATGCAGTAATCAATGTAGCCGCAAGGGGGCACAACCCAGTGTCTTCTTGTGCCGGTCCCAAGTCCGGATAAATACAGAGGGTGTCAGGAAGGGCATCCAACGTAAAAACTTTGGCCAAATCAAACATGCAAATCAAATATATGACTTCCATACCGGATCGGTCGAGGCCCGGGTTAACAGTGACCGCCATTGGTGCTGTTGACCTACAGGGTGCCGGTGGAAACTGGACTACTGTTGGTCGAAGAAGGAGAGGAGGAAGGTGTGTTCGTAGGACTAGGACTGAGAGTAGGGGCTTTGAATGTTGGAACTATGACAGGAAAAGGTAGAGAGCTGGTTGACATGATGCAGGGGAGCGGGGGCTGTGGGCCGGTGGGATGCCTGGTGGGCCTGCCGTGCCCCGTTCTGCTGTGTTGTGCCTTGGCGCTGCCGCGGCCTGGGGGGCCCTGGGGTTTTGTGCTTGCTCTGTCCTGGCCGGGGTCGACGGCTCCCCTCATTGGTGGAGGGTTTCATGCATGCCAGATCCACCACACCAGCATCTACCAAAATTTAAACACAATCTGCTTCTTCCTCTTGTCGTTGAATCGGTGGAGGCTGATGTCTGTGGATCTCACTCTGCTTCATCTATCCTTCCTTCCTTTCCTCAGTCTCTCCTTTGGTCTCTTGAGGTCTCCCTAATTGGTTGGAATTTAGATGTTTCTGGGGTTGGTGAAAGATTCTGAAGTATTCGGTTTAGGTGAACGGTATGGGATTTTTAATAGGTTGTAGGGCAATTAATGAGCACACACTTACACGCACGCACATATGCACACCCGCACACGCACATTCAAAAAAGAGAAAAAGAAGAGAAAAAAAAGAGAGCAATGATGATGACATGTCGAACCTATAAGATTATCGAATGAACATTACTGAGCTCTCTCAGAAGATAAAGAAGAAAAAAAAAGGAATCGAAGGTGTGATTGTCAATGTTGTTAGTGGGTATGCGCCACAGGTAGGATGTGAGCTGGAGGAGGAGGAAAACTTTTGGTTGGACCTTGAAACGATGCAGAACATCCCTAGAAGTGAGAGAGTTGTTGAGTTGGTGCATACTTCATTGGACATGTTGGTGCAGGAAACAGAGGTGATGAGGAGGTGATGGGCAAGTTTGGTATCCAGGAGAGGAACGCAGAAGGACAGATGGTGGTTGACTTTGCAAAAAGAATGGAAATGGCTGTCGTGAATACTTTCTTCCAGAAGAGGCAGGAACATATTGGTGACTTACAAGAGTGGAGGTAGGAGTACACAGGGAGACTACATATTGTGTAGACGGTGTAATCTGAAGGAAATCAGCGACTGCAAAGTAGTGGTAGGTGACGTGTAGCCAGACAGCATAGGATGGTAGTGTGTAGGATGACTCTGATGGTGAGGAAGACAAAGACGGCAAAGGCAGAGCAGAGAACGAAATGGTGGAAGCTGAAAAAGGAAGAGTGTTGTATCACTTTGCTATGGTAATGGTCGGGATGACAGATGAGGTTAGACAGGAATCTCCATGGACAATAATGTTTGCTGATGACATTGTGATCTGTAGTGAGAGCAGGAAACAGGTGGAGGAGAAGCTAGAGGCGTGGAGGTTTGCCCTGGAAAGGAGGGGAATGAAGGTTTGTCGTAGCAAGACAGAGCATCTGTGTATGAATGGGAGGGACCCAAGTGGAAGAGTGACGTTACAGAGAGAAGAGACCAAGAAGGTGGAGGAGTTTAAGTATTTAGGGTCAACAGTCCAGAGCAATGGAGAGTGTGGAAAAGAAGTGATGACGCGTGAGCAGGCAGGCTGGAACGGGTGGAGAAAAGTGTAAGGTGTGATGTGTGATAGAAGAATTTTACCTGAAATGAAAGGAAAGGTTTATAAAACTGTGGTGAGACCAGCGATGTTGTTTGGTCTGGAGACAGTGCCACTGTCCCGTTGCCAAGGTCAATAAAGACATGCTTAAACAAATGGCACCATGTTGTAATTCTTTTGGTCTATAAAATCAAACGTATGTGCTTTGATTGAGGGCTTGTTCTTGGCTTTTCATAGTCAAGTTAATTCAAGCCCAGGGGGCAAAACGTGGCATTGTTTTGACGACTCCCAATTAGGTACAGTTGCGAATGATGAGCAGAAAAGAACTTAAAAGCCCGCCAGAGTGCCAACGTCCTTACCCACAGGACAAATTTGTTCATCATCCAACATCAGTGTAGCTTGTTGTCCTCGCCGACGCTCCCGAGGCTCGGCGTGAGCAGATCGCCACAGACAGCTAACAAAATCTTGTGAACAAGCCCTCCCTGAAAAGCGAACTGTTACAAAAGCATACGAGTGGCCCGTGCATTTTATTAGTAATGATCTGCAAGCACATAAAATATGGTGTTGGCATCTGCCTTATACCTGTCACAAGAATAAATGTGATAAAGAGATTTGGGGAGACAATTACAAAAAAGCCTCAATGGCCTCAAAACTCAAAACCTTGCCAGTTTTGAGTTTTTTTTGGTCTGACATTTTATGACGACTTTTTACAACAAACACTGAAGTTTGACTGACACATCCAGTAAGGCCCAATGGCACGTCCAAAAAACCCAAAACATTTAAATGCATCCAACCACAAACTAGCCATGAATGTATTTTGTTTTAACAGCGCACATTAAAGTGTTTGTACTGCCTGTTTGTGTGCTTCACCGCAAAGTAGTTGCAGAATCTCTTTCGTTTTCCATAATAAAATCTCGCTTGTCATTCCGCCGAGGACGCTTCAGTTTCCCGTTTAATGGCGTGTCCTGCACAATTAAACAAAGGGAGGCAAATACTTTCACACACAATGCAGTCTAAATAAAGCACAATGCTTTACGCTGCAGGACGAATTAAAACAAGAGGACTCAAAAGAGACTTCACCCAAGTCTTAAACATTTGTCACACAGCGAAATTATATCACTACCTACATTTTTTCCGTTAAATTCAAGTGAATTTATTAAACGTTATTTACGTGGCCTTGGGGCAACATGGCTCAGGTGGGTGTGGAAGTGCCCTTGTGTAAGATACAAGACAGTTGAAGCAATAAAAGCACAATTATGTGACTATTAAGATGCTATCAGTGGATAACAAAAAAAGCACTATACTGTATAATAATACATACAATAGCCTAACCACATTGGTATATAGAGTGTAAAGAATTAAAGGGGAAGTCAAAGTAAAACATAAGTGCTCCTGCATAAAAAATAACATTACAGTATAAGCAATACTACTTAACATCTGCGTAGCACAAGTAGGCTAACACTGACTTTAGCATAGGATAGCAGCTAACAGCTAATAGCAACGAGCTACCGTTTTAAAGAAAATTCACCATTAAGAAACTTAGAATAATCACAAACATGAATAGCATTATGACTGGTATGACTTACAGATTATGCTCTGCCAAGGCTCCGAAAAATAAAAATAAAAACAATGGTGAGAGAGGGAATTCGTTGTTTTCTACCTCCCTGTTGTAACTGCGTGTGCAGGCTTTCAGTAATACAGCTGCTGCTTACATTGCTTCGCCAGTAGAAGTTTTACAAAGTCAAATATATGAACACACAATGGCAAGGGTGACATCTACTGGCAAATGTAGAACATAACTAGATTTCTTCGCACAAAAAATTGGCTTTACAATAAAACTAAATTTACTATCATATGAGGGACAGAACATAACTCATATTCCACACTCATACATTTATTTTTACAATAATCTGCCGAAAAATAACTGTATACAAATAAAATTGAGTAGTAGCAATCAGGCTCTCTTCAATCAAAATGCAATGGAAATCCAATTATACTATTTAACCATTTAATGACTGCTATGAAATAGGCGCTCGTTAGGACAACAAATCACTCACTACTTTCAGCTTTCAGCAAATGAATCCCCAAACCCACCACCCACTACCGCCGCACCCTTTTTGCATGACTGTCAAATGCAAGCAGAGCAAACGCTAGCTGCTCGCTGTCAAACTTTTTACATCAAGTACCGTCTCCAAAAGAACGCAGTCATTGATCTGATTCGTGTTTTGCAGAGTGGTTGGCAATCTACAGTAAAGTCACCAATAGAACGGATCAGGACTTGTCAGTGAACGCTCACTCGGGAATGAAATTTGAAGCAAGCGGAAGGAAGCAAATTTACCTGCACTTGATGATATACTTCATTCAATTATGATGCTTTGAAGCATCACATATGGATACGAGAGACTGAATCCATTAGGGTTACACTGAGCTCGTTTTATCAGTCTAATTGAAAGCTGAGTAAGTACTCTCCACTCTTCTTGTTTTACAGCCATTTTTACCATCATGAATGAACTAAAGTAGAAGGGTGCCGTGATTCGGGAGCAGTAAATGGGCAGACAAGAATGTAGGATGCATCGTATGCTGGTTTGATAGGAACCAAAGGCTCATCCAAAAGCCATTAGGCACTGTAGAGTGGAAAAATCTGCATGAAATGGAAAAACTCAAGAAGTCCCGCATGCCTGGTTATGGTTTTCATGTTCCTTTGATAGCTCCAGCCAATCATTTCCCTTCTGAACTCAGGCGCATTTTCTTTGTTTTTTTTTACATATATTGTGTATATATTGTGTCTCCAAGGCAAGACCGGTTTTGCTGGTTAGGACTTTTTCTGTGAAAATGTGTGTTCATCAGAGGTGGACACTTGGGTCTCGTCTCTTCCTGTCATTATTTTTATTTTTATTTTTTTCGAGAGAGTTCAGTATTGATCAGTCGGTAATCTTACCGATTCAACATGTCATCATTATTGCACCCCGACCCCCAAATCCCGGTAACCCCCCATACCCAGGAATCGGTGCCAGAGTAGTGGCGTAGCGTGGGCACTTGCGCCCACCCCACCTCCAGTCGCGTGGTGGGGCAAAACACTGGGGACGGAAGGGGAGAAGGAAGCACCGGGAGACGGGTGGCACCCCCGGACCCCAGGCCTGGCGGATAAAGGTGTATAGTGAAAACTAACCCTGTTACTGAGTTTGCCATCTCGCCGACTGGCGAACTCTACCCCTACACCGTGGATGTGACCCCACGCAGTGTACATACAAGTGTGTGTGTGTGTGGGGGGGGGGGGGGTGCATTAAAATTGGGAGCAGGTGAGATGGAGCAGAGGGAAATGATACCCCCGCCCCCCCCCCCCCCCGCTCCGATCCACCTGCTTCTCAGAAATGTGTTGGTGAATGTATGTGGTGCATTAAAAATAAATAGGGGGGCGTGGTGGCACAGATGGTGGACCGCAGCATTGTTTCTTGTCATTATGACACGAAGCCTCGACTGAGCACCGGCGGAAGCAGGTTTACAGATCTGGATCTATGGACTGGTCTTTCATCCTCATTCTCATTGATTTGTATTTCATACATCTGTGTTTGTCCTTCATTGCTCACAGGTCTTACATGCCCTAGTAGTTTGTCCAATTTGTTGGCCCGTTCTCCCTTTGTTGGTTTGTTTTTTATTTGTCTTCTGGAATCATGTTATTCTTTGATCCAAAACGTTTTATCTTTAGTAATGGGTCTTTGCTTGTAATCCTGGTTCAGCCCTTAACTACCATAGTGTCTCCAGTTGTACTTGATTCAGTGATTGGTTGTCTTTGGTCTTGTCAGTTCTGTATTTTGGATTGTGATCATCTGTAGATCCTAATCTTTTTATCATCACATCTTGGTGTCTCTTGAAAACTGAAATTGGATCAATTTCAGCTGTTGGTCCTTGAGACTTTTTCATACGTTCTGTGATAATACATTTCCATCCAATGAGCCCAAGATGACGGGAGCGCGCTGTGACTCCTCTAAACTTTAATAGAGTTGTCATACTAGTTGACTACCTCTTCTTTTTGATAGCTGTTTTTGAGCTATCTTTTGGATCAAGTTCTTCTTTGGTCCAAAACATTGTTCAATCTTTATATAACAGGTCTTTGTTGTTTTTAATCCTGGTAACGCCCAGTGTCCCAGTGGACAGGACATATTCGTGTGTCCAAACCAATAAAACGCATCATTTTGATGATGAAAAGGCCTATGACACAGTGGACCACTGCACTATTTTGGAAAAAATTGCAGCAATTTAAAATGTCACGTCCAGCTCTTATGTGGATCCTGAAAGGTAGAAAACCGTGTGTTAAGGTGGGAAACGTCAGGTCTATTCTGCTTTCAAATAACCTAGGAATGCCTCAAGATTCCATTTTGGGTCCCATATTGTTCACAACGTACATAAACGACCTTCCAGACTATAGGAGTGTTAACTGCCAAATTTATGCGGATGACACTGTAATTCATGTGTCAGCCAAAACATCTGCACTGGCTGGGCAGCGGTTAACGGAGGCCTTACACAACATCTCGCATTGGCTTGAACAATCCCGTCTAACTTTAAACATAAAAAATATATATATATCCTCAATGCGTTTCTCTATCAGTAAGAGATCTTCAAATTGTATCTTTGACGTTTCTTTAGAGCGTGAACCAATTCTTGAGGTAAATTAATCCAATTGTTTTTCTCGCATCTGTCATAATGCATTACAGCATGGTCGCCTCCATTTTAAAGCCAATAACTTCTCTGTATAAAAGGGCAATTAAGATTTTTGATAGGAAACCAATGAGCTGGCATCATTGTGAAATAATTCAAAAACGTTTGTGAATTTTTGTACTTTGAAACCATCTTTTAAATGTTTGTACATCTGTGTGTCACCACTGTTATCTGGTCTCATGGTAAGGCGTCAGAGCTTCTGTAGACCAACCACCAGAGCCTCAATAAATGGGGACTGTGAGCTCACAAAGTTTAGAACAACATTTGGACAGTCTAGCTTCTGTGATCAGGGAACTATGGAATGTTCTCCCCGCTGAACTTAAATTGGAGACAAATACAAGAGACTTCAACAAAAAACTGAAACATTGGTTGAAGTTGGGCCAAAACTGCTCTCATTGAATGAGAGAGATTAGTAAACACTATCAACTGCACTGTAAACCCAAACACTCACAATAATCAAATAGATTAAGTGCACAATACTCAAAGTTTATAAAAACTACTACTAACTTAACTTTTTTAAGTTGGTGTAACTTTGTATGGTTTTATCCAATTCCTCAGGACAACTTGTAAACTAGTGTACAACATGCAATTAAAGAGGGTGGGATAATGACAAAATCTGAATCTTGATTGGTGTATTTTAAGTGCAGAGCCAATAGGAATCCTGGATGCACGTCTGCCCCACCTCCTCATTAAAAAAAAATGTTTGTGTGTGTAACTAGTTGACTAGTGAGCATGTTGGCATCCACTAGTTCTACTAGTGAACATTTTGGACCTCACTAGTTAACTAGTAAAACATTTGCATGTCACTAGTTCAACATGTAGACTTCAAGAGCCGTTCACTAGTTAACTTGTCTGTGTTTTGTCTTTTACTCGTTAACTAGTGGGTGTGTCATCTCTCACAACCTAACTAGTGCAAGGAAATCATAGGACACATTTCACTAGTGTGAAGAATTTACATTTGACTAATTAACACATTGCTGAAAATGAGAGACTAATCAAAGTTTCTGTGCAACCAGTATGACAAAGTGCACAGCTAGTGTGGCTAATTGTCCAACTAGTGCTGACAAAGACTGAACTAGTGAGAAACACTACTGTCTGAAATCAAGGATATGGAATAAATGCTCAAAGGGCTTGCCATACAACTCCAACACTCTGCTAACCTTGTTTAAAATCATGCGAAATAAAAAGAAATTGGCCAGGAACAATTATATGCAAGCATAAACCTCATGGGAATGTCCAGCCATCACACCGCTCAGGAAGGAGATCGGCTCTGTGTCCCAGAGATGAATGTGTTTTGGTCCCAAATGTGCAAATCAACCTCAGAAGAAAAGCCAAAGACCTTGTGAAGATGCTGGATGAAGCTGGTAAGAAAGTGTCATTATCCACAGTGAAACAAGTCCTGTACCGACATGGGCTGAAAGGCCACTCACTGACAATAAAGCCATTACACCTAAACAAACATAAATAAAAAAAAGCCACATTACAGTTTGCAAAAAGACACCAAGACAATGATCCAAACTTCTGGACACATGTCCTGTGATCTGATTAAATAAAGTGGATTTGTTTGGCCATTTTGATCAACGTTACATCTGGAGGAAAAAGAGGGAAGCTTGTAGACCTGAGAACACCATACCAACTGTCAAGTATGAAGGTGGCAGCATCATGGTGTGGGGCTGTTTTGCTGCAGCAAGAACTGGAGCTCTTCATAAAATAGACGGCATCATGAAGAAAGAGCATTACAAGGAGCTATTAAGGCAACATCTCAAAGCCAGGAAGCTAAGACTTGGGCACAAATGGGTCTTCCAAATGGACAATGACCCTAAGCACACCGCCCCAAAAAAATTAAAAAGTTGCTTAAGGATAACAAAGTCAATGTCTGGGAGTGGCCTACACAAAGCCCTGATCTGAATCTCAGTGAAAATCTGTGGGCAGATCTGAAAAGGTGTGTGCGAGCAAGGCTACCAACAAACCTAACTCAGTTTTACCAGTTCTGTCAGGAGGAATGGGCCAGGATTCCCACATAGTACAGTAAGAGGCTTGTGGAAGGTTATCCAAAATGTTTGACCCAACTCATGCAGTTCAAAGGAAATGGTAATCAATACTACGGAAATGTATGTAAAACTTTGACCTCGAAGAAAATTATATAAAATTCTCTAAGAAATTATCTCTCTTATTATTGTGGCATTTAACCAAATTAAATAATTTGGGTGATCCCGATTGACCTGAAAAGGGTGAGGTTTAGTTTGATTTGACTTCAGACAGTGAGACAAAAAATGAAATGTGTGTTTTTGCACAGTGTATGTAAACTTCTGGCTTCAACTGTAGTACATACTAAAAATAAAACTTAATGTATATAATGTAATAGTTGGTTTTGTTTCATGTTTTGTGTATATGTTTCATAATTTATTTTACTTGTTAATTTGTCATTTTATTTTACTATGCAGTTGACATCGTAAATGATCATCTTTTCTGGTACCTGGTTTACATAAATTAATAATAATTTATGTTACATTATAAAAGCATGCTCATAGCAGGCGACATGGTGGGTGGATGACTGGTTAGCACATCTACCTTCCAGTGCAGAGGTTGTGATCCAATCTGGGCCTTCGGTGGAGGTTGCATGTTCTCCACGTTCTTGCATGGGTTTTCTCCGGGTACTCCAGTTTCCTCCCACATTCCAAAACATGTGCATGTTAGGTTAATTGAACACTCTAAATTGTCCCTAGGTTGTTTGTCTGTGTCTACCCTGTGATTGGCTGGCAACCAGTTCAGGGTGCACCCTGCCTATTTCCCGAAGAAAGCTAGGATGGGATCCAGCATTCTCATGACCCTCATGAGGACACAGTGTACTTATGGTTTGGACTTCTGTTTACTTAATCCAGTAATTTAAAAACTAAAATGTATAAATTAGTGTTAGAAAGGTTCCAAATATTAATAGTCATCATTATTATATTTGTCTATTTTCCATATTGCACGTTAAGAATAGAGTAACGTCATTATATTTACGTCTGTGATTCGCGCATTGCATTCTGGGTCCATTACTTGTTGCGCAGCGGTCATTGTGCAGTTGGACGCCGCCATGACAGAATGTGTTGCGAGCTGTGGTGATCGTGTGCGTCTTTGATCAAAAGTGAGTACACTTAGTAGTGTTTTAGTTTATTTGTATCGTGTTTATTTGTCGCATTATCTTGTGTGCCTTATTAAACTCCGACGCCGATTTGATTGACAGCTCGTTGAGTACCTCTTTGAAGTTCGCTATGTAACTAATTAAGTGTTGTTGGATTATTAACATTGTTTTTCTGTTTCAATTTATATTTTTCAAAGTGTTCCCCATATGTGAGTTAATCTATAGTCTTTGTTCTCTTCCCTGAGGAAGTAAGGTGTCTGATTTAATCTAAATGAGAGGTGTCTGACCAAAAGGCCGTCTGCGTGAATTCCTGGTGCCAGGAGGCTCCGGGAGCCAATTGTTTACCCACATCTGTTGTGGACTAAAATAACTGACTGGAAGATAACCTAATTGTATTTCACTCTGCTGACAGGACAAGATGAAAGGGGGGGCACAATCTCTTCCTCAAAGGCTGTACTCTGTGTGGGGTTTTATGGGGGTGTGTAGACTTGAAGACTCTTGTCTTGACAGGAAATGCCACATGGGGGACTATGCCTGGAGGGGCAAAAGGTACTTCTTTGTCAATGAAGGGGGTGGGAACGTTTTCTGTATAAATGTATGCATGTACTTTGAGAAGGACACATTGTAGGTCAGATGCTATGATTGAGCAGGCCCTGATGTCTTTCAGACTCTGAAATAAAGCTAGCAAAACTTCTCCACGAGACTTCAACTTTGAATTTTATTTGAACACGCAGAAATCAAGAAATGATTTCCAACAGTGTCTTAAACACCATTTAACTACATAAATGTGTTCGCTTTTGTGTGTTCGACATTAGTAGAGAAGTGCATTAAAGTTTTGTGTGCTTATTTGCATGTTTTGTCCCACTTTGCCATCAGTTTGGGACATTATGCTCTCACTGCGCGGCGCCATTACACGACGTCCACGGCTGTAGTCGGCCACAATAATTTTTAGTGATTCGTTACGTGTGAAAACAATCTTCTGTTTCAATTTAATTATAACTGTTTAGATTTAGTCAGAACGGTGTAAACTCAGTAAAGATTGATGAGTGAAGATTCGTCCCTCTAATTATCTGGGAAAAGAAATGTGTTGGGAGGTTTTCTGTGTATATCTGAGGATGTGTATGATTAAGTGCTGTCAAGGTCTTGTTTGCTTTCTCTGTCTTCCTTCTCGGGTTGAACTAAAATATGGTGCTGTCAGTCTTATCTGCTTTCTCCGTCTTCCGTCCATGATTCACACGCTGAGGAATTGAGGGAGGGGGGAGCTGCATCCTGTGGAAGGCTTGTACTACTTTTTCATTATTGTATAAGAATGCTGTGAGTTTGCTGTAAAGACACACTGAGAGAAATCACTGATTGAGTGAGCTCGGCTGTGTCTCAGAAATTTCTGATAATAAAACCTTCGAAGGAAAAAACTGTTCACATGATCTCAACTCTGATTCTGAAAACAATTTTACGAACACGCAGAAAACATGATCGTTTTCTAACAGATGGTGACTCCCGACGTGCCGGTTAAAGGGTTTCCGACAGACGGAACTTCTGGCGCCTAATTAATTGTACGGTAAGTGGACACGTTTATCCACGTAGGGAAATTCTGTCTGTTTGGGACCGCTGCAACCGGTTTTCGTCTTCTAAAATTTTGACTAAATTGTACATGAGATCTGAGTGAACAGGTAGTAGTAGAGTTTAAAGTACAGGTTTGTTTCGTTCCGTTACGGAATCTGAGAGACACGAAGTCCTGATTTTGGATTTTACTACGACATTGAACTATACACGTTCGTCTTTGTTTACGGAAGTGACGTCACGTTGGATCGCGCGCGCAGCTGAGTGGAAAAAAGGTGCAGCTGAGTGAAGAAACTTTGTGAGCTATATGTGAGTACAGGTTGAAGCAGTGGTCTTATTAAATTACGGAAAGCACATGGCCGTCTCGTTCCGGTCGGAATCTGCAGAGATCATAAGTCCGTGCATTTCTGAGGCAATTTTTAGCGTTTTTGAGATAAGAAGTTTAAGCTGCGGCCACTGTGAAGGAATCAAGAGATCCGGATATATTTAGTTCGACGAAGGCACAGGGCAATTCCGTTCCATCTTTTTGGAGTGGAGTTGTCTTTGTTTTCTGTGACGTTTCGTGTTTGTCTGTCGTTATTATTATTTTTTGGAAGAGTAATGAGTGCAACCTATTGAACTGTGGTACCACAAGTGAGACGTCACTGAATTAATAAATACTAATACGACTTGAATATAATTATAACTAAGGGGGTGAGTAATTAATATAGTTATGGAGGGTGACTTTGACCACAATACTGAATGGTTTGACCTACGTGTCCTTCCGAATCATGGTCGGAACTTGTTGTTGAGTGCTCAAGTTAAAAACGCGTGTGAAGTATCTGTCGGAGTTATGCCTGCGAAAGACAGAGATGGAATGAAAGTATTGTTGAATGATTGGATGAAGACTTGTTGTGAGGGAGGTTGGTTTCCGCCGTTAATAACCGCTGTTTGTTTGGTATCTTTGATGAAAGCGGTAGAGCTAGCATGTGTGCAGAAACGGCAGTTGTTAGACAAAGAAGTACGATGTACATATAAATTTTCTCCGACTGGGAGGAAAGTCAGACGGAACTGTAGAAAAGTGGACCAGATGATGGTTAATGCTAGAATGTTGGCTATGGGTAGTTCGTTAAAACTCACTAGGATTGCTTTGATGGGTGCTAGAGATGAGAAAGGAGCTAATTCACCTACGGCGCCGCTGGCATATGCTGTGCCGCTCACGGAAAATGTGTTTGAGCCCATTAACCCGTTTAGTGATTCCCCATATGTAAATGCTATTCAGATGCTGCAAAATTTGCAAACTCCCCTGTTAACTGTGAATGGGGGAAGTCTTAATGTTGACTGGAATGGTGAAAGTGCTGACAGTAACCCTCGGCTGCGTGAATCTGTAGTGCAAGCCGCGGCTGACGGTTTGGCAGCTGGCGTAACCGCCTCTGTGAGACAATTGGAGGAAAAGTTAGACAAAATGTTGACTATGAATGATGGGCCGCAGGAAACACTGACCCAAGCTAGAGCTTTCGGCTTGGAACTGACTAGACACTCTGAAGTGCCCCAGTTAATTTGCAGCAAATGGCGTGCAATTCTTACTCGCTTTGAAAAAGCTGCAGACGACGAATTGACAGAACAAAACCGTTTATTGAAGGCTGAACAAGAAGAATTGTTTAGGCAACAAGAGCGAGACATGACTAATGAAACTTCTAGTGCATTGGCGAACAGCTATCGCATTGCAGAAATTCAAAGGAAGCTGGCCGACCTAACATGTGCGGTTGGGACAGCTTCAGGGACAAACCCTGATTCTGCATTTGATCACATTCGTGACATTAGCATGAACGAATGTCTCTCAGACAGTACTCCCCAAAAACCTGTGACGCGTTCTCGGGCAGGTTTTCAAGCACCAATGTTGGCGAAGGTTGACCCCGCTACGGGGAATTCTGCCACGGTTTATAAACCCTATTTGCCCTCTGACCTGAGTGTGCTGTTGCAGAAACTTCCCCCACTGCCGGTGGGGGGTGAAAATTGGTTGCGATTTCTCCAAAGGGAGGTTATAGGTCAGATTTTAACTGCGGGGGATGTGCGCGCGCTCTTGACGCAGGCGTGCCCTCTCTCTCAACTTGAAGTGTTGATGACTAATTCAGGAATGTCCTCTTCAATGAATGGTGAGGCTCTCTCACGTGATAATTATCTGACACTGTTTGAAGTGCTTGGCGGACTGTTTCCAATCCCGGAGATTGTCATATCTGACTTGGTGTTCGCTCCAAAAGCTGATGAGGAGGCTGCAGCATTCATTGACCGTGCCCTTGTGGAATATTCGTTAAAAACTGGACACTTGCCGACTGACTCTGCAAGTATTTAGAGCAGCGGTGCTGAAAGGTGTCCCTAAGTCTGTTGTGCAGGCCATGGAGGTGAATCCTGATCTTCCTGGTGCAGACCACACCAGATGGCTGTCTCATCTGAAACACCACCTGAGGAGGTATGCTAAAGATATTGAGTCAAAAACTGATAAACATAGGAATACTGAATTACAATTAGCAATTATGCAATTGCAAAATTTGAAGAAAAAAGAGGAGAATTTTGCTCCTACTGTTGATTCATCACCTACTGTTGTTTCTGAGTGTGTTATGTACCAGTCGGGACCATTCATGGGCCGAGATCAGTGTTTTAACTGTGGCCGCTCTGGACACTGGGCTAAGGACTGTCATCAACGCCCGCAAAGCTGGAGGGGCAGAGGGGGCAGGCGTCAACAGAGAGGGCGTGGCTACTACCAGCCAAGGGGACGTGAGTCACAGAACCCTCCTCCACGCCCGGCTTTATCCCAGCAGCAGTATCCGCCTGTACCAAACCAGCAGTTCCTGCCGCCACCTCGTGGACAGGTTTCGCAATGATGGGACCCTGAATTCACATGCCAAGGTCTGCAGGAGCCTATGATTGAACTGACGGTAGGAGGAACTTCTTTATCGTTTATGGTCGACACTGGAGCTCGTCACTCTACCATTATGGCATTGCCACCTGGAAGTTCTCTCACCGCCGGAGGCATTTCGTTGGTTGGATTCAAGGGAGAGGAAACTATCCTGCATATGACAACTCCTATACACACCCAGTGTTTCACACAAACTTTGTTACACTCTTTTGTGTTCGCTCCGAACTGTCCAGTGAATCTTTTGGGAAGGGATCTTCTCATAAGAACTGCTCCATTGATCCGGTGTGGGCCGGACGGGCTCACTCTTCAGTTTCCAGATGGACATACTCATTACTACGCTGGTGACTCCGCCTCCAACGTCTCCACCCTATTTCCAGTGGTGCCTCAACACGCCATGACATGCACCACTGCTGACATCTACTGGGCAAAGATTGACACAGATTCCTCCGGCTGGAGGGATGCTGAAACTTTTTGGACACTTTGGTCATCTTGGGTGAGAAATCTAAGGTCATATGATATGGTATCTGACTGTATGCATTGCACTCTTTTTTATGACAGGTGTGGTGATGAGATATACAGTGAAGCGTTCCGTACAGTTGTTGACAGCGCCTGGGAGTTGCGTGTGGGTGATCTGTTTGCAGGAAAACCCGGTGTGGCTTATTCTGTTGCTCTGACTGAAGAACAATCTCGATGGTATAGGATGGCAAATCCACCTGACCCATTTGTGCCTCCGTGCCATCCTCATGTTTCACTGATGGTGTCATCCAAGCACACGGCGAAGGATTTGGGTCCATTTGTCCTGGCTTGCACAAAAGCAACTGATTGGCAACACTCTTTACATACAGACTTACTGTATTCCAAATCTCTTGATGCCTATTGAATTAAATCTGATTTGTTTGTTTCTATGTCTGTTTTAGAACATCAGCTTTTGGACCGACATCATGGAAGGGAGACATCTGACAGCGAGCTTGCTGGTTACAATCCTTGCCTGCTGCACTGTGGTCTACTGACCCGACTGATGTGGGCCTGTGTAATGTTACTCCAGTAACTTTTAAATTAAAACCCGACTCCATTTGGTTACCACAGTACCCCATGAAGGAGGAAGGACGACTTGGCATCTCAGTAACAATTGATGGTTTGCTAAAAGCGGGGGTTCTTTGCAAAATTGATAGGTCTAGCTACAATACTCCTATTCTCCCAGTAGAAAAGAAAAATACTGGTAAATTTTGTATGGTACATGATCTCAGAGCTATTAATGCTATAGTTTTGACCCCTACACTGCCGGTGCCAAATCCTCACTCGGCTCTATCGCAGATCACTCCATTACACACTCATTTTACCTGCATTGATCTTGCTAATGCATTCTTTTGTATCCCTCTTGACCTGTCTATGCAGAAGTATTTTGCATTTACGTGGAATAATGAGTGTTACTCCTACACCCGGCTTCCTCAAGGTTTTGTGTTGCCTCCTGGACTTTTCAATGCTTCCCTTCGACAGTTGCTATCGCCTCTCCAACTTCCTCCGGATGCTCTTTTGGTGCAGTATGTGGACGATCTACTCCTAGCTCCACCATCCGAGGTGTCCTGCCTTCAAGCTACACAGCTCCTTTTGAGCCACCTGGCTTCGGTGGGTTTGAAGTGTTCCAAAGGCAAACTCCAAATTGCCCGACCTCAGGTTTCTTTCTTGGGTCGACTTGTCTCGAGACATGGAACAGGTATGTCTCCGTCACACAAAGATGACATCTTGCACCATCCCAAACCGACAAATGTCAAACAAATGTTGGCTTTTTTGGGTCTTTGCAACTACTCCAGACATCATGTTCCGGATTTTGCGGAACTGACTCATTCTCTCAGACAATTAGTGAATGAAAAAGGAATGAGAAACCTATCACATGTTCTTTTTTGGACTCCAGCTGCTGAGAACTCTTTTGTTATGCTTAAACAGTTCTTGTCATCAGCTGCGGCTCTTGTCGCCCCTGATTACACCAAAATGTTATTTCTGGATGTTTCTGAAAAGAACATCAGCGTGTCTGCTGTTCTTTATCAAAAAGGGGAAAATGGTAATAGACATGTTTGCCTTTATGCATCAACGCCTCTTGAAAAATATGAACAACGTCATCCTCTTTGTGCAGCCTTTGCTTCAGCATTAGCTCGCCTGATTCAGAAAACATCTCATATTGTGTTATATCACCCGCTGACAGTACGTACATCACATAGTACAGTGCAGTACGTAACCAGCCAAGCATTTACTATGACAGGGGGACGACAGAGAAAAATTGAATCAGTCCTGGCACAACCTCACATTTTGTTTATACATGAAGGAATTAACATGGCAGAAGGCATGTTGGAGGGACAATCCCACTGCTGCACTCAGCGAATTTTGGAAGAGAACTCACTGAGAAATTACCTTTACGACATCCCACTGGATGACTTAGACTTGACGTTATTTATGGACGGCTGTTGTTTTAAAGGCGACAAAGGACTCCAATCAGGTTTTGCTGTAACACAAATGATAGGAACAAATTTCGACACAATAGTGGCAGAGAGACTCACAGGGCCACAGTCAGCTCAACGAGCAAAAATAGTGGCCGTAACAACTGCACTAAAGATAGCGAAAGGAAAGACTGTAAACATTTATACTGACTCTGCGTATGCACATGTGGTTGTGCACACCGCCATGGCAGAATGGCAAAGAAATTACTTCATGACTGCAACAGGGACACCTATTAAACACCATCAAGACATCTTTGCTTTGAAAGACGCCTTACTACTGCCTAAAGCAGTAGCTGTGATAAAATGTAAAGGACATTTAAAAAATAATGATTTTGTGTCAGTAGGAAATGATTCGGCAGACAAGGCGGCAAAGAAAGCGGCGGGCTACAGCCCAACACTACAATTGATGGTGAGCGAAGGTGAATTAGGAGAAGGACAAGAAATAACCACAGAAACAATTAAGCTGTGGCAGGAAAAGGCAAGTCCAGAAGAAAAAAGTGTGTGGATGTCCAAAGGAGGACAAAAAGATGAAGCAGGTATATGGCAGAAAGAAGGTAAATATATCCCATCGCAGAAACAATTGAAGAATCTAATTTCTGAAGCCCATGGATTATGCCATGTTGGTGTAGTGGAAACATTGAGACGATTACACACCTGGTGGCATCCCTACATGAGACAAATTGTTAAAAGTGAACTGCAGGACTGCAGTGTTTGCAATAAATATAACAGTATGCCTACATCTAAACCTCCTCAGGGCACTCACGATCCGGAAGTGACTGCTCCGGGGCAGGTGATTTCGATGGATTTCACTGACATGATAAAATCAGTGGCAGGATACAGATATTTGTTGGTAATAGTGGATTCCTTTTCAGGATGGCCTGAGGCATATCAATGCAAATCTGAAACAGCAAATGTCATGGTAAAACATTTGATTAATCATTACATACCATCACATGGGTTTCCCAGAAAAATTAGATCAGACAATGGAACTCATTTCAGAAACAAACATCTACAAGCAGTAGAAAAAGCATTGGGGCTAAAACATACATTTGGTTCAGTGTATCATCCCCAATCCCAAGGACAGGTTGAGTGAATGAATAGAAATATTAAAGAAAAAAGTGTCCTAGGTGGACTGGACCCCACAAGGTGACGGAGAGGACATCTTGTGCAGTGCGATTGCACGAAAAAGGGGACACGTGGTAGGTACCACATCTCATCTACGAGGCCCGCCGGATCCGCCTCAGGCTCAGCGATCCCACCACCTGCGGACTACCTGACGACCCGACCTGAGGGCCACGATCCAGTGTCCAGCTGCCCCTGCTGAGGACATCATTCAACGAAGATTGAGTCAACTGCCCTTTTTCTGGGCATCATTCCATGAAGAGTCACATTTACGGGCAGAATAATCCCGGTGACAAATAAGAGGACCTTGGGCAGTCTACCTTGAGGTCCTCCTTCAAGAAGCTGACACGCCATTCTCTCATTCAACAAAGAACAAACCAGAGATGGCTACAAAGTGGGAACGCATCTCCATCTGCTGCTACATCACGACACTCTTTCTCATATAGATTTTTTTGCCAATTTGGTATCTCTGGAGGCCCCTCAATACAACCTTGAACGTACCCACAACACATCGTATTAAGCGAGGTATTGATTCTCCACTCATTCCCTGGATCATATCCTGGACTTATAATAACTCAATTGCTGTGACAGTGGCCCCAAACACGAACACCTCTGTTAGAATTCCCATTAGGTCTTTGAAGAGATTTAGGAAAGGGAGGCAGACTAAAGGGGGAGACTGGGTAAAATACTGGTGGTATTTGACAGGACATGTTTTACGGCTAAACTGGAGTGCTTTTATAACCACCCAGAACGGACGGTACTGGCCACCGGGAACTAGTGAGGAGGCTATTTTCTTTAGCAAAAGGGTAACACTGCGTAAAATGGGTGGTCAACTCGAATTGACCTTTGCTCTTCCCGATGGAAATATACGGCCGCCTAATGCAACTCTATATAACACCTCCTGTTGGGGATTATTACTATGGGCATGGTTCTCCGGAGCTGACCCCTATTTTCCCATTTTAGTTTGTGTCAATAAGACTATGAGTAATTTAGATCAACCAAAAATGACTAAATACATGATGGTGACCGGGGTGAAGGCTGTTAGCATACCGCTTGATGGTGTAGTTGAGTGGTTCCGTGTTACGACAGGGTTGTCCGGCAGCAGTAACAATTGGCTACTGCTGGCTAGCGAAGCAGCTCTATTGCGAGTAATCCCTGCTAAAATAGAGGATCACTGTGTAATGGAACTTATGAATAAAACTGTCCCCAATGCCAATTGCTCTAAATGGGATAAGGTGTATCCCCTCGTAAATTGGCAGGAAACCAAACCAATATTTTCAAACAAAGTTTCGGATGGTAATTTCTCATGTATAAAAATGTTAGGAACAGGAGAACAATTGGGAGAACTAAATCACATCACTCACTGCATTTCGGCAATAGACGTGGGACAAAGGTTCCAACCTCAATCTAGAGGCGACATATGGTGGTGGTGTGGTGATAACAGAATATTTGATAAGTTGCCTTTGAATACAAGAGGATATTGTGCTCTCATCACCCTCCTACTGCCAGTACAAATCTACCCCACCTCTGTTGATAACCTTCTACAAATGATTGATAATTGGGAACCAAAATTTCCTCCTTCTTTTCAGAAAACCAAACGGTCTTCTTGGCAAGAGCAGAATGTCCCTACCTACATTGATGCAATTGGAGTACCAAGAGGTGTGCCAGATGAGTATAAATTAGTTGATCAAGTACTCTCAGGATTCGAATCTATAATTTGCTGGTGGTGCACCATTAACAAAAACGTAGACAGAATTAATTATGTACATTATAATGTACAAAGGCTAGGAAATTGGACTCAAAGTGGTTTTCAGGCTGTACACGGCCAGTTGGCTGCCACATCTTTTTTTTTTTTTTTTTTTTTTTCTTTTTTTAAGAGCTCAGTATTGTTCATTCGGAAATGTCATCATCATTGCTCTTGTTTTTTTTTTTTTTTTTTTTTAAATATATATATATATATATATACGCATATATACATACATATATACATATATACATACATACATACATACATTTTTTTTTTTTGTGTGTGTGGGTGAGTATGTGTGTGTGCGTGCGTGCGTGCGTGCGTGCGTGTGTTTGTTAGCTCACCAGAAAACCTATTAGAAAAAAAAAAATCTCATACCGTTCACCTAAATCGAACACCAGGAGACCCGAGGGGACCGAAGAAAACCAAGGAAGGTGAAATCCAGCACGGACCAGACACCCCCCACCAGAACTCCTCCCCAGCCCAAGAAACATCCAGACCCCAACAAATCCAAAAAACATAAAATCAGGGAGGCCTCAAGAGACCAACGGAGAGACCGAGAAAAGGAAGGAAGGACAGACGAAGCCGCGTGAGATCCGAGACACCAGCCTCCACCGATTCAATAACCTGAGGAGGAAACAGATTGTGTCTGAGTTTCGGTAGATGCTGGTGTGGTGGATCTGGCATGCATGAAAATCTCCACCAAAGAGGGGAGCCGTCGACCCCCGCCGGAACAGAGCAAGCGCAACACCTCAGGGCCCCCCAGGCCGCGGCAGCGCCAAAGGACGACCCCCGGGCCCCACCAGGGCCACCGGCCGGAGAGCAAACCCAGGAGCAGGAGCGCCCCCCGCCCCAACACGGCCCGCGCCCCCGGCCCAACGCAGCAGGACGGGGCACTGCAGGCCCACCAGGCACCCCACCGGCCCCCAACCCCCGCCCCCCCCCACAACCCCCCGCCCCCCATCCACCCCCGCCACCCACCCCAACCCAGCCCCAGCCGCCCCCATGCCCCCAATCCCCCAGACACCCCCCATCCCCAGCACCCCCCCACCCCGCAACCCCCACCACCGCCCCCCCCCAACAAAGCCACATCTTTGATGGCATTCCAAAACCGAATTGCACTAGATATGTTGCTGGCAGAAAAGGGCGGAGTCTGCTCAATATTTGGAGATCAGTGTTGCACCTTCATTCCTAACAACACTGCACCCGATGGAAGTTTGACTATTGCAATTGAAGGGCTGCGTACACTCAATAAGAAAATGAAAGAACATTCAGGTGTGGATACTTCTGTATGGGATAATTGGATGGATGTGTTTGGGTGCTATAAAACTTTAGTTTCCTCGATTTTGATATCTATCGCTGTATTTGCTGCTTTGTTAACCACATGCGGGTGTTGCTGTATTCCATGTATTCGTTCCCTTTGCCAAATAATTATTACCACTGCTAATGAAAAACAGGACATACGAAATAAGTCTTCTTATATGATGGTTGAGTCTATCGCTCCCCCAAAGGAGCCCACTGTTGCGACATCCGACGAAGAGGACGAAGATCCCGCTGGAATTTTTCTCTGAAATGTTTTTTGATGTTTTTTCTGTGTTTTTTGGACTCTTTCGAGTCCAAGTTAAGGATTGAAAACAATCTTCTGTTTCAATTTAATTATAACTGTTTAGATTTAGTCAGAACAGTGTAAACTCAGTAAAGATTGATGAGTGAAGATTCGTCCCTCTAATTATCTGGGAAAAGAAATGTGTTGGGAGGTTTCCTGTGTATATCTGAGGATGTGTATGATTAAGTGCTGTCAAGGTCTTGTTTGCTTTCTCTGTCTTCCTTCTCGGGTTGAACTAAAATATGGTGCTGTCAAAGTCTTATCTGCTTTCTCCGTCTTCCGTCCATGATTCACACGCTGAGGGATTGAGGGAGGGGGGAGCTGCATCCTGTGGGATGCTTGTACTACTTTTTCATTATTGTATAAGAATGCTGTGAGTTTGCTGTAATGACACACTGAGAGAAATCACTGATTGAGTGAGCTCGGCTGTGTCTCAGAAATTTCTGATAATAAAACCTTCGAAGGAAAAAACTGTTCACATGATCTCAACTCTGATTCTGAAAACAATTTTACGAACACACAGAAAACATATATCGTTTTCTAACACGTGCATCATACTTTTGAGTAATTATCTCATGTTTAGTATGTTGTACAACTTTTGTGGATGTTTATAGCCATTCATGTGCACAGCTAACATAGTGCTTGTTCATGTAAAATTAGTAATGTTGCAGCCCAGTTATTTAGCCAATCAATGTGTGCTGTTAAATAATGCAATACTGTATTTGTGTTTATTAGGAGTCAAGTATTTACACTCATACGCTGTATTGTTTTTCTGTTTATTGCAGAACCACACTTTGAACCATACATACATTCACACACACATAGATGATCAGACCATGCATACACAGGACTTCAGGATTACAAGCATCCATAGTTAGCCACAGTGCCTGCATCATAGCAGCCCATGCCTGTATGCCTGTACACTAAAGTGCAACTACTGTAACCACCTCTTGCTGATGTTCCTGGATTAAAGCTGCCAATCCACATCTTCGCTCCACTGTTCCTGTGTTCTGACCGACACCCCGAGGGCGAAAAGAGATACTCTATTTGAATCAAACCTATACAGTCCAAACCTAGCCTCTCCAACAGTTAGTAAATGAGAATAATTGAATTGCTGTAACAGACAGATTCTAAGTAACAACAAAAATAAGTTTAATGTAATCAAACCATTCAAGTTCTAGAAAATTTAAACTTTTGAGTTGATCAACTCAAAAAAAGTGAGGCAACCGATAGCCTCACTTTTTTTTTTGTTCTGCTCATTTGTTCGGGTTAACAGTTTGTACATGAAATGTAGTTGTGCGATATTATTGTATATTGTTGGAAATTGATTTGTGATTTTAATGACTCTCATTTTAGGCTGCCTCATACATCCGTCCAAGGGACTGCCAATGAAAATTTGCTTAATTTAGCTAATTTGGGCACATTTACATTGTAAAATGTTGATTAATGTGCATTGTCCCTTTCAAATACATACATGTAAATTCAAATGTCAACACTTCAGGTTCATGATTGGATCTTAACTAACCAATTACAATCACAAGTTGATTTGCATGATGTTCATATTAAAAATGTTGCATATAAGTTTGGTAAGTTTACAACACGTTACAGCCATATTATCCTGGTGTCCACTGTAACAACTAAAAACATGAGAGAGAAAAAAATCCATGTTGTTCTTATATGGGAAAAGAGTCCAAATTAGCACAAACACCCAAAAAATAATTGCCCAGCAGAAAAAATATGGGTCTGAAGGGGCTACCTAGATAAATAATAGTTAAAAGAAAACATAAATATTTTTTCTGCTGCAGATTAGTAGTTTTGTTTTTCATAGGTTTGATTTTGGTCCATTATCAGTTATTTCCCGACCAAGTGTCTACAACTTATTTTTTTCAGTTTTAATATTTCTCCGGATCATGTTATTCTTTGGTCCTAATACTTATTTATCTATCTTCATTTAACAGGTTTTTGGTTTTAATCATGGCTCACTCCTTGCCTACCGTATTGTCTCCTATTTATCTTGTTTTAATGCTTAGTTATGTGTTTTTAGTTTTTCATTTTCTTTGATTGTTTCATTTTCACAGTTAATACCTACCCCAGTGTCTCAAACTCTCGTTTCATTGTTTTGATTAGCGTCTATGTTCATTTTGTTGAATCTTAGTGTTCTTTTAGTCCTAATCCTTGTTTGTACTTCCTTCATAGCTTTGTTGTCAGTCCTTGGTCACAATTCCTTCTTCCCTACATGTTTCAAACAGTAGTCCTGTTTTGTTCATTAGTCCTCATTTTATAGTTCACATTCGTGTTCAGTCAGTTACTCTTCTTTGTTCTTTCTACACAAGTTTTACCTTCTACTTGCATGAATGTTTTTGGTTGACTTTGCCGTGACGCTGAATTTGGTTCTGACTGCTACCACGACAACACAAAATGTGACAATTAAGCTGGATTAGTGTCATTTAACTAAGAACGACAGTTTATTCTCCGGTAGCCGAGAAAAGTTCCAATTGTTTAGACCATGCCCAAGTGGCTCATTTGGAGATTGTCCCTGAATGCTTCGATTAAAACTTCTTGAACTTTGCTGCACTTTTGCTTTGTTTTCATGTGCATCCATCTTGGCCCAAGAAAGCAATTGTGCAAATGTTTGCTTGCAAGTGCCAAGTCCAAAGAGGATATTCGCTGTGAATATGAAATGCTCTATCAGGCAGAAATGCAATCTTTCACTTATAATGACTTTCAATTTCATTTACTTCTGCTCAGCACCATCCATACTGATGATTACCGCAAGTAATGTCATCTGGAAAATGTGAGTTTTATTTGGGTCTGAACTTGCCTATTTTGCTTTTTTGGAGTCTTTAGTCTGAGACCAAGTTGCAAGTTTACCACGCCATCATGGTGAATTTAATTTTTAAAGTCAGGTTTCCCTCCAAATAATACTGTTGGTTTTGCCTAACTCTGGCTATAACAACCGCCAATCCATCCTAATCCACACCTGAAAGTACTTCACCTTCCAGAGACAAGTGAAATTATGTGATGTGACACTTGGGGTCTGATTAACCTTTAGCTAGAGATGCATTGGTTGCGGTTTCATAATTGGGAATCAAGCAGTCTCTCATCATAAATTCCACAATTTTGTCCATCAGGAAACAAAATATGTCAGAATGAAAAAAATGCTTGAACCATTGTTTCAAGAAAATGGCTTGAAACCATTGTGCCAAGAGACGTCTTGTTCCTATTCTTCTTTTTCTTTTGAGCATGTTTTCCAAGTATGATTGTACCCATTAGCCCTGGCAGCTGATGTATAATGACTAAAACCCTTAAATTCTACTTAGCGTGGATGCCAGCCAGTCACACAGCACATTAGCTACCCAAACGAGACAAAGGAGGGAAGGAAGGAGTGGGTGGAAAGTAATAAGGGCACAGATGCAGACAAATCCAGCTTTGAGAGGAGACTAAATGACATTTTGAGGTTGAATGTGGACATCCGAAAATGTCTCACAGGTTGTTGCGTTTTTCCTCAGTAATTTCTTCCTCTCTATTTCTCAACTCTTTTAACAGTTACCATCACCTTTTCTCCAGGTGCTGTGATGAAAGTTTCAAAGGGTGGAAAATCTACGAAAAGTTTCGGGTTCATTTCCATGGGAAGTTAAATTTGAGGAATGTTTGAACTACTCCAAATTGGACACTTTCAATGGGAGTTATTGGAATTCATGTCAATAAAGAGAATTGAGGGCTATTTGACAGAATCCTAATATCAATATTTTGAGAGCCAGCCTTGAATTTAGTAAATTTCATTTAACAACACCCCCCCCCCTCCACCCCCAACCACCACCACCACCACCAATGTGTTTCCACAAATTCCAATAAATTTACCTAAGCTGAAAACTGGGAATCTCCGGAATTTTGCAACCCTATCTTTTATCAATATTTGTTTGCCTTAGATTCCAACTGTCTCCGCGGGTATTAGCTTTGACTGTTTGTCATCTGTGACAGTAATAGATTAAAACAAAGAGCTGCGGATCAATGGGGGGCCATCGATCGGCTCCGCGTCCTCACAAGACAATGCAGTGGTGAAGAAGTAGGTTGTATTGCTACTCGTCCAAGTGAATATGCAACACCTTCTCATTTGTAAAACGCCAGGGAAGATCGAAGATCGTAATTACAACTGGTGTGAGAGAATTGCCCACAGAGGCGTTTCCCGCTTACGCATTGTCAACAGCGATCAATTTACTTGGTTTAGCAAAGGGAAACGCTTTGTCTTTTTCATTATGGCCACATGAATAACTACATTTTGAAAGTTAAAGAACTGAAACGTGTAAAATGGATGAATATGTTGTTCGATGGGTCATAAAAGCAGCATTTTCAAAATGTTAATGAACTAAACTCACAACATTTTCTTGATTCACTGAAAAAGTAGAGCCTTGATGTTCATATGCCCTAGTTTTAGAACGATTCTGTTTTCAGTGATTTTTATCACCTACATTTTGTCTGTATTCTGCTGTTTTAATAAAAATAAAAAAAACTGACGCGGTCGTACATTTATAGGAATCGATGTTTGTGATTGTTTTAGTTAGACTTTCTGTATCAATTATTTACAAAAAAACAAGGTTCTATCATGTACTACCGTACTATTATAGTACAATTATTACTTTTCAGGATCATAATGCAAATTTCCATTGTGTGTAGACAGCCTCACTGAAACTGAATCATTGCAGCCAAGTATTACCCTCCATTTTGCTCTCCATTGCTTCAAAAGAATGGTTCATTAATTCTGCACAATCAACTGAATTAAAAACAAACCATTAATCTATTAAATGTTATACCATTCCAATACCAACAAACAATTCATGTCTTGGTGTCCATTCCATCTTTCTTATCCTTTGCCTAGTGTTGTGCTCATTTTCCCATGAAACCCCTCATCACTGAGGGGGTTGGTAGTGGCGTCTACTAACACTGGCATGTTACTCATCTCAGTCACAGAGGTGTGTGCAAGCTGCGTGGCAGAAGGCCTTGTGTTAACTTCCACAAGCAAGAGTCTGTTAGCGGCAGCACTTTGTCACTGAGCTGCCCGAGGTTCCGCCTGTCTCGGGTTTGCGATTCTCATTTGCACCTTGATGGCTTCAGCTGTCATGCTGGCACGCTTCCGTCCGTGCATGTCAGGGCACTCATATGCATTCCATGTTCAAAAATAGCTACTCTGACTACACGTTGAGTTTACCCTTTGGTTGGCAAAAAGGTCTATTGTGCTGAATTCCCTAGTTGAGAACCTGAATCTGTTCTACACTCCCAAATTGGATCTTGACTACCCTTTTTAGTCACCTCAAAAATATCATCTGCCAATAAAGTCGGAAGTTGACTGATTGTTGTAATGTTGTCTGAGTTTTCTTAGTAAAATAAAACAGTAAAACACATCCAAATGCAATTCTACCATTATTTTGTGCAAAAAGACAGTTCAGTCAGTTCAAAGACAGGAAAAAAAGCACTCTCCATTAGCAACTGATCAGCTATTCCAATGCTAGCTGCTACCCCACTACCATGGCCAAACCTTAGAAGGATCAGTGGGTTAATTCTATAAGTGCTGTCCCCCCCTGGCTGGGCATGGGCAGGTCTGCCCCTCTGTTGGCTGCTGGGTGGCGGCTGCGTCTTGGCTGTTCCCTGGGTCTCTTGGGGGGTGCTGCGTTGCGGGGCTCTCCCTGGTGTCCGGGGCGGCGCCGCTCCGGCGCGGTCCGTCGCTCTGGGCCCGGCGACGCGGTTCGGGGCCTGTGGGCCGCCGGGGTGCCCCGTGGTTCCCTCTCCCCTCCCCCTTCCTCCCCCTTGCTGCCTCCCCCGCCCGTCCTCCGCCTCCCTGTCCCTTCTCCCTCGTCACCCTTCCTCCTCCTCTCCCCCTCTCTCTGCGGCCCTGCCGCTGCCCCTTGCCGTTCTTGTCGTCTCCTTCCCCCGTCCCTTCCCCCTCCCCTGTCCGCCTTCCTTCCCCTCCCCTGGCTCCATCCGCGGCCCGGGTCTCGGCGCTCCGGGGGCCGGGATGGTGGGTGGGTTTGGTGTTGTGCCCGCCCCGCTCCGGTGGACCTCCTGGCACCTCGGGCGGGCCCCAGTATCCGGGGGGCGAGCCCTATCGCCCCGCCGGGCTGGTCCCATATGCCCACCGGGGTCCCGGTGGGTGGGGGTTTGGTGGGCGGGGGCCCCGCTGGTCGCTCCTCTTAACTCACTGCAGTAGTTTTGCACAATACACTTTTATAGACATATAGGACACATAACACACTTTGGGGGGGCTAGGGTGGAAACAACTCCCCTCCAATTTTGGGGGCCTGGGGGCGGCTGGGTTGGGGTGGATGGGGGGCGTGGGGGGAGCGGGGGCTGTGGACCGGTGGGTGCCTGGCGGGCCTGCAGTGCCCCGTCCTGCTGCGTTGGGTTGGGAGCGCGGGCCGTGTTGGGGTGGGGGGCGCTCCTGCTCCTGGGTTTGCTCTCCGGCCGGTGGCCCCAGCGGGGCCTGGGGGTCGTCCTTTGGCGCTGCCGCGGCCTGGGGGGCCCTGAGGTGTTGCGCTTGCTCTGTCCTTGTAGGGGTTGACGGCTCCCCTCTTTGGTGGAGATTTTCATGCATGCCAGATCCACCACACCAGCATCTATCGAAACTCAGACACAATCTGCTTCTTCCTCAGGTCATTGAATCGGTGGAGGCTGGTGTCTGTGGATCTCACTCTGCTTCGTCTGTCCTTCCTTTCCTCAGTCTCTCCTTTGGTCTCTTGAGGTCTCCCTGATTTGTTGGAATTGAGATGTTTCTGGGGTTGGTGAAGGACTCTGGTTGGTGGCCCGTTGGGTGGTGGCCCGTTGGGTGGTGGATGGTGTCTGGTCGGTGCTGGATTTCACTTTCCTTTCTTTTCTTTGGTCCTTCCTCGGGTCTCCTGACGGCGGTGTTCGGTTTAGGTGAACGGTATGGGATTTTTTAATAGGTTTTTGGTGAACTACTGAATACACTCACATGCACGCACACACGCACGCATACACGCACATACACATACTCACCCACATACAAAATAATAAAATAAAGAAATAAATACATTTAAAAAAGAGAGCAATGATGATGACATGTCAAATCTGTAAAATTACCGAATGAACAATACTGAGCTCTTAGAAAAAAAGAAAGAAAAGAGAAAAAAAAAGAAGGATCAGTGTTTTGGCGGAAATCTTGTAGCATGAGAGAAAGAGCACAAAATATAGGTGTTTATTTTTTAATAATAATAATATATCAGATTTCTATAGCGCTTTTCTAGACACTCAAAGACGTTTTACAAAGGAATGGATACAATATTTGTGCACTCACACGTTCACACTCTGGTGGCGGTAAGCTACTTAAGTAGCCACAGCTAACGACACATGACTTGGGGAGAGCGGGGATTGAACAGTCGAACTTCTGGTTACTGAATGACCGTCTCTACACCCTAAGCCACCGCTGCATTTTAGCAAGTATTGTAACAAATACCACAGAAAAAGATCACAAGTAGGTGAGACTGGAAAATTCTAACATTGCTGTGGCTTGTTAAAATTGTCATCACGGAAAACTGTGTCACAAAGCTTGACACAGTTCCAGAATTACATTTTCATTTTAAATGTGAATGTTAGTCAGATGAGGACAACGGCAAGGACAGATTAAATCCTGAGATGTCGCCAAAAACCTCCAGGTATGCTCATGTAAATAAACTACACTATGGCAGCACTTTGAGCATACAAACAGCAGCGGAAAACCAACATGCTAACAAGTGCACAATCAACAAGTCACTAGGCTTCATTTTGTATATTCGTATTTGAATTTTGTCCTGAAGTGTGCTAATCGTCCAGCCCACACCATTAAAGTGAAATAGTGAAGACAAATATTAATGTCATGATTATCACTTTTGAAGCTAATGCATTGTCTACTACTCTGCTTAGTGTGTCATGCTAATAGTTAACTACGTGGCTAACGTCACTGTAGCTATTTGTGTTAGCCGAATAACTGCATAAACAGATCATGATTAGCAATATCACGCCCTCAAGTGTGACATTGCTGAAATACAAGAATCAATGCTAAGCAAAATACAGAAACATATTGTTAGATTATTAACATTGTTTTTCTGTTTCAATTTATATTTTTTAAATTGTTTTTGATATTAGTTAAAGATGAGTATTGAGGAGACCAACAGTTCATTCACATGGGAGTTAATCTATAGTCTTTGTTCTTTTCCCTCAATCTAAATGAGGGGATGCAATCAGAGGTCGGTCCATAAAAATCCCTTGTGCGAGGAGGCGCCGGGGGCCAATTGTTTACCCACATCTTGAGTGGATTAAGATAGGAACTGAAGTAAGATTATCAAGTAGTGTATTTCACTCTGCTGACAGAACAAGATGACAGGGGGGTGTCTAGACTCGAAGACTCTTGTCTTTGCTTGAAATGCCACATGGGTTGCTCAATGTCTGTAGGGGCAAAAGGTACTTCTTTGTCGATGAAGGGGGAGGGAACTGTTTTTGTATAAATGAGTGAGTGTACTTTGAGAAGGTTACACTTTTGGACCAGAGCTGTTTGAGCCAGGTTCTAAAGATGTCTTTCAGACTCTGAAATAAAGCTGGCAAACTTATCCACGAGACTTCAACTTTGAGTTTTATTTGAACACGCAGAAATCAAAGAAATGATTTCCAACAATATTTAATAGACTAGCCTGTAATGTAATACAAAATACGAGAGGAATGGGATAGACAAATGTGTCTCACAAATATTTCAGGGCATAATGAGGAGCTCATTGTATTCGCTGATTGATTACTAAGCTACACAAACAAACTTCTCATTTAGCCTTGTTGTCGATATTGAACCAAAAGACAGATACTGTACTTAATGTGGTGCACAAGTGTAGCTAAACAAAATGGCTGGTGTACAGTAGTTAATTAGACAATTGATTGTATTGAAAGCGCAGCAACTAACTAGAGAATTACACTCTTAAATCGTACTACATACCTTTTGGTTATTGTACGTCATAGTATGTTTTTAAACTCAAGCCATTGCCTGTGTTTCATGTTTCCAGTTAGACACTTCTACACAGACAACAAAAGAGCTAACTTTTTTGTTACTGTCTTAATTGAGACTAATTTATTAATCAGTTTTAAATCAAATACAGAAATGAATAGAGAAATGGCTTAAGTTAAGGTTAACTTACATTTTTGTTTTAAATAAGGGCCAGTCCTTTATTACCCTGACAATCCAGATTGATAATTGTGATTCACTCAAGAGAGTTCTTCAAATTATCAATCTGGGAATGCTCCACGCTGATTTGCTTGGGAAAGGCGGGACATTCTGTACAATACTTTGTACATAATGTCTGATTGGACGATGCAGCGTCTTGTTCACGTTTGTTTTGACCAATCATGCCAATGGATGAAAACGTCATCTTCGGTATCGTTTTAGGGAAGAAGAAAAAAAAACATATTTACCAGATAAAAATTCACATTCCACAAGGAAATGGTGTGTAATTCTGCAAGAACAGAATTAATTACAGCGTCCATTCGTCCATGTTATGTTTCTTGAAGTATTGATAGGATTTTGTGAAATTCTGGACTTAGACCACTATTGCACTATTTTTCTTTCCAGCAACCCAAACAATACTGATCAGGATCCAAACTATGACATTGAAGATTGAATATCAGAATCCAAAATCATTTGGGAATTTCTCTTTAGTAAAAACAAGTGTTTGAGAAGAAATAATCATGAACAGCTCTGATGCAACACATGCTACGTCATTCGCTCCATCACTTTCATTCACTTTGTCATTCACTCATCAAATCAAAAACCCTGTGTTTTGTCAATCCATTTGTGGGTGTTTTTTTAAAATGATATTCCCTAAGTGAAAAAGCCTGTTCTGACACTGCAGGTTCACCTCATTAGTATTAGGAGGCTTTTTCGATTCAATTTGCGCATCACAGTCAGCGACCTCTGTGTTGGCTGCTTTTACTGTTAAGAGAGAAGTTTGTAGCTAATGGCAAACACTGACACATACTCACTCAGCCTTGCACTTTTTCCCTGGAAAGATTTCTATGTGCTTTGTGTATTAATTGTGTCAGCGCACAGATGTATTTTTGGAGGCTTGAAAATGTCATTTGGCTTCATCCTGCAGGGAGTGTGGGATTTAATTAAGTAGCTGCATTTAATGCCTTGTATAGAACACAGACGCCATTTGTCACACTGCTACTAAGGGAATATTCTAGTGATTGAGGCCGTCTTTTTTTTTCTCTTTTTTTGTCTATGCTGCCTTCATTTTGTTGCTGTCTTCCCATGTGAGGAATGTTAGCCGCCTGTTTGTCTTCACTTGCGCCTGGGGCAGCCTCCGGGACAAGGCGGCCTCTCTGGAAAACTGACGTCTGGAGAGACATCAGATCAGTTGGAGCCAAGGACGCCAAAAGGTGTCGCAACGAGATGCAGCCGAGACGAGTCTCCCCTGCTCACAGTGAGAATTGACTTTCTTGAATAAAAGCAGCTGCAGCAAACAGGTGAGGCCCCCTTCTTGAAATAATCACCAATTTTTGACACCACTTTCCATTCACATTAGATAGCATAAGCAAAGAAAGGTTCCTGGAAAATGGCTGCTCCCTACCAATATGGCTGACTTCCTGTTCAACTTGAGGTCTGTGATGGTAGCCATGCCTACCCAATGTAATGTCAATTGGTGGAATTGGTTTCAGGGGTTAATTTTTCATCAAACTTTCCAAATCCTCATAATGATAATCAAACACCAAAAAGCTTGGCAGTATAGCATCGCCCATCCTTCTAGGAAACTTGCTTCAAATTGGGCTCATTTGGGTAAATTCCCTAATAAAAATGGAATTGTACAAGAACAAGCTGCTTAACATGTGATCAGATAATTAAGTCTTAGTGAAGCAGCATGTGGCTCGTTGCCCAAGGTTATTCTCGTACATTTTTTCTTTCCTTCATTTACTGACATGTACTTTTGTATTGGTATTAATGGTCAACCACACATGTCAAAAGCCTCAAAGGATACCTGTTGTGTTTGTTCCCACATACAAGCTAAGTAGGCTGAATGAGTATTAGTGTTATTCATCACTGCGTGTGCATGCGCGCACACACACACAAACGAACACACACACGCACACACTATGCACATACTGTATTACCACCGTAGGAGTGCCTCAGTCAATATGAGTGAGACCATTGGGAAATAAGAGACGTCATAAAAGGTTTGTGCATGTGCGCGCACGTGTATGTCTGTGCTGTGTGTTTTCACTCGCCCACGATTTAACGAGGTCATCATTACAGTCTCGTTACCAAGTTGACTCGACAAGGAAGGACAGATGAGTTAAAAATTGATTTTTCGCCTCCAAAATGCAATTTATTAACTTCAATGTGGTATAAAAAAAATTGATGATAAAGACATATGTAGCAATTTCACTTTAAAATGGCAGATTCATGATTATGATTTACATTACATGAGTTGAAAGCCACATTAGAAGTAAATAAACACTTTACGTTACAACCCTAGGCCATTGCATTGTGTGTATGTATATACAGGATGTATGCACCACATACTTTACATGTACATACCATCGTGTGTGGCTTGTTCCACTGATGGAAAAAATATAAATGCATATACCACTAGAGCTGCCTTTTCTGTTAAAAAGCAGTTGGAAAAACACATTTGTTGAGGCTGTCATTCAAATAATACAGTGGTTCCTTGATATGAGTGACCAGTGATTTATTGTACAAGTTTTTCAAGCTATTTATTACTCCCTATTAAGTATTGTTTGTTATTATTGCCACTTTTTTTTTTGCGTCAATTCAATGGACATTGTGCTGCTTTTTCTGGTGTGCACGTCCTGGGTAAACAAATAAAAAGCTATACACGTGTACAATAAACTGCATTGTTCGCAGATGATAAAGAACACATGCTTGTGAGTGTTAAAGAGCTATACAGCCATTGTTTGTTAGCGTCTCTGTGCTGTTTTGCATTGTTTGCTAGCATTTAGCAAAATTGACTTCTAAAGCAAAGCTTGTTTGTTTTAAATATTTTGACACTAAACTTCAAATGAAAGTAACATTAAACAGCATGAAGGTTCTTTTTTAACAAACAGTTCACTATTTGCTAAACTGATGCTTCTTGTGAAATGATTTCAGTTAAGGGTCATTGCCAAAATGCAACGCACAAATTTTTGCTCTCAAGTCAAAGCAAAATGGCGGCTAAATGACAGCTTGACTTCTGAAAAACTCTTAAGACAGGCCACCACTGTACAAAGATTTATTTTCACCATCAATAGACGCATACATATGTCTTTTCAATACAACCTTGTCTACTAGAGGCTAAAACAAGCTACACTGTAACAAAATTATGAAATGAAATCTACAGCTAAAAAAAAATTCTGCATTTTCTTCTTTTTTACTTTTACAGTATTTAACTGTATGCAGCAATGTATTATGGGTAAAGTAAAGTGCATTATGGGTAAAAACAAAGTACAGTAATATGATGTATAATTAGTGGTCAATACTGTAAATTTTAATAAGATACTGTTGTCATGTCTGGGAAGATCTGGTTTTGGTTGAGGGTCCCGATTGGTCCTGAGTGGGTTCCAGCCCTTCCGCGGGTTGACCAATCCGGGCCCTCAGCCACTTGTGCCTGGCCCCAGGTGTGGGTAGTTAACCAATTAGTGTGGGTGTATTTAGTTCCCGGGTGGTGATCAGTCGGCGTGGGATCATTGCCACCCCCGGAGTTCTGTCTGTCATTTTGATTTTGTATCTTTTCAGTTTGTTGTTTAGTTAGCATTAACCAGGACCCTGGTTAGTGTTTTCTGTAAAATAAAGCACGCCAATCTCGCCCGTACTCCTGCTGTGGTTCTCCTGCCTCCCTGCATTTTGGGTCCTCCACTTCACACGCCGACAGACACCACGCCGCCCCGTGACCACACCGTAACAACTGTAAAGATTGTCGGGTTTTGACGGGTATCTCTATAGGAGAAGCAAATAGCAAACTGTATTGTCACTGGAAAAAGGATACAAATTCAGGGAATTGGTGAGTAATATTTTAGCGCGAGGGCAGTCTACATCATGAACAAGCGTTACAGCTAACATTCATTTATACACTCGGCTGCAGAATGAGGTTTGATTTTACAACGAGGGCGGTGGCTGACTGGTTAGCATGTCCACCTCCTAGTGCTGAGGATGTGAGATTGAGTCCGGGCTTTGGCCTTACGGGGTGAAGTTTGCATGTTCTCCCTGTGCCTGTGTGGGTTTTCTCTGGGTACTCCGGTCTCATCCCACATTCCAAAGACATGCTTGACAGGTTAATTGAGTGCTCTGAATTGTCCCTTGGTGATGGTTTTTCGTCTCTGTGTGCCCTGCGATTGGCTGGCAACCAGTTCAGGATGTAGCATACCCCGCCCCGAAGCCAGCTGGGATAGGCTCCAGCACCCCTGCAACCTTTTTGAGGAATAAGCAGTTAAGAAAATGGATGGATGAATTTTACAACAACATACTGTATTATTCATTTACAGAAGTTGCTAGTAAATTCCTGTAAACTAGAAAACAAGAAACAGTTGTAAACTAGATTACAGTGAATTGCTGCTTTCTTAAAACACAAAAAGGAAATAGTTAGTAACTGTAATTTATATACAGTAAATACAGTAATATATTGTAATAGATTTTTACAGTAATTAAATGAGATTTTACAAGAATTTTTTGCCAGTTATTTCTTGTAAATTCTACAGTCAATTCGTTAGTGTAATATCCAACAAAAAGACGGACTAGCACACACCAATCTACTCTACTGAGTGGCATTCTAGTCATATAGAATCATTATAGCGCTACTAAAACAGCATCTAATGATGACTTATGCGCAGAACAGTACTGTAGAATTAAATACAAATTGTGTGGAGGAGAATGTGTGATCAGACCTGCAGCCCAGTGTACGGAGTGGTAGGCGTAGCAGCTGTCGCCAGGGCAACTGGTGGCGCAGATGATTAATATCAGCACATCTTCGAGGTCTACTGTACTTTCCATATGGTGGATTTTTCACTCACAGACGCCGTTGCGATGTCACCAGGCGGCATGTGATGATGCCATCAGAGCCTTGTTACATCAGGGTTCAGCTTTGAACACACACCACCACAGCATACATCGCCGTGTGTCAACCGTAGAGAGAGCATACTTAGCGCCGGGCTACGCTCGTTACTCTCTATGGACGTGTACAGCGAACGCCTGTCCCGGCTGGTGGGTCACTTCCCCCCGGAGATGCTGCCCCTGCTGCCCGACGTGGTCGTGGAGTGCATCCGCCTCCACTCCACGCAGCCTGGGGCAGCGCTGCGCAACCGGTCCGAGGCAGCGTTTTTGCGATGGATGTGCTCGGAGATTGAGGGTTTAATGGTCAAAAAGGCACGTTCAAGGGCGGGCAAAGTACCGGACCGGAAGCCTCGCAGACCTCAAGAGATGCTACGTGAAAGGAAGGGAGTTCATAGAACGCATACGCTCATCACACCTCCTCATGTGCGTCACAGTCTTGAGGAGACTAAGGAGCTGATAAGGGAGAGAGGTGAGAAAATGAACGGAAACAACGGCAAAGCCCTTGCATCCCACATCCATTCGAGCCTCAAGGAGACCGAGGATTTGACAGAAGGGGATAACCACCATGTGCAGGACAGTCCTATGGAGACTAAGGAGCAAGTGAGAGAGAGAAAAGGATTTGACGAAAGGAATGGACGCAACCACAGGCATTTGAGTCTTAAGGAGAGGAAGGGGTCCAGAAGAGTTGAAGACGCAAATGGAAAGAAGCAGAAACCACCCACGTTCCACATTAATGACAGTCTTTCAGAGACTGAGGATTTCATGGAAGTTGACAAAACGAGTGGAAACCAACAGAAACCCCCTGAATCCTACCCGAATGACAATCAAAGGGAGACTGCAGAGTTTATAGGAGTCGAAAACACAAAGGAAAACAACCGGAAATCCCTTACATCCATCATGCATGACAATCGTGACGAGACTATGGAACTATTAAGATTTGAAAACACAAAAATAAACCAGCACATGCATGACAATCTTGATGACACTAAGGAGGAAATTGCATTCAAAAACACATACGGCAACAATCACTTTGTATCCCAAATGGGTGACAAGTATGAAGAGACTAAGGAGCTAATAACAGCTGAAAACATAAATGGCAACATTCACTTTGCATCGCACATGGGTGACAATCTTGAAGAGATAAAGAAGCCAGTCAGAGTTAAACACACAAATGGAAACAGCCGCCTTGCAACCCACATGGGCGACAGTCTTAAGGACACAATGGACTTCAAAAGAGTTGAAAACTCAAACAGAAACAACAACCAACCCCATAACTCTCACATGCACGACAGTCTACAGGAGACTAAAGAGCTCATAGGAGAGAGAAAAGGAGTTGAGAGACGAAACAGAAACAACCACACTCATAGCAGTCTTGAAGACCTTACGGAGTTAATAGGAGGGGACAAAACACGTGAAACCCAACGGAATTACCACACGCATGACCGTCTTCGGGAGACTAAGGAGCTGATAAGAGAGATAAAAGGGGTCGATAAAAAAAATGGTAATAACCATATTCTCAACACTAAAGACATAATAAGAGTGGACAAAACTAATGGAAACCACCGCAAGCCTGACCCCTCCTACACGCGTGACAATCTTAAGGAGACTAAGGACTTAACACGAGTTGATAAAATTGACATAAACCACCGGAAGCCTGTCCAGTCCTGCATGCGAGACATTCTTAAGGAAACTAAGGACATAAGACTGGATAAAACTAGTGTAAACCACCGGAAATCCGTCCTGTCCCACATGCACAAAAGTCCCAAGGAAACAGAGAAGATGTTCGAAAGAGTGGAAACGGTTGCATATCGCAAAAACGATGAAATTTGGGAGACCAAAAAGCAGCGACGAGTATCTGGCAGGTCCGACCCAACCCCTCGTACTAATCATAGTCGAGAGAGGACACAAAAGCGGAAACAACGAAAATCGCCGGAGAACGTCCCAAACATAACTTTTACGAGTTATCCCCTGAAGTCGGTTTTCACGTATTTGAGTCTTGTCGATACGGACGACAACGGAATGCCAAATGCGAGGTATGACTGGACGCCAACCAGCTCCATTAGTCACCGGAACCTCCATGACTCAAAGGAGCCGCCGCACTCCAGAGTGAGCAAAAAAACGACAAAGAAACCCATTGGATCTTACAGTTACCAGAACGTGAAACCTGACATGATGAAACCCGAGAGATTTAGTACATTTATGCGATTTGTGTACGATCGGAAGCCTGTGAGCGGGTCAGGCGGAACGAGAGTCAAAGACAAAATGAGAAACAGCTGGAAGCCCATCGGACCTTATCAGACGACGAAAAACATGCCGAAGCATGTTCAGTTCCTGCTGGAAAACCATGATGGAGGACGACGAGGCTGATGGAGGACGTCTTTAAAGAATGGACTCAAGAGTGTGATGTATGAGAGCCACAATGAGGCAGTGATCTGTGAAAATGAATGTCTGGCAAGATTGTGAGTGTTGTATATGATAATATGATGTGCGTGCCTTGCACACTAGGCACACATCAAAAGTGGCCCCTCTGATGACAGGTGGTTTTGTTTGGAGCTTTAAAAGTAAGAACCATCACTAAACTGTCACAGAAGATTCAAGTTGAACAATAGTATAATGGAAAAGTGACTTTGTGATTTATTGTATACAAATGCAGTGGTACTCATCAGACAACCATCTCTAAATGGCGGCAGAAGTTCGGCTAACGTCCATTCACATTGGCTTCCTTGCGACGGAAGGTAAGATCAGTCGGTGGCGGTAATACACTATTCAGCTCGTTTGACCCAACTCAAGAGCAAGGAAGGACAATACATTTGATACAGTCATGTGTTTTTATTTGGGACAATAGTGTTGAATGCAACTTAACAAAAAAAGTTGAACAAATTGTACTGTGTTTTTTTTTAAAGGGGACTTGAACTGAATAAATTAAACTTGGGGTTCTCAAACTGCACCGCCCACCCCCCCCCCCCCCCCCCCCGGTGCACAAGCTGTAAATTAGAGGTCTATACCTACATTTCATTAGCCTAATGGTATAATTGCGCAAGTCATTTTTTTTAATGTTTCCGGAAAACAAGAAAAAAGAAAAATTGTCCATTTCCCTTGTACGGATTAGCATGACTTGGATTGACACAGATATAAAGCAAATACACATTTTATGCAAGCCCTTATCGATAATGTGACTGAAATTACAAATTACTTAAGCAATTATGCCATTAAGTTAAAGCTATGGGGGCACACTAATAAAACATTCATTTTATTTTATTTACCTTAGCTTTGGCCCAATTCAAGAACCAATATCAGTGTGACTTATAATCACATAAATCTCACATCCCTGTATGAATTAGTCATTTGAAAACAAATTTTTCAAGAACCAAAGGCATATTTTTTCAAGAACTTTGTCCTTTTTTACTTCGGGTGTTCGAATCCAAGCTCCAGTCTGCTTGAAGACTCAAAATTGTCCATAAGTGTAACTGTTTCCCTATATGTACCCTGTGATTGATTGCCGACCAATACTGGTGTCAACAGTGGCAGGCTACTGCTCACCCGTGACCCTAATAAGGACAAGCACAAAGGATGGATAAATGAATAATGTAGGCTTCTGCTCACCCGTGACCCTAATAAGGACAAGCACAAAAGATGGATAAATGAATAATGTTTCATTTGTATAAGAGACCGTTATTGAGGTTTTGAAAGTGTAGGTTCATGTTTGAGCTGTCACATGCAGACGGCTGCTGCTTGATTGTAAATGAGGAAGCATCAGGAGATGAAGGCTGAGACAATGAAGCGGTACCATGTACACACATTCACATGGCTTAAGATAACACTAGATAATATACACGTATGACAATTTAAGAAACACTGGTGATGGCTGTAGATTCAGTGAAGACTAAATTGTCTAATGCTTATGAAAATGTGTACTAAGGTTCATTGAATACTAAATTGTCTAATGCTTATGAAAATGTGTACTAAGGTTCATTGAATACTAACTTGTATTTGGTGCTTACAAAAACGCTTGTTAGATTTACAGCCCGCGGCTTTAGAGCATTCTAATGATTAGCATGTTTCCATTGTGCCTTTAGTAGACCTGGTGGAATCTAGCTTTGTTAAGCCATTGGTTGATGAATAAAGTCTTCCAGAAGAAAAAGTCCCTAGTTGCCATCGCCTGCTTGGTATTAATGGCCTAACACACAGTTTCACCTTTAGGGTGAAAATCTTGAGATAGTTTCTTACACCTTAAAATAGCCGAGTTCGGTGAAGACCATGTGTCCCAAGTGCAGCTCTCAAGAGAGGTCCTTCCCCAATGAATCAGTCCCAGGCAGACAGTCACTCTGGTTAAAGGTTAGTGAACGTGACCCTGTCCCAGCATGGGGGTTTGTTAATGTAGACATGTCGACTCCTGAAGAAATGCTTGCAGTACTCGAAAACGGCAACTCCAAAACCATTTTCTTAAAATACTTTATGAGCTTGTTTTAGCACATTTGACACAGGTTAGAGGAAGAGGGAAACCCCGCAGCAATGGTTGCACAAAGAATGTCATCAGCAGGTATTCACACTTGAAGGAATAGTACAATGGCCGTTGAATTGAAGCAAAAATGTGTCTTTTTAATTCTTTACATTCTTTCAGGTCATTACTGTGTGTTTTCATAAAATGCATACAATATTTTACAGTGCTGTTTTTTCTAATTACAAAAATGTTTGTTGTTTCATGGGGATGGCTTTTTGTGGCTATTACTTGGTGTCTGCCTGAAAGTTTTCCTTCAGAACTTTTCCAGTGTTTGCATTCCACGCTTAAACTGTATGAAGACATATTAGGTGCTGCATGGGAAAAACAGTTATTGTTATAATTTCGTAACTGAATAGACTTTGCTAGATGACTTTTGCCTTGATGCTTTGTTTCCTTGGAGTGGGTTATTTCTCTATGCTACCAGCTTGTTAGCCATTGTGTCCAAGAATGATGATCTTCTCAAGCATATTTAGCCAGTGTGGAATGGCGGCGCATCATTCACAGAGTACGCACGCATGCACGAGCGAGTCCAACGCAATAACCCTCGGCAACTTCTTCCCCGCTAACAATGACAAATGGACAACGCCATCATCCGCTGCGGCTGCCTTATTCCCATTTCTTAAATGAAACCGTAAGAGTTTGATGACGCTGCAAATTCTGAAAAGCGGGAAATGAAGCTGCATGAATGTTGACAAGATGCACAGCAAAGCTGCAGCATTTTGCAATGCTTTGCTTGTTTATTGGAAAATCTAATAAAAATAAATAAATACCCATTCTGCAGGTCATGTTTTTTCTGCTGAGAATACATAACATTGCATGAATATTGTAAAAACAATAAAGGAGACAGTGTGTGGAAAACATCAACAAACTCACTACTTGGGGGCAAAGGAAAAGGAAAAAAATCCAAATATTCCAAAAAAGTCGCTGGTGCTGGAGCCTATCCCAGCTGCCTTCGGGCAGTAGGCGGGGTACATCCTGAACTGGTTGACAGACAATCCAGAGCACACAGAGACGAACAACCATTCACACTCACAATCACACATAGGAACAATTTAGGGTGTTCAATTAACCTGCCCTTTATGTCTTTGGAACGTGGGAGGAAACCGGAGTACTCTGAGAAAACGCACACAGGCAAGGGGAGAACATGCAAACTCCACCCAGGAAGGCTGAAGCCCGGACTCGATCTCACGCCCTCTGCACTGGGAGGCGGACGTGCTAACCAGCCTTTCTATTTTATTTATATTGTATTCATACCTATCTAGTTGTTACAATTTTTTAAATCCAATTGTTGTATTCCATATATTTTTGCAATTTATTTGTATTATTTGTACCTATGTACTTTGTAAATTAAATTGTATTTATTTTTTCCTTAATTTTAATCCAAATATTATATTAGGATTCCCAGCCAGCATGACCGCACTTCTTCGGCAGGTTGGACAGGGACCCAAAGCCAGGTGACAAACCACAGTGCAGTGGGACCCAGCAATGCTGAGAGGGCAACCTCAGTGGAAGCAGGCGAGGAGAGGGAAACAGCCCTAGAGAGAGACGTTTGCACTGTCCCCCCGAGAGCCACACAGCCAAAGAGCCTGCGCAAGCATCCAAAAAGCGTGCAAAGATGAAATGGCCAAAGGCGAAAAATCAAGACAAGTGGTGCAGACTCGATGATCATCTGAAAGAAGTACTGGAGCACTCCCTGCAAGGACCAGTTGAGCGCAAACTAACCTTGCTGAGTAACATCATCTATGAGGAGTGCAGAGAGAGCCAGCTGCGAATGAGGTGGAAGAAAGCAGCCCGAGAGGAAAAAGAAGGCCTAAAGTTACTATGGGACGATCTCAAGCAGAGACTTGCCAAGCTACAGCGGGCAGAGAGACTTAAGAAGCGGCGGAAAAGGAAGGAGAAGGAAAGGAAAGACTTCTTTAAGGACCCTTTCCGGTACGCTCGTCAGCCATTGGATGAGAATAGAAGTGGCAAGCTAGCCATCTCTGAAGAGGAACTGGAACAACACATTAAGAGCCCAGTACACAGACAGAGCCAAAGATAGACCACTCGGCTCACCAGGCCACGTGCCACTTCCAGACTCCCCAAAGGTCCCGTTCGATACCTCCCCACCTAGGTTGAGCGAGGTTAAAGAGGTCCTCAAAAGGGCAAGGTCATCCTCGGTACCAGGACCGAATGGGCTCACCTACAAGCTGTACAAGAAATGGGCAGAAGTGGAGGGCGTAGGAGGAAGTGGACCAAGCAATCTCCAAGCTGCAACACAAGGAGACCTTGGGAAGAGTCCAAGTAAGCCGGGCAAGGCTGGGGGCAATCAGTCCAGTTGTGGTCCAAAGGCACGAGGGAGGAGAGGAAGACCATGATTGTGGAAGAGGTCTTGCAAAAAATGCACTACCTCATCAAGGCTGTGTCCTAGGGGAAACAGGGAGCTTGGACTCGTTGGGAGGATCCTATCCACAGAGTCGTACAATGGACCGACATCTGGCAAACTCCTCAGTCACGGCTCAGTTTCCTCCTGAGGGCAGGGTACGACACCCTTTCATGCCCTCTGAACCTCGCCCAATGGAATGTGCCCTCTGTGCAGCAAAGCCAATGCAGGTCTCCAGCACATTCTCTCAAGTTGCAGCACTGCCCTGATGCAGGGGCGTTTCCGTTGGAAGCACAATCAGGTGCTGAGGAAGTTGGCGGAGCTGTTGGAGAGGTGCAGGGTAGGGACGAATAACTCCTCAGAACCCCAACGGCCAAACATCATCTTCATCAAGCCAGGAGAGAGAAGGCAGAAGACAGCGGCGGCGAAATCAGCACAACTGCTCAGCCCTTGAAAGAGCTGGGAAATGCATGGCGACCTAGACAAGAAGCTCATCTTCCTAACCGAGATCACACAGACGACGCTAAGACCTGAAAGTCCTCACCATTGAATTGACTGTGCGCTGGGAGGAGAGAATACCAGGAGCACATGAGTTTAAGCGATCCAAGTACAGCAATCTGGCAAAGGAATGCAGAGGTAAAGGCTGGTCAGCAACGAGGTTGGATGCGATACAGGGGCTTTGTGGGGGGAGGTAGGCACTCCGACTCCTCCACGCTGTGGGAATGACTGGAGCAAGCCTGAAGAGGGCAATCAAGGAGCTGGCTGAAGAGGCTGAGAAAGTGAGTTTCTGGATGTGGCTACGGAGAATTGATTATAGCTGGGGCTCAACGCCCCAATGAGGTCAGTTGCAGGGAGTGGCGTCCCCACAGAACCCCTCTCTTCCTCCGAGTGTCCAACACATGCGGCCACAAATCCAATGACACGACTACAAAGTCGATCATCAACCTGCGGCCTAGGGTGTCCTGGTGCCAAGTGCACATATGGACACCTTTGTGTTCTAACATGGTGTTCGTTATAGACAGTACGTGGCAAGCACAGAAGTCCAATAACATAACACCGCTCGAGTTCTGGTCAGGGGGGCCATTTCACCCAATCACACCCCTCTAGGTCTCACTGTTATTGCCCACATGAGCGTTGAAGTCCCCCAGCCGAATGAGGGAGTCCCCAGAGGGAGCACTCTCAAGCACACCTTTCAAGGACTCCAGAAAGGGTGTGTACTCTGAGCTGCTGTTCGGTGCATAACCACAAACAACAGTCAAGACCCGTCCCCTCACCCCAAGGCGGAAGGAGGCTACCCTCTCGTCCACCGGGGTGAACCCCAACGTACAGGCACGATAAGGTGATGACTAACAGAGGATTCGTATTATATATATATATATATATATATATATATATATATATATATATATATATATATATATATATATATATATATATATATATATATATATATATATATATATATATATATATATATATATATATATATATATATATATATATGATGAAAACACAGTGGTGCGTCAAGGAGAAATATATACTGATTTCATGTCACTGGTATCCATCAACAAATGCCAATGTTGGTATTGATATTTTGATTGTTCCACTGGCCATTACTGTTCATACTACATCGAGTGACATGCCGGGTACATGTTTTTTGTTGGACAGTGACAAATTGTTCTAATACAGGTAGCGTGTCTATTGGGGACATATTTGACATTGAATGCCATGTAGAGTCGTGGGAAAGTCATTATGTTTTGTCTTTTCAAGTGTGTGTTCTGATTACACTGTAAACACATTTTCCGCCACATGCGCACATCTCACAACGCACAGTTGAAAAACACATGCAGCATACATTATATACAGCCATCTCATTGCATATGTTGTATTTCTCAGATAGTCAGCTTGGGACATGTTTGTATTGCACACACTCATGAAGAACGTCTGTTGAAACTATTTTACATTGTTGTGGAAATTTATTTTTGTGCATGTGAGATGAAGAATGTAAGTACAGTAATCCCTCATTTAACACTACATTTACATTCCAGAACCCCCTACGATAGTCAAAAATCCGCAAAGTAGCGACCCTATGTTTTATGTATTATTTTTCTCCATGTTCTACATTGTAGTATCTGTGACAGGCGGGGCCTGTCCTGTTGAGTGATGTGGGAGTCCGTGAATGTTAGTGTTATTGGCTCAGGATAGCGCTTGGTTTGTAAGTGACTAACCCTTAGCTAGTATGCGTGTAGTATGCGTATGCCTCTGGGTGAGCGTCCGTTCATGGCTATACAGCTAGCGTGTTTATTTTGTTATTGTTTGCTCAATAAAGTGGAATGTATCGGCAGCTGTTTCTATCTTTGACCGTATGTGGAGGGATTACAATTCATTCCGGTTGTTCATTTCTCAGTTATTTTAACCCCTGTTTAACCCCTAACCACCGGTTAAATTCTTAACTCGCCGTTAACTAACCGACCATTAAATATGCGTTGTTCAAGACATGGTTAGTCACGCTGTTAATTAACGGCACAGTCAAAGTTAACCATGCCATTTACGGTACTGGTTAGCACAAATATATCCCACAATTCTACTTTTTGTTTACTTCCGGGTCGGTGAAAGAAATGGATACTATCCAAACAAACAACCAAACAAACGTTATTCAATCAATTTTTGAAGCAATTTAGGAGTTTTTGTGAAATAATGTATTTTTAATTCTTTATTTTTTATTCATTATAAAAAAAAATCTACTATGTGTTTTCAGTGAATATTTTCTGTAAAATGTTTGTATTTTTGCCAATAGTTTTGTAGCATAGAATATTGCATGTTTTTGTTTGATTTTGTTTCTCACGTTTGTATCTGTTTTTTGTCTGACATATTTGTATTTTTAACTGATTTGTATTTTTTGTGTAATATTTGAATACAATGGCTTTTAATTGTTAAGTTAACGACACTGTTAAAGAGTTAGCGGTGGTCCTTAGGTGTGTTAATTTTAACAGCAAGTTAACAGCCAGTTGAAGTAAACAGAGTTTTGAACAACAAGATAACAGTGCCGTTAAAGTTAACGGTCAGTTAAATCTACTTAACAGAGGTTAAAGATAGTACTAAGTTTTGAACAACCAGGCCCTGTTTGTTAATGTTAGCTGACAAGAAAATACTGTACTTATTTTTTGCATGTTTTACATAACACACATTTAAAGGGTCAATGGGTCAAGGCTAGATGTACACGCTCCAATGAGTGTCATTTCTTACCATTTGCTCTTTGCGTTGCCTGTCCATGCTTGGCATTTAGCCTAACACATGACAGTGGCACGCCTTGTTAGCATGTGTGTCGTTAGCGCTCTGACATTTCTTACCGAGACAGCAAAACGGCAAGAGGAGGTCCCTGTGACCTTGAGGATATGTCACGACTTTAAGCCTCCCTGTTGTTTTTTCATCTCATCCTCAGCTAAAATGTATTTTAAGCAACAAGAATTTGTATTTAAAAAAAATTAAACGTAGAGAAATACCAACACGGCTTTGCAGTGATGATCAAGGTTGCGAATGACTCAATTGTGACGTGTGGACATTCATCATTGTATGTAGACACAAAAGCAAACATGCACACATGCACACCTGCGTGGCCTCAGCCTTGGATGATGCACCTCAGTCATTGTGTGCGTGCAAAGCTGACAGTGTGTGTATAATACGACACACAAACACAAATTAGCATGTGCAGCAGCTGGAGATAAGAAGGTGGTGCAGGGTGGATTGGTGGGAATGGAGCTCATGAGGAGATATGCTGAGGAGAAGGATGGGTTTTCGCAAACGTCAAAGACAATTGAGTTTCTTTGATATAAGAATTGTAAAAAAAATTAAGCGTCAAAGGCAATGTAGTCTTCAATGAACCTCATGTTTTTTGGTAAAAACAATTTAGAGCATCAATGAACGTAATTCACTTTTTGTATATGTCAAAGATAATTTTTAAATAAAGACGTCTTTGATGTTAATGTAAACGCGCATGTTAAGATCCGTAAGGAATAAATTGTCTTAGATGTTTATAAGTTTATTGTAAGTTCAAAAATATCTTTGATATTTACGGAAACACATTCATTATGTTAACTAAGGACTATATTGCATTTGATGTTTACACAATGTACATTGGGCTAGTCAAATACTGGAAATTATATTTGACGTTCATGGAAACATGTACAATAGGTCAATTGAAGAATGTAAATGATCCTTGATGTTCTTTAAAGGCTAAATTGACTTTGATATTTATGAAAATGTGACTCAAAAATACTTTAATGTTTACATTTCATGTACATTGAGCTTGATGACAACTACAAATTGTCGTTGACTGAAAATAGCTCATTGTGTTCATTGTCTTTGTTTACAATGTACCTTGTGCTCGTCAATTACTGGACATTTTCTATGATGTTTAAAAGGTTAATGAAGGACTGTCTTCAATGTTATGTACCTTTGATTCACAAATTATTTTTGAAGTTTAGGATTGGATGACATCATCACAATTCTACCTGATTCTGGAATATGAAAACACACATTATGTATGTTTTGAAGCAACACTGAGGAAAAATGGTGATTGTTTTGTTGTTGTTTTTGTTGTTTAAGATCCATATGGTTATAGTTGTGTAACCACTTTTTAACCTGTCTGTCATGATTGATGCCTACAATAAAAAAAATTAAAAAAAATAAACAATCAGGCCGGAGTAGCCACTGGCTTGACGTGACATGAAGAAACCCTGAAGCCACAACAATAGCAATACAAACATGTAACCCACAAGACAGACAAACAACAAAAGACACAACAGTGAGTCAGGGACTGTTGGGTCAAGAAATAATACATTTAAATAATAAATCTGGACAAAATCCACCTTGAACCTCTACATCAAAACAGGTGGTAGCACATACAGTAGACAAGGAGCGCTGTGTAGATGGATGCAAGGATAAAGTGGCTAGTATAGCAGTGTGTGTGTGTGTGTGTGTGTGTGTGTGTGCGTGTGTGCGCGCGTGCGGGGTGGGGGGGGGGTGTATGCGTGTGGGTATGTGTGTCTGTGTGTCTGTGTGTGTGTGCGTGCGTGTTCGTTCATTGTACAACATTCAATTCCACTAAGTGCAGCAAGCAAGGAGATGCTTTTTCATCCAAAGCATAAAGATGGAGGAATACAGATTGCTGGCTCAACACAAGCACACACACACACACACACAAACACTGATTTTCACAGGCAAGAATTTTATCATTGGAAAATAGCATTTGGAGCGTAGCCTGACCATGAAATAGCCAGCTTGTGGCTTGGAAAAGATACAGTCAGTGTTCATGCTGTAGTAGACACTCAAGATGGATATGAAATAAATAATAATGTACAATAGAATAGAAAAGAGTTGTCTATTTTTTGTTGATTTACAGCAAAGCGTTTGGACAGAATTATCAGTAGAATATTTCTATATTTCTTGCCTCACCAATTAAAAGTACAGTACCATAAATTTCATCACATTTTAATAAATATTGCAATAAATTGTCCTACACATATGATGAGTGTTACCAATAAATTAATTGTAATTTTGATCAAACAAATAATAACCTGATAAATTAATTGTGTAATTAATATCATATATTTTTAATATAATAAAATTTAGCATAAAATATATGTAATGTATGTAGCCTAATAAATGTATTAATAGTATCCTACCAATTGTCAAATTAAAGTCTAATAAAAAAAATCTAATAATAAAAAGTTACCTTAGCATTTGATTTGTGTTACCAATGATTTAATTAATATTTTATTAAAATAAAAAGATTAAATGAATGCATAGCAATGCATCATAAAGTATTATCTTATCCAAGGAAGTTCTTTCATTGTTAATTGCACAAAAAAGAAGAAGATTTTCTTTTAATTGGTGGCGATCTAAATAAAAATGCCTTTTTTCATGTTTGTTATATACTCATTGAAAAATGCATAATTATAATCATGAATTGATATACATGATGCAGATTGTGTGCATATATTTGGCGTTTTGGTAGCGGTACAGTTTGTTGTTACATAAGCGCCCAATGTAAAGCCACCTGTCAGCTGACAGCGCCCCCTGGCGGCGAGAGTGACGCAGCTCTCTTTTATGAATATTGCTCCTTCATGCATCGATTCTCTCTCTCTCTCTCTCTCTCTCTCTCTCTCTCTCTCTCTCTCTCTCTCTCTCTCCCTCCCTCCCTCCCTCTCTCTCTCTCTCTCTCTCTCTCTCTCTCTCTCTCTCTCTCTCTCTCTCTCTCTCTCTGTCTCTCTCTCTTGCACACTCCCATTGATCAGGATAAGCTCTAGTGACGGGGCAGCGGCGTAGAGCAGTGGAAGCCGAAGCTGGACTGACAGCAATTCGGCATGCCCTTGCAACATGGGAGATGAAACGTCTTCCTGGGTTTTGCTATATGCATTTCTTTATTACACAACCCCTCTCCCCACCACCACCACCATTCTTTTAGCTGTCATTGAATGGTCTTTGCTGTTTATCAAAATGCTTAGGCAAAATACACCTGTTTGGTTCTGTGAAGACAAAAGTGTCGTACAGTGTTTACAAAAACATCCATTTCGTTATATGAACACTCTAATTTTACTTTCTGGTTGATTAAATGTATATAGGCTAATTAAAGACAAAATTGTCTGACACAACGAATAAAGTATCTTTGAGATTCAAAAGAATACATAGATTAGGCTAGTCGACGGCTTGAAATTGACTTCTTTGTTATTTACAAGAACATGCATTTTAGTTTCGCTGAAATATAAGTCTTTGATATTTACAAAAACATTAATTGGGTTCACTGAAAGCTCTAAGTCCTCTGATACATTAGGTAACGATAAAGTTTGATGTTCACAAAAACAGGCAGGCTACATTCGGTTAATTGATTACTCAATTGTCTCTAATGTTGACAAAGATGTGCCATTATGTTTCTAAAACATCCAAAAAGTTCAGCTAGTTGAAGACTTGGAAAGAGGATTTTCATGTTTATTAGTAAAAGGAGTCAAAATATTTGGTGCAGCTCTTACAGCGGTGACCAAGGCAGGTGGCACACAAGATGGATGGACTATCAAAAAATGAGCAAAGAATAGTTAGCTAAGATAACCAGGCTACTTTCTAAAGTTAGTACGAGAGCTACTGCTGTAGCCGTTAGCAGTTAGCCATTAGCCATATGTGCGCGTGTAGCGTGTAGACTTGACAAATTTTGCCTGCTTAGAATTCCTCTGAAACCAAATCAGCTTGTGCGTCTGCTAGGAAATGGAACTGTCACATCGGCTAAACTGATGGATTAAAACTGCCTGCATACATACATTCAGCATATACTATGCACAAAGAAATGTTTATCTGTGTACTTTGTGTGTGTGTGTTCAAATGAAATGTGTCGTTCTTTGCATGTACTGCATTTAGATACACATACATGTATTTTCAATGAAGAAGGGTGTTTGTGTTTGCATGTTGGTGAATTTTTGTATTTGTTAAATTGTTGTTGCTTAATGAATTATGAGTTGGAAAGGTGGATGAGGATGAATGAACTAATTTTGAATGATGATGCAATATACAAAATGAATAATGATGGATGGATGGATGGATGGTAAAAGGGTGGAAAATGATAATGCAAGATTAATAAATGAATTAATGAATCCTAAAATGATGGGAAAAAAGTGAAAAGCATGGCACAAAATGCTTAAATATTTTCTTTATTTTTCCAAAGAATTGTCTTGGTGTCATTTTTACGTCACAAAAACTGACATTTGAAAAGGGATGTGTAGACTTTTACAGCTCCTGCATATGATCTATTTGTTCATGCGGTGGCACATAGATGATCTCCTGGCCTGCTTTTATGGCTCTCAGAAGCACGCGCCGCTGCACGTACACGCAATCAGCTATGACATTGATTTAGAGGGTGGCGCGCACACACACATAATACTCACATTCACACGCACACGCACTCAAACACACGTTATTTGTATCATCGTGGGGACATCTCATTGACATGATGCATTTCCTAGCCCCTTCCCCTAACTCCAACCATCAAAAATTATTGCCTACCCCCATTTCTTACCCTAACCTCAACCATAACTCAATTCAAACCTAAACTCTAAATCCAAGTCTTGACCCTCAAAAAGAGGTCTAAACTTGTGGGGCCCAGCAAAATGACCCCACATGGCCCCACTACGTAACAAAAACAAGACCACGCACACGCTAAAACACACACATATATGCACACGCGCACGCACGCACGCACGCACACACACACACACAAACACACACACAGTTATTATGCCCACGACCTCCCAAGGGGTTCGAGGCAGGAAGCCAAGTGGAAGGTATGAATGATTCAATAAATTAAATATGCCGGAAGATTGAATGAATGAAGGACAGTGACCGCACCCAAAAATGACTCACTGAATGCAGGAAAAGTAAGGACTAAATGAATGAATGCAAGATTGACAATTATCATGCAAAATGAAAGATGGAAAGGCAGCTGATGAGGACAAATAAATAAATAAATGTGGGTGGATAATGGTTGTAAATAGGGATGCCAATACTGTACTTGTGCCCATTAAAATACTACAATACTATGACACAGATACCACTAACACAAGGATTAAAAAAAACATTTTTTAATAAAATATGTAATAACATTATAAAGTAAAAAAATATATATACAATTACAAATACCAATGGAATTGGTGCATCCCTAGGTAAGACCAAATGAATGAATGAAATGATAAAAATATCATTCATGCTGAATGGATGACTGGCTAATGATGCTAGGTGGGTTGGAGTAATCTTACCTTTTCACACAAAACATCCCGTTGCACTCAATGGGAGATCCCAAAAACGGTTGCGGAGCCATTCAAGGAGAGGAAAAGGACAATTTATAAATCAAAGTGTCACCTGAAAGCATCGCAATTTCTTATCGTCGACCAAGTTTTCCATTCACAAAGTTGAAGGTTGCCAATCATTTGACTTTCAAGGGCAGGTGAACGCAATGTTGCTTGTTTGTGCTGCACAATTTTTCACAATAAAAAATACAGACTTTTACAAGAAATTATTTTATGTGGGGGGAGGGGGGTCTATGGTTAAAAGTTGGAAAGTATTATTTTTATGAGAATAAAATGTTATGTTAAACAATTAGTTGGATTTTTAACAACAACAAAAAAGGAAATTTTGTCCGAATAGATTACGAGAATAAAATGTAATGTTATGAGATTGGAAGTCTTAGTTTCCTTTCCTTTCCTTTCATTTGGTCTCTTGAGGTTTCCCTAATTTGTTGGAATTTAGATGTTTCTGGGGCTGGTGAAAGACTCTGGTTGGTAACCCGGTGGGTAGTAGGTAATGTCTGGTCGGTGCTGGATTTAACTTTCCTTTCTTTTTTTTTATCCTTCCTCGGGTCTCCTGACAACCTCACGACTCTAGCTGGATTCTGAAGTATTCGGTTTAGGTGAACGGTATGGGATTTTGAATAGGTTTTAGGTGAACTAATGAGTACACACTCACACGCACGCACACATTCACACACACACGCACATGCACATACTCACGCACATACAAAATAAAACTAAAAAAAGAGAGAGAGCAATGATGATGACATGTCAAATCGGTAAAATTACCGAATGAACAATACTGAGCTCTCAATAAAAGAAAAGAAAAGAAAAATAAGAAAATAAGAAAGAAAAAAGAAAAAAAAGGAAGTCCTAGTTTCCCAAGAAAAATATTTATTTATTTATTTTTACAACAAAGTGTTATGAGAAAAAAAAATCTGTTATAAGATTGACAATCCTATTTTTAGAACAGAAAACAAAAAAACAAAAAAAGAGACTAATTTTTACGAGAATATCTCATAATGTTACACAGTTAATGTTGTCTTTTTAATAATAATAAAAAAGTCCTAATTTTTACGAGAAAAAAAAATCCTATTTTTGCGAGAATTTTTTTATACGTTAAGTTTGTAAAGTTGAAATTTTACCCAGAAAACATGTTACAAGATTGATTTTATGCCAAGTATAAAAGCAAAGAATATAATTTTATTGACATGTACTTGTACTCTATAGGAACTAAACCTGTTATGATATTATTCAAAAGGTGTACCTAAAATTATTGACATGTTGTAATGCTTATTGTTTGTCTTGCTGCTCCTTTTGTAGAAAAGTCGCACATACTATGGCGCTCACAAACATTTCCACTCATCAATCTACTGACAAGCTGATAATAACATGGCTATACGGCCACTGGCTCCCACGCGTGTATTGTATTTCTGTGAATGACGTCAATGATTCATGGCTAATGGCTATTGTCCGTGTTGTTTAGCCCACAGCTAAAAGTCCTTGTATGATGTTTTCATCTGTGCACTGATTGTTTTTAGTCTCACGGGGAGTGGAGCATTATGTATTTCCTCAAACACTATTGCTTTGAAAGGCTAACGAATGGGAATCAAGCTGTCTGACTGGAATGGAAATCACAGGTGTTTGTATCAAGACATGGTGAAGCAGCATGTGGCTACTGGCTTGTTATCGAAGGCTATTGTGTCATAAAATGTCATCAGTAATATCAGATATGATAAAATCCTGCCTTTGCGGGATTTTGCAAGATCGCTTTGTAAAAACAGTTTTAACTCTATTCTCCCACATTAAAAGCATTGAAAGAAATTGTCCCAGCAACCAATGCAGGCCATTTTGCAGGATCCGTGTGTGAAAGAGTCTGACGGACTGTGGTTGTGCGAAATGTCCACTTTGTATGATTCATCGACACATTCTCATCAAGCAGGAAAGTCATGAAGCTAAGCAGCAATTAATCCATCTTGAAGCATACACTTGGCTACTTGTGTCATGTTTGAGGATGTTTGTCTGCAAAATGACTTATTGATTTTTTGGGGACTATGCAGCTCTCGTGCTCTTTCGTCTGGCCTTTCGCTCTCTCCTTTATTGACTTTTTCTGTGTGTTAATAGCACCACTTTCATGTTGACTCTGTTGGAATTGTTTGTGATTTTTCTTACTGCTAAAGCATTGGTTTTCATTACACTTCGGTAGTGGCATCACAAAAAAAAAGTTTTATAAAAAAATGCCAACAAGAAAAAGAACAGACAAACACTTTCAATGCTTTTAATGTGGGAGAATAGAGTTAAAACTGCGAGAGTTGCCAACATCCCTATTCATTCCTTTTACTGCTCTGTGGTTATTGTTACGTGACTTTTTCCTTCTGTGGTGTCACAGAAAAAAAAACGCAAAGAAAAAAAAAGACCAAGTGAAAATTATGTTTTGTTTAGTTTTTACCTTTTTTCATTTTGGTTTTTGCATTACTTATAAACATTGTAAAAGAGACAATGTTTTTTATCGAGTATATATTTTTATTGTTACTATATTTTTTTTTTATAGATTTTTAAAATATTTACATTTGTATGAGTTTTTACTTTCATTTAAATTTCTTTTTTAATTATTTGTTCATTTTAATTTTGTATCATATTTTTAATTTCCATTCTTAATTTTATTTATTTTAATTAGTAGTTTTACATTTGTCTATCTTTAATTTCTATTTAAAATCTAAATGATTTATTTATTTTTTATTTCGTTGTTTAATATTTACATTTTCACAATTTATATATTATTTTAAGCGAAATTATAAATTTTAAGCAATTTGGTAATTTTTTTTTTTATTTGTATTCTTAATTTTAACTTTTACCTTTCTTTTACTTTTAAGAATTTTATTCCCAAAACAGCAACCTAAATATTATGAGGCATTTTATGCAGATTAAGCACTACTCTTTATTATAAATGAATATCTAAACAAAGGAGGAAACCGCTGCCATCTACAGCATTTAGCAGGCCACTGCCCTTGATGTCAGCTATAGTTGTATACAGGACCATCATAAATCGATATTAGAGGTGACGAGACAATTGCTGGTGTGTCTGACATTAGCATAGACGAGAACCACCATAGGATAGCAATGTGCTCATATTAATAGCGGCGTACATGCTTTTTGCCCCCAAGCCAACAAGCGTGTAGTAGCCGAACGTCAAAGAGAATTAAAGTTAGGCCGCTTGAGAGCAAACAAAGGCCACCATCTCTGACTTGCTGCTTCATATGCTTTGGACTTCAGGCCAAAGCTGCCATTAAAACATGCGCAGATAGTGTACAACGTGTGGCTTATACTCTATGTGGACAAAAGTGTTTGGATGCGTTGTTGTTGGCGGCCTTGGCTCAGGTTGTAGAGACGGTCGTTCAGTAACCAGAAGGTTGGCTGTTCGATCCCCGCTCTCCCCAAGTCATGTGTCGTTGTGTCCATGGGCAAGGCACTTCACACACATTGCCTCCAGTGCTACTCACACTGGTGTATGGAAGGTGCGAATGTTTGGTGGTGGTCGGAGGGGCCATAGCCGCACATTGTGTGCTGTAGCTACTTAAGTAGCTTACTGCCACCACAGTGGGAATGTGTGAGTAAATAATGTATCCATTCCATTGTAAAGCGTCTTTGAGTGTCTAGAAAAGCGCTATATAAATCCAATGCATTGTTATTATTATTGGGGGGGAAAAGCGTCATTTCACAGCAGTAACGTTGTACAAGGATTGTAAAATGGAGGTTTGATGGATTTGTTTCGTTTTCTTCAATATTGGTTGATTCTTATTTCAAATCTGCAATTTGCTGTTTCAAAAGAAATTATTAGGAAAAGCCTAGGACAACTGTTTTTTGATGGTTGTTTATTTGGGGTTAACTTGAGGCACTTGAAATAGTGGCAGGTGTGTGCTGACTCCCAATGAGTTGGCGTGTGATTGGTTAATTCTGAATACAGCCACATCCTAAGTTATAAGAGGGTGTGCACACTTGTGCAACCTCATTGCAGTTGTTGTTGTTCATATGTATTTATTTATTTATTTAATTGTATTTAAATCTTTCCTTTTTTAAACTGAGCTAAATTGTGTCTCACATTCATTAAAAAAAAAGTTAAATAACTCTTTTAGCATTTGAACAGGGATGTGTAGACTTTTTATATCCCCTGATGGTTGCTACTAAATACAGAAGATTGATGCCTTTCTTCACATGAAATCCTTCAAATTATTTACCATTGTATTTTTTTTGACTGAACATTTTCAAAACTATTCCATGTTTTAAATACAGTCAAGACAGACAAATAATGCCTTGCAGTTAATTATTTGTGTTTATACAATGTGACATCACAAGTCAAGCTTTCAGTGCCAGTGGCCTGTTTGTACACGGTACATTTCGAAGCTATAGGGAACGATAACATGACACAACAATTCACTCAAAAATAAAGAGGATACAGTGTGAGACACACTTGTACCAACAATACATAATGATATCATCCCGAAAGTAGAAACTTTAAATCGACCGTTAGCCCGCTGCTAAATGCTTACAAAGATTTCCCATTTGGCCTGAAGTGGAAAGTCAATGGCAGTTGCATTTAAGCTTGGATTAATGAAAATGACTTTTGTCGTTATTCAGGATGGAAGTGGAAGAATATTGATCCAAGATCTAAGACGCTATTGTTGTGTAATGACTCACGTTAGCATCCATCTGACCAGAAATAGCCACAAGCTGGCCTGTGTAGCGCTGGAAGCTAACACGGCTAGCACGCACCACTTGGGCACATTTGAAATGATCATTTTGTCATGTGCTCTAATCAATACATGGCATGAAACCCGAGCTACAGAGATTTGTTCATTCGCAGCATTTTGGTAGCAGAAGTTTAACAACAATTTCCCTTAATGCCATCCCCCTCGATGACTTCACTTTATTCTGCATGTTCTAATTGTTGCTTGTCTCTTGATGGGATAATTGATGCCAAAGGGCGGAAATGAGGCTCTGCTGGGTCTTGAATATGCAATCAATCATGACAGAAGCCTTACTGAAAATTTCAACAACAAAAAAAAAATCTCCAGGTTTTCATACTCAAATAATGAATAACTAAAAGGGTCGAAGTGCATGCCATTCCTGTTGCCATCCATTACTGTATGTTTTCTATACTTATCCTCACTTGGGTTGCGGGTGAGCTGAAGCATACCCAAGCTGACTTGGTCATGCCATTAAAATTGCATTTATTAAATTAATTTAAAAAATAATACTTAACATATCACCAAAACATAAATGTAAAAGTCAATTAAATTAATAAATAAAATAGAGAGAGAGAGCGAGAGAGAGAGAAATTCTATGTTATTATTTTATAAAAAAAATAAATACATGATGCAATGAATTGTAAATAAGTGGTATAGTAATAAACTTTACAATAATTGAGTATTGCAATACTAATAGTAAATAATGAAAAATAAAAATACAGTAATTCAAACAGGTACGCAGTTGTTTGCCGATTTTTGAACAGGCGAAGCTCAGCCACCTCGTTTCTGCCTTGGAGGACCCGTCAGAAATCCAACATGGCGGCGGCCATTCGCGTGTGTTATACCCTCCGTATCGCTGTTGGAGGTGAGGCTTTTCTCATTTAGCTTATTTTTTGGACTATTTAAAGGCCGTTTATTGTGTTTTTATGTTTTATGCCTGTGTTTGTGATTCCAAATGTGACATCTGTTTTGTTTTGTTTTTTCTGAGACAAATCCTGCATAGTTTGTCAGTCAGGACGGCGACTTGACCGTATGGTTATACTTATTATTAAGGCGTCTGTCTCTGTTTGTTCTTGTTATTTTAACGTAAATAATGTAGTGGAGAATCGCACACTTGCACAAACACTGACTGATTTGTCTAATCACGGCTGCGTATTCTCCTCAGGTGCAACTCCCCTTCGCGCTGTCGGGGGCGCGTTCCATGGATCACAGCTGCTCAGTCGAGCGACCCCCGCACCTCTTGTGCCCATGGCGTGTTGGCAGCCAAGCAGACACGGCAGCTTCTTCAACAAGCGTAAGGACAAATGCTAACATCAGGAATCCAGGATGAACAGTTACCTGCAGAGTCCATTTAAATTGTGTTGCTAACCAAAACGGTAGCACCAACGGAAGCAATTTATTATCTTACAGCAAGACAAGACACTTTCATGTATGATTAGTAAGCAAGTACATTGCGTAGTATTAATGATGATCTTGCATTGCACGTTCATAAAGATCTCCTGTAGCCACTATAGATGCATGAACCATCTATATTTGAGTAAATAAACAGTACACCACCCCAGCCTAATGCTGTAGTCCAAATTATTAGGGAATACTCTGGTGCTTATCATTATCATTAAGTTTGGGGAAGATTTTTTTGAACACATCTTATTAAGCGAATATGCATTGTATCTAATGGGTGTTAATTTATTTTGATGCCACTGTAGAGTCATTTAAAAATTATCTGCATGAATGTGAATGCCGTTATATGTATAGATTTTTCAAATTGTATTTCTTTTTCAATGGCCGCTGCGAGACACTTGTTTTTGTTTACAAAGTATTTTGTTTTGTTTTACTTTTTAAAATGTATTGTTCTTAATGGGCAGAGATGGGAAAAGTACTGACATTCTGTACTTGATTAAAAGTGCATTTACTTGCATTAAAAAATACTTTGGTAAAAGTGCTCATTTAAATAATTACTCAAGTAAAAGTGGAAAAAGTACACGCGACTAAAATGTCCTTTACAAGTAAATGTAAGAAGTATTTTTACCGGATGTTATTGTTTCCTCCTCGTGTCATATAATTTGAAGACCATTCAATTTAAAAGACCATCACTGAACAAACCCTTAAAACTGACTAAATCGCCTCATGAAGCCCTTGCTTGCAGCATTTGTTTTACTCCTTTAGATGGTGCCCTTGGTTTAAACATGCAATGGAAATGAATTAAGTTTTCACTGCATCAACCAAAAATGCCATTGAGAGGAGTTAAAAAAATATCAAGTGCTTCATGAAATCTGACAGCAAACAAATGGAACCAAGCTTGTTTATTACGCTAATATAGCATTTAATGCTAAACTAAAGTCAATTACCCACTGATCTGAATATATGACTGGATAGCTGATAGGCCAAGACGTTAGACCACCATAATGCTCCTCCCAAGAAACGTTTCCTGGCTATACATTTACAGTATCGAAATTGGAGAACATTTGAGACAGTATTTCAACAACATGATTTAAGATGTTTTAAATTTGTTAAACATAAACAAGAGGACTTCAGACATTTTACAACTTGACTTAAATACATGTATAAATTATATGCTTAATGATGTTTACAGGAGGGTTTTTTTTTATTAAAGAATTATAACTGTAATTCAACGAAAGATGCCTCTGCCAAATCTAATATTGGGGTTTAAGGAACTGAGTGATAAATGAAAAAGGGGGTCCTCAAAGCAGCACATACTTGTTCTTAAAAAAAAACACCTTGTTAATAGTCGACCAAGGTGAGCATTTTCCGCAGGTAAGGCCATGGTTGGGCGGACTGAGTAGACAGCCAGCTGATTTGCTGGCTCCTTCTGAGTGGAGTCCATAATGTTGACAGTTTCAATCTCATTTCAACTTCGACACTCCATCGCGTCATCTCATAGGTTGAGATAGAGCCTATCCCAAACGGGGATGTCCGGGACCGTGTGTAACGCTTCATATGATTGGCTGAGCCAGGAACATTGACAACAGCTTTGCGCTTATCTTTTTAATCATTGTCATGCATATAAAAGAAAAGTAACACGTAACGACCCTCTGTTTTGAAAATGTATTGTATAAAAGTATTCCCCGTGAATTACAAAGTAATGGAAAAAATTACTCAAGTACAGTGGGAAGTAACGAAGTACAACTACTTCGTTACTTCCAATCTCTGTTAATGGGAGCATATTTTTTTATGCTATTCAAGGGAAAGCCACTTTAAAATACCTGTAAATGCAGTTCATGATCGTTTTTTTGATATTATACTTATTATTTTTTTAAACTTACTATGCTATAAATATTCTCAATAGGGTTGAGAATAGATCAGGGAAACTAATAAATGTTGAGGGCGTGTTTGTGCCCAGTGACGGCCGAAGAGCTTTGGAAAGGCGTGCTGGCCGAGTCAGGGGCCGGCGCCAGGAAGGGCAGAGGGAAGAGAACCAAACGCAAGCTGAGGCGTGATCTGAACCGAGGCCAGGCCATTGGAGAAGGTGAGGGGAATGAACTTTGGATCTCTGAAGTGTTCATGAGTTCACTTTAAAAGACAGTTTTGTCTTTAACTTGACTGCATAGGTCACGGAGGCTTCATGTGGCCCGGTCTGAATGCACCAGTGTTAAAAGACGGCACTTTGCAGAGTATGAGCCGCAGAGAACAGGCTGAGCAGCAGGAAGTACAAGCTGAACTAGGCATGTACACACGAACACACACATACAGTGTACTTTAACCTTCTATACACATTGCAAAAGACACACACATCGGTCTTCTGCACATGTACACGCGCGCGCGCACACACACACACACACACACACACACACACACACACACACACACACACACTCTCACAATCTTTTGATGATGTTGTGAAAATGTGTTGTTTCCTCCCTTGCAGTGCGTAAGCGTGATGACTGGGAGAAGAGGAAGAGGATGAAGATAAAGCGGGAACGAGGCTGGACAGGGAACTCATGGGGGGGCATCAGTCTGGGGGCCCCTGATCCGGGACCCAATGGAGGTAACGTTGGTTGCTAATTGTTGTTTTTTATCCTTTTCCTCAAATGACTTTATTCACATGTCTGATTGGGTCATGCGGCCATGTTGCATGTGGTTATAATGCCACCCATTACTATAATTATTTTTTCAAAACACATTGTTTATACAATTTATGACTTGGTATTGAATTTTTGTAAATAAATAAAAATTATTACGTTTTTCTTTTTTTGCCTGTTTTTTTAGGGACAATGTTTTTTGTTTTACATTTTTAAACGTATACATTTTTTAATTGGTGCAGATTTTTTTGACTGTTTAATGGATGCATGCATTTTTTTAAATGTGTTTCAAAAATTATTATATTTATGTTTTTTATTAAATCTGTGTTCCCTCTTTTTAACCTGATGGATTTTTTCAGCATGTTTTTCATGGACATTAACTCTTTGACTGCCAGACGTTTTCAGAAAAGGGATGCCGCCAGTGCCAGCCGATTTAAGCATTTTGACTGATTTTCAAGGTCCACAGAAAATGTTCTGTTTGGACTATGGAAACACACGTACTACCAAATGAAAGATTGGACTTTCATCTTTCATCAGAAAAAAAGAGTTTGTTTCTACCTTATTCCGTTCTTTAGTAATCAACAATAGAAAATGGTTAGTTTGACCCAATTTCGCCTGTGTTGGACCAAAATACGGAGAAATCAAGCTTTTAGTGAAACGATATTATTTCATGCATTCTAGTGAATTTGACACTTCTTTTTGTCCATGAATGATGCCACAAACACCTAAATAGTGCTTTACTTCTATAAAACACTACCACCAAGAATGAAAAAGTGTTTTTTGATAGCAAAATACGTTTATTTACATTCAACAGTGTAACAATTTGACAACAATTTGGCAAACTATTTACAAATGTGTGCAACTGTGGTGCTATTTACAAATATGTGGATGTTTCAACGACAGTTTTTCTTTTTGTAACACTCTCCTGCGTGCAAAGAGACGCAACAGCATTTGCACAACAGATTGCCTCTTCGCGTGCGCCACTTTCTTGCCGGCCGTTTTTTTCCGGGGAATAGCAAGTATATACTGCAGTGTGTCATCAAGTCTAATATCAGGATCATGCTACGGTTACGTTACGGTTTCGTTACGTCTCGCTTCCCCGTGTCCTTCAGTTGCTATACCGGGTGGTAGGAGATGTTCTGATCCATTTTATCCACTCCATTCATGGTGGCATCGTAGTCCAGAAACAGTGTCTTCTCCATGATCAGACTGTACCCGCTCCTCCGATGAATATGCATTGGACTCGGGGTACTCTTCATTGTCCGATCGAATGTCCGCTTGTGCAGCTCCGCGTTTTCCGGCCTTAGCAGCGCTAGCCGCGCTAAGCCGGTGAGGCTTACTACGTGTTCATAACAGTCACGCCAAAGCTTCCAACTTTGGCGTAGAGCTCGGAGTCCTCCTCATCATCATCATCAATCTGCATTGGTCGATGCCAACTCTCCATCGCCCGATCGAATGTCCGATTGTGTAGAAGTACCCGGCCGGCTATTGTGCGCGTTTTCCGGCCTTAGCAGCGCTAGCCGCGCTAGCCGCGCTTACCGGTGAGGCTTACTACGTGTTCATAACAGTCACGCCAAAGCTTCCAACTTTGGCGTAGAGCTCGTTGTCATCATCATCGTTGACATCAATGCGCTTTTTAGTATTGATTGATGCTTTCCGTCTTTGAAAAAAATGCTCAAGCGTGAGCTGCTTGCAACCGGTTGCTTGGGCAGCCATTGTGGGCTTATTCAGCCATTGTCTCCTCAACACTCTAGCTCCGCCTCACGTCTTCTACTGACGCCCACGGTGGGCGGCCCATCCAACCTTGTGCAAAGAGAGTCATCGCTGCCCTCTAGGGGCCAAAACGAGTCTTTGACTAATCAGATCTGCCTGATACTTTCAGCACAGCTGCCCAAGGCTTTCCTGCACCCGTTTTTGAAAAAAAAACAAAAAAACATAGGGGACGTCTTTTAACGTCCTCGGCGCCCTTCCCTAGGTTTATGCTAAACGTTTTATAACGTTTATGGCAGTCAAAGAGTTAAAAAAAAAACAATAAAAAACGTTTTGTTTTTTTATGTCAAACACTCATCAATATTATAATTTAGAATGTATCTAATCATTGGAAATAATATTATACAAAGCAATTTACTAACAAGTTTGCAAATACATGCACAAATAAGACACTTTTCTATATTTTTCATGTTACATAATATTATACATTAGTGCAGTATATTTGTGAGATTTTGTATATTCTGACTGTATGGCTGTTGTAGCATTTATGCGACTCAGATATGCGCAGCGATGCCTGTCGCCACCTTTCGCTTGGACTACCCCCCCCCCCTTTTTTTTTTTACCGCCCTGGCGCCCTCGCTGCTAACAAGAACTTGCAGGTTGTAAAAATAAAGTGAGGAAAAGAAACCACAATAGGCACCCAGCTGGAACCGACTCCAATCGCGTGTGTGTGTGTGTGTGTGTGTGTGTGTGTGTGTGTGTGTGTGTGTGTGTGTGTGTGTGTGTGTGTGTGTGTGTGTGTGTGTGTGTGTGTGTGTGTGTGTGTGTGTGTGTGTGTGTGTGTGTGTGTGTGTGTGTCTGTGTGTCTGTGTGTCTGTGTGTCTGTGTCTGTCTGTACTACCCCTAATTTTCGGTTAGCCTGGACTGTTGCGTATATGTGTGCGCTAATTTTTTTCCTTTTTTTTGTAGAGACCTATGAAGACTTCGACTCTCGTGTCATTGAGGTGAGTGCCGTTCATTATCCAACAGTGAGGTAATGAGATTTGAAGTCAAACCTCGTTTGATGTGTGTACCTTGTTGGAAAACGATCCTTTTAAGTTTTCCCGTGTTCGTAAAGTTGTTTTCAGAATCAGAGTTGAGATCTGTGAATCAGGGTCCTTCGAAGGATTTATTATCAAAAGCTTTTGATGACAGAGAGGGGCCAAACGCCGGCATTGTTCTTCCTCGTGTGTAACGCTTTTCCCCCTGCAAACGTTAATATAGTTCAGTCATTCTAAAAAGTCCCTCCCCTTCCGCTTCCTCTGCTGTCCCTCCCTCTTCTCTCCCAGTCCTGTGAATAATGGACGGGAGACAGGAGAAAGCAGATAAGACTTTGACAGCATCATATTTTAGTTCAACCCCAGAAGGGAGACAGCAGAAAGCAAATAAGACTTTGACAGCATCATATTTTAGTTCAACCCCAGATCTGTCCTTTAGACCTTAGACCTGATGACCTGATGAGCAGAAACTCTGACAGCACTTAAACATACACATCCTCAGATAAAACACAGGAAACCTCCCAACACACTCCTTTTCCCAGATAAGAGGAAGGAAGAATCTTCACTCATCAAGCTTTACTGAGTTAACACAGTTATGACTAAATCTAAACAGTTATACTAAATTGAAACAGAAGATTGTCTTCAACCTCTACTCGCTTTTTTCAGTACACACACGCACACACACAATTAGATTATGTGTGTGTTTTCCATTCATGCATCTTCTCCAGCCATCCAGAAATAAAGAGCCATGTCGCAGGAATTAGACTCCCCCGATGGCCACTTTATGTTACCATCTCAAGTGCTTTTCTGGGGGTGTGTGTGTTTGTGTGCACATTCATTGTAGCCTAATGAAATGAAAAAGGCTTACTGGAATAAAAAGGCTGGACTCCCAAGGACGATGACACCAGCATGCGATTACTGAATACAGACAGCAAAGAAGAGGAGGAGGAGGGAGGTGGAGAAAAGGGAATAGGTGAGGAAAGAGTATAAATAAGTGTGATGCAATCAAAGAACATGGAGAGGTGATGTCCATGGCCATCTCCACAAGCCCTCTTTTCTAGCCTTAGTCAAATTGGTTGGCTATCATACCTATAGGTCTCTTCCTTGTAGTTTATCAGTGCTGACACCTTGTGGTTGTAAAGCCTTTTTACATGTTTGAATGTCCTTATTTATCATTTGTTGTTGTGCCACAGGTGAAGAGTGTTTTCAACATGACGGCAAAAGATGGCAGGAAGAGGTCCATCAGTGCTTTGGTCGCCGTGGGCAACGGTCAAGGCGCTGCAGGTACAAACTCAGTGTGGTTGTCCCCTACAGCAAACCACCACAATAAGCAATAGAAGGTGACATTTAGTGTATTGTGCAGGTGTACCTAATGTTGTGTCCTAATTGTATTTGAATGATCCAGTGTTTTAAACTACTTTTAGGACTCATTTTATGTTAATGTTTGAAGTCAATGTATACTGTATGTTGGCTCATTCATTAAAAAAAAAAGAAGTCAATTTTCCGCTTTCCATCTTGAATGTAAAGTTGACTTAGCTCAGCACCCTGGGGTACGCCGGATTCATCACTGCTCTGTAGAGGATGAATTAAAAGCGAAGGATTCTCGGTACAGAATCCGAAATGGAGCTGCCTGTCAATCACAAGTTCTTTTTCATTTTCAATTTAGTTACAAGGTTAGAATGTGTGAATGAGGAGACTCCATTTTGTGTGCAGGTTTTGCCGTAGGGAAGGCGGCAGACAGAAGAACAGCTCTGAGGAAGGTGAGAGTAATGATTAGAACTCTTTTGACATTATGAGTACCTTGAATATATATTTTTAAAGTTCTTAAACTTATTGGCAGCGGTAATCGTCCTGCGGTGTCTTTAAGAGTAGAATTTTCCCATACAGCTCTTGAATTAGATGCTTTGTTGTGCAGATATTGAAGTGCCTGTTGTTGTATTCTGTTGACTTTGGGATCATAATTACGTGTGTTTGTGCAGGCAAAGAATCGAGCCATCCACTATTTGTACTTCATAGAAAGATACAACGACCACACCAGTGAGTACACACTTCGATTGCTAGTCGCCACTTTGAGAACCAAACTGGAAGAAAAATGCCTCAAAATTGTTTGCTGCAATATGAAAGCAACAAAAAAATGCGCAATTGGCTGCCGAAATGCCATTCGAGACGTCAACAAGGCGTTTGCTGTCAGTCAGCTCAACACAATGACCTAACAAAGTGAGCAACAAGGAGGTTTGGCCTTATTTTTTAAAATTGTTTTCTACTTGAGTCTTGACGTGTGATTCATGAGGCACACAATGTTTCCAAAAGCTCGTCTTTGTCTGACATTTAAATGTCCTTTTTTTTCACAAGATGTCACACCTAGCGCTAGCAGAATGGAAAACAAAAGTTTTAGTTTTTTTTAAAGAACAAACAAAAGACAAATGTTTTAGCAGCACTTTAGTACTTGCTTTGTTAGAAGAGGGCAGAAAAAAAGGTGCAAAAAAGGCTGTCAAAACTAAAATGGAACATTAGTCTTTTTTCACATATATAGACACATAAAGAATATATACTTGCGAGCATTTTGTGTACTGTCTGCATAGTCGTGGTACCCCTGTACTTGATTTCAAAGGGGGCAAGAGGAGAAAAAAGACGCCAAGCAAGCAAAAATGGTGAAAAATAATGCAAGTCATTTTTTTCCCTTTACATTTGATGTTTGTGTTGGTCAACAGTTTATCATGACATTGAATCCAGGTTCAAAAGGACGACGCTTCGTATGAAGAAACAGACCGAAGGTACAAACTGTTGTATAACAAATGGTTTCTTGTCCTCGTAAAAATTATTTCCAAAGAGGTTTCCGTGATGTCCACTTCCAGGTTACGGCCTTCACTGTCACCGCGCCATCATCACGATGTGCAAGCTGATTGGCTTGAAGGACATGTACTGTAAAGTGGACGGCTCGGTCAACCTGCTCAACGTCACCAGGGCGCTCTTCTCTGGCCTGGCCAAACAGGTAATGGCAGGCGGATGTTCACAGTTCACATAATCTACTGTAACATTTAAAGTATTTTATTTTTTATTAGAGATGTCAGGCGATTCAAATTTTTAGTCGGAATTAATCGCATGACTTCAATAGTTAACTCGTGCTTAATTGCAATGTTCTAAATGTACAATAAAATTTCTTTTTTTTCATACTCTTGTTAAAAGAGAAGTGGAAAATGTTAAACTAATAGAAATATGACTGCATCTTTTAGTTATCGATTCAGTAATTTTATAATTCATGGAATTGAGTTAAAATTAAAAATGTTCTCTGATGTAAAAAAATGAGTGATATTGATTTATATTGAGGTAATTTTACTGCCACTAGCTAGCATAATTGCATTTGTAGTTTATTTTTAATTAGTATTATTATTTTATTTTATTTATTTATTTTGAGAGAGAGAGAGAGCTCAGTATTGTAAATTCGGTAATCTTACCGATTCGACATGTCATCATCATTGCTTTCCTTTTTTTTTTTTTTTGTATGTGCGGGTGTGTGTGTGCATGCATGCGTGTGAGTGTGTGCTCATTAATTCACCTAAAACCTATTAAAAATCCCATACCGTTCACCTAAACCGAATACTTCAGAATCCAAGGCACCCTCCCCCCCGTTGTGGGGTGCATTAAATTTGGAGGGGAGTTGTAGGGCGAAGACGGTGTCTCCACCTTAACCCTTAGTGCCCATTGAAAGTGAATCTTGAGGAATTGGTGACTGTAAGGTGTAATTTGATGTGGTCTGCTCGATTCTGCTGGCAGCAACTGGGTTCCTGACTATAAAAACACAACCATTAGTTACAAATTGCCAAATACAGAAACAGCAATATAAGTTATCGCAATGTGGTGGCTCTCGTTAACAGGCAGAATTAAGTAACCAGATTTAGATGTATACATTTTGATGTTTGTTTTTTATTCGAGGCAGATATGTTTTCCATTAAAATGTGATTTTATGAGGAGATTAGACCATTGGTCGATGTTCAGTTTGTTTATTTTTTCAGTTAACAATAATTGTTTTTTTTTAGCGATATTAAGGGCTACAAGTGTAGATTGAAATTGTTTGCGTGGTAAGTCAGTTGTTGTTAGGTCACCTAGCAAACACAAGTTTGGAGATAAAGGTATCCTACAGTCCAAGATAGCGGAAAGTTTTTCTAAGACTTTAGTCCAGAAATACATAACCGGAGCGCATTACCATAAAGCATGAAAATAAGTGTCTGCAGTGTTTTGTAAACACTGGAGACAAATGTCGGAGTCTGAGAGTCCCATTTTCTTCATTATATATTGAGTAATATATGTTCTATGTATAATTTTGGACTGGATAAGTTGTAAATTTGTGTGTTTTGTCATTTTAAATACGTTTTCACAAACTTGAATCCAAAAGTCAGATTTCGGAGCTATAGACAAGTCTGTCTCCCATTTCGATATGGGTAAATACATTTTATCAGTATACGAAAGTAACATATATTTTTGAGAGGTTTTTTGTTGTTGTCGGAGAAAGCTTTCTAATATCTTTAGCAAAAACAGGCGGTTGGCGCGTACCCCGAATTGTTGGAATTTGTTTCTTTATCATACTTTGAACTTGCAGATAATGTAAAAAAAATCATTTTTTTATTTTGTATTTTTGGAGCAAGGATGTATATGATATAAACATATTATCTAAGAAAATATGGTGGAGATGTGTAATTCCTTTCTGCTCCCACACACCTAAATAAAACAATTGGTTGTTAAGTTAAAAGTCGGGGTTACGCCATATGGGAGAAAGCCCGCAGGGCTCCAATTGGGCTTTTGTCATTTCTAGTGCCTTCCACCAAGGCGGTCAGGGTGGCGGAAATCATTGGGTTTTTAAAACAATTGTACATTTGTAGGTTGTTGGTGACAGCTCAGTGCATTTTTCTTGCAAAATTTTGCCGTGGATGTGTCTGCTGCGTTGTGACTGGAATTCCCCCAGTACAGGCTTTCCAAGTAAGGGGCAGTACTTAATTGTGCGGTAAAAAAAAGTGCAGTTAAAGGAACATTAAATGAACGCACTACTTTTGACACCCCTATTTTTTTAATTATGCGGTTATGGTGTTATAAATATTCTTTAATTGTAATATAATAATAATTAATATACTGTTGTCCAAAAATATTTTTGGCTGAAGAAAAAAATAATGTATGTATTAATGTATTTTCTAATTGGGTAAATAACCTTATAATAATAATAAAAAAAAATATTTGTAATGCACTTTATATTTCAACAATCTCAGTGCTACAAAGTAAAAAATTAAAAATCCTGCCCAAGCAAAAGTTTTTTATAAAAAGAAGTCTTAAGAGCCCGTTTAAAAACGGTCTAAAAAGTATATTATACTTAGTATTAATCATTAAAATGCATATGTATGTATGTAAATGTCAGAAATGCATTTATCATGCATGCATCCAAAGTTTTATTATTTTTAATCAATTCGTTGTTAAAAATATAGTATATAAATTATACTGTATATGTACAAATTTGTATTTTATAATTAGAAGTAATTTATATGGTTTTAACTAATTGTTAAATTAATAAATACGCATTTCCTATATCCATCCTGAAATTTCACTGTCTATTTGCTGGTAATATAACTTCTGAAAGCTTTTGAATCTAATATTGGACAACATGCACACTTCAGTAAACATCATGTGACCACCAACACCATCCTCATACATTTGTCAGGAAACCCACCAGATGCTGGCGGACAAAAAGCAGCTCCACGTGGTGGAGTTCCGGGAGGAGCGCGGCCTGCTGCCCGTGTTGGTGGCCTCCCCCAAGGAGGGGGCCCGGCCTCAACCGGAACCCGAGCACGAGATCCCCGACACACGTCTGCACTGGGACGACGTGCGCGCCAGCCAGGGATTCAAACGCTCCTTCTGGGCGGGCGTCAAGCGCACCATCTGGTAGAACCGCCATTCATGTGAACAGCTCATATTGATGTCGTTATTTTCTAATCATGTGAATTTATTGTATGATATGATAATAACCATGATGACATGTCACAAGACAACAGTCTTCCTTGTCTAGATTTGTGACGTGCATTTAAATAAAATGCAACTTCAAAATCAAATGGATCTCGTGATTCATTTGAGTCTTTAGTGCGTGTTGATGGACTTGGCAAACTGTCAGCAGCTAGTTTTTTGTTGTTGTAATTTACCAGGAAGTGCGACTGAATCAATGTTACAGACCACCAAGTTGCACATGCTTGCAAAAATTGCGTTTTTACTGTTGGTGTAACCAACATGAAATCACAGAGCAATCAAGGGGTGAAAAGCAAGCCACATAAACATGTTTTATTTTATTTATGAAGAATATAAAAGGGCAATAGAAAATAATTGAATGGCTCAAAAATGCTAATGTAGGCTGACTAGGAAATGCTAATACAATGCTAATTGAAATGTTGGTCATTAGGAGGATCGTTATGTTTTCAGAAGTGTTTCCACCGCAGCGATGACAGGACGGCGTGAATGAAGTAGAGCAGCGTGGCTGTGAAGGCAAACACCTGCAACACACACATTAACATATTGGGTATAGAACAGAAGATATAGTAAGAAGCTTATGTAAATGTTTTTACCACAGCAGCAATGTCAATCTGGTAGATTCTGAACTCTCCTGCTTTCATAAGAAAGGTGATGAAGGCTAAGTCGACCCCAGCACTGAGGTAGAACAACACAGCCAAAGCGTGATAGGCAAAATCCTAATACACACACATAGTAAGTTAAATTACTTGATGCTTGGCAAGTCTTCTCATATACTAATCAAGTGTCCTAATTTTTCCTTATTCTCTCATCACATTGTCATCACAATCTTGCCTTCTTGTCACAAAATTTTATAATCAGTTCTAATTGTCTAATCTCAATCCTTTTAATGTAAAGCACAGGGGTCAGCAACCTTTTTGTCAAAAGAGCCATTTTAGGCCAAATAAATAACCATAAATGTGTCTGGAGCCGCAAAACATTTGAAGATTGAGATGAAGGAAAATGTTAGTGTTAGTCTACTGAGGGCCCAACGGATGATTAGAGCTGCACCACAATACAAAAGTATGAGAGCAGCATCCAATACTTTGACATTCATTTTCTTTTACCTTTCGTCTTAAGTTTTGGGATTTTTTTGGTGTGGTTTTTTTTTTTCATACTTTGTTTTTCATACATTTTTCAACATTTCCCTTTCTGTTAAATTTCTGACATTTTCAACAAATTCATGGGCATATGAATCATATGGGAAATGTGTAGTGTGGGTCCTGGCTTGCAGGGTTCCATGAATTTTCTGTAATAGAAGTGTTGATTTTGTCCAGTTAATAGAATAATCTGATAACTGTGAGAATTTAGTTATTAAGTTAAATACTTCCCCTAACGAATTATTGTCTCTCTACTTCCTTTTTTTATGGATATTTTTGGACATTTTTTTCTGGCTTTTTGCCAGCAAATTTATGACACTGGTATTTTTGTGGACATTTTATAATATTTTTTGTGATTTTTTATTTTATTTTTGGACATGTTATAGTAACTTTTTGAATGTTTTGTTTGTTGCTTTGTTTCTTTAAAAAAAAAAAACTTTTTGGGCAATTCCCAAAATATATTATGGTAATTTTCTGCCTCTTTTTTTGGTGGTGGTGGGGGCATTTTAGGGTATTTTCTGAACATTTTCTTTTTCTGCCTTTTTTTTTATTCAATTATCTTTCTTTTTTTTTTGAAGAGCTCAGTATTGTTCATTCAGTAATGTCATCATCATTGCTCTCTTTCTTCTTTTTTGTATGTGGGCGAGTATGTGAATGTGCGTGTGCGTGTGAGTGTGTGTCTATTCGTTAGTTCACCAAAAACCTATTAAAAAATCCCATACCGTTCACCTAAATCGAACACCGCCGTCAGGAGACCCGAGGAAGGACCAAAGAAAAGAAAGGAAAGTGACACACGCACACGCACACGCACATACACATACTCACCCACATACAAAAAAAAAAAAAAAAAAAAGAGCAATGATGATGACATTACCGAATGAACAATACTGAGCTCTTTTAAAAGAAAAAATATATATATATATATATATTTTGTAACGGCTGAGTCCAACAACTGGAACCAGTTAGCCGTAGGTTTAAATGGAATCATTGAGAAAAAATAGTTTATTTTGGGTAAAACTTTCATTTTAATAGTGGCTATTCGTCCTATTAGAGAAATAGGAAGATTATTCCAGCGCTCCAAGTCGCTATAAATGCTATCCAGAAGTGGAGTAAAGTTGAAATGAATTAAATCAGTTAATTTAGGTGAGATTTTTATGCCTAAGTATTTTAAATTACCTATAGGAAATGTGTAGTGTGGGTCCTGGCTTGCAGGGTTCCATGAATTTTCTGTAATAGAAGTGTTGATTTTGTCCAGTTAATAGAATAATCTGATAACTGTGAGAATTTAGTTATTAAGTTAAATACTTCCCCTAACGAAATAGCAGGCTTTTCTAAATAAAGTCAAATATCATCGGCATATAGATTAATTTTATGTTCTGTTACCCCAGAGTGAATTCCTTGAATCCTTCTTTCCTGGCGTATGGCTAATGCAAGCGGTTCAATAAATATTGCAAATAATAAAGGGGACAGTGGGCATCCCTGTCTTGTGCCTCTCTGTAGAGTAAAACTCTGATATATAATCCCATTAGTAGTAACTGTAGCTTCAGGAGAATCATATAATACTGACACCCAGTGAATAAATGACTTCCCAAAGCCAAATTTATTTAAAACAGCAAATTAATTATCTGACATTTTTGGCAATTTCATGGACATATTATGGTAAATTTCTTGTTTTCCTCTTCCTTTTTGGACATTTTTAGGTAATTAAAAAAAATCATCTATTTTTCACAACTTAAAAATGTGAACTGACATTTTTGGGAATATTTATTTATTCATTTTTATCTAAATCAATTCATTTGAAGAATGCGTTATCTAAAAATACAAATCCATATGTTAAAAATGTATTAATTTCTATTAATTATTTTTTAGAGATCCACAGCGAGACACAGGAAACAGGTACTAAAGAGCACATGTGGCTCCAGAGTCGCAGGTTGCAGACCCCTGGTCAATCATAAAGTACAGTCTAACTGCATTTAAGTGTAATATGCTTTCTTTTGGAATTTTCAGATGGGCAATGTTCGTAAATGGGTGTCTTCAACTGCGCCGCTGTGGGAGTGAATACAGCCGGAGAGACGCCCTACAACGGTGACCCACGTTGAGCCGTTCTTGTGACATCCGGCGATGAAGATGACCACCCAGAGGAGGGTCATGACGAAGCAGAAGACGGACACAAACATCACCCAGCCCAGAGGGTTGGGTGGCTCCACGTGGGTGGACGCCACCAGGATCCCCACCAGCCCACCCGTCACCTGCACACAAGATCACAAGGTGAAAACAGATTTCATACGTTATTATGAATACCAGTGCTTTGATCTTTTTTACACTTTCTAATTGAGATGAATATTTTTATAATGAGTTCATTACACAATCTGTCAGAGAAATGCAGATTTCTTGCTTAAGAACCTAGAAAATCTAAACAAAACAAAAAAATCTATTATTGATTTCAGTGTTTATTATATAAAACATGTTTGAGTTTGTGCTACAATCTTCACATTTTCAAACTGGAATTTGAAAGGTTAAAAAATGAAAATGAATGTTTTTTTATGCTAATGGTCTTAAAGCAAACTGCTTTGTTTTTGGAAGATCAAATCATATTTCTTGACAACTCATAACTTTAAACAAACTTTCAAATTATCAGAAATCCAAGCGTTGACATACTTGCACCTGTTCATAAAATGGTGCCTGAGCAAGACCCAAGACAGCAAAAAGACCAGCTGTGTTTATGTAGAAACATCTTCCTTACACAATCTGGGTCTTCACTCACAAAATGGCTCCAATAGAAATCATCCAAATGAAAGCAAGTATAATCGTCGCTTCTTTGATGTGGTCATTGGTGAAGGTCACTCACCAGTTCGGGCAGGTAGAACATATCCGGCACGGTCACACATATTGCCAGTCTGCTGGGCAGACTTCCCATGGATTGAGTAGTGGTCGCCGCCATCCCAGAATAGTCGCACCTTTTTTTCCTTGTCCTGGTCGGTGGGGACTGAAGGAATAGCGATCAGGTAGAAATGCTAGTGAGGCTAGTTTAACCGGTTCTGGTATTGTTGGTGTTTCTGTTTTTCCTGCATGTCATTCCAAATCTGCAAACAATTATTTGGCCTACTCATGTTGTAGTATAAGGCACTATAAGACACAGTGCAAGTGTAACTAACCCGTATCTGTCATCTAGTGGTGAAGGGTGACATATTTTAACCATACAGTGGAACGCCACTACTCGCAGGGAATACGGGCCGGGCCGGGCCGTGAATAGCAAAAATCTGTGTATGGTTGATGCCCATTGAAATGCATTGGGGGGATTTTTTTTTCATTTATCAAAATTATACAAAATAATCACTGATTAAAAAAAATAATAATTGAACAAAAATATACTGAAAAAAATAACTGCGTATTTGGGGATTCACTCTAATATAGGAAACGTGTTTATTTATTTATTTATTTTATTTTCCCCAAAATATTTTGGGAGGTGGAGGAAGGAATTAATCAAGGGGATACTCAAAGTTTGGTCTCCAGTTGCCCATCCCTGCATTTGCTACTGACATGATCAAAATGAAGACTTTTGGACATGTTACCACTAAAAACAGGCCTGAAGCATTAAGACCACACTTACAGTATGCGTCTTTAAATGTATGCAGTAGAATAATACCGCTTTACATTCATTTAAAGAGATTTAAATAAACAAAAACTGCATTTTTACATCTATCATAGTGGTCATAAATAATCTGCAGACACATTTGAAGTCTATGTATTCTTTTATTTCACATTGCAGATTTGTAAATATATGCGTTTAGCGAAATCATTAATCAAGTATATACAAAAAGTGAGCATTTTCAGACAATTAATCGCATTGGAACATTCATCCATGCACGACATATAATGTGATCATTTCAAAAATAAAAAGCAGGATTGAAAGGCTTGAGGATGATGTACAGATTGCTTGTAAACACAAAAGAATAAAATGGTGAGCATTTTGTATACACAAAAGTTCACCATGACATTTGGTTTCATATGTTTAACTCACTTTTTATTTGAAAAATTGGACACTTGGTCTTTATAGGAAAGCACAATTGTCCTTAGTGTATTTTGTGTGTTCTCATGAAAATGTATTAGTCAATCATATAAAAAAAACGGGGGGAAAACAGTGGTAACTAATATGTGAAATTGTTGAACGTGTTGCAGTGAAAATGTGAATTATTAGATTTTATGTGTGTGTGTGTTTTTTTTTTGAAAATCATTTAAAACAAATCGTAGTCATATTTCAATTATATTTTAATTAGATAATATTTTATTGTTTTACATTTCATAAACAGGCATGCTGTGCTAAAAATGCTAAATTTAGCCCACATTTCAAAGCAATGATGGCATTAAGGTATTTGTATTTATTTTTTTGCTAAATACAAAGCATTGCCTGTTTGTTACATTTAAAATGTGTGTAGTTTTTAATTATTATATTTTTTGAAACATAAAAAAATATACATATTCTTAAAAAAGGATTTAGTACATGGTGGATGTGAAGTGCTATAAATGCTAAATTTGAGCAAAATTAAAAAAGTTTCAGGGATTTTCATATATTGTTTTTGTATTTTATGTTTGTGTTAAAAAATGGCAAACTCATATTTTAGGTTTGAACTGGAGGTTGTTTTTTGCACTTCATAGACATGACAGATGTGCAATGCTAAAAATGTTAAAGCGTATCAAAAATGTGGATTTTTCAAATTTATTTGAAAAAAAAGTGTAAATCATAAAAAATATTTTACTTTTATTGTTTTTGTAATGTTTCTCTACTGCATAAAAACAATCATATTTAAATTGTCCCCAAAAAATTTAAGTGACAATTACTTGATTTCATTTTCACAACATACTTTAGTAATAAAAAGCAATTTGGTTTTTTTTGTTTTTTTCCTGCCAATCATAAACTTTTCATGGCAAAATGTTATAGAGAAAAAAAAACATTTCAGTGGTCAAAACTTTTTGTATGACCAATATTTCATAATTTGGAATTATTTGCAGATTTGATTAGCATAGTAAAACTCAAACATTTGACATTTAGTTTGTTTGCCGCTCATTCAGTCATGTGACTTTTGTAACTTGTCTGTAACAGCTTATATAAAAAAATGTATACAGTATAATAATAATATAAAAAATTATAATAATAATAAGTATGACTAAGTGGTTCTGTGTTCAGGATGAGGTGACTGACATATTTTTGGGATCCCCTTTAGGCTCTCTTCCATCGGATGGCGGAGAAGATCGCGTGCAGGAAGTAGAGGAGTGTGGCCACGTATGACATCACCTGGATGACATCACACACATGGGTCAGTTTCAGGTGAGTACTTGGGCAACACGATTTAATTAAAAAAAGAAAAGAAAAAAAAGGAAAGAATAACTTACTTGAAATTATGCACCTATTCATGCTAAGTAAGACAAAAAAATTTTTGGTTGACTTTAAAATTATTTAAACGTGTAAAACTATATTTACACATACAAACGATGATATATATAGTGATTAATCCTAAAATCTATTTATACACAGTTTCTTCATTTAAAAAAAAGTCATACATTTGCAATACAGCCACAAAATGCTAATTAAATAAGGGGGAAAATACATTTAAAATCTGATTTTAAGAGCTATTAAAAAAAAACTGGAAAAATATATATTACCTTTTTACATGCACCACCATATTGGCAGTTTGTCATTCACAAATTCACAGATTTTGGTGATGCAATCAATCTCTCCCCTATTTCTGGCTCAAAAACTCACATCTTTTTTTGTGCTCAGACCAAAGCCATGTCTAATATAAAAATAGTGCTTTGGCATTATCTTGTGGTATCTTAGGGCCAAGAAAAGATTTTGAAGTGAGTTAATGAGCTTCATTTAGTCAGGCCTTAACCTTGTCTAATAAAAAAAGGTGTTTTACTGCCGTCTTGTGGCATGTGGTCGATTACTTGTTATTGGCGGCAGGCTACTGCGGACGCAATTTTAAAAATGGTTCATTTGTGCATTTGGGTGACATCTCACCACGGCGGCAATGTCCAGCCTGTAGATTTTGAGACGTTCTCCGGTGAGGGACGCAATGACCGGTGTACCCCCCGAGTTGATGGTGATTCCCCAGCCTTTGAGCACGGTGATATAGGCTAGCACCACAGACGCGCTCAAGTAGAACACCACCGCCAAGAAATGGTAGAACGTGTCCTGCGGGGTGACGAGAAGTGATGACCACAAATGAAAATCTAACAGGAATTCCGAGGTTCCACTACAGAATGTTAGCCAATCAGCAGTGGCGGTGAGCGTGTCTTACCAAGGCGGGCCAGACGCTGCTCTGATTGGCTCCGCACAGGAAAAGGAAGAACCAGAGCGTGGTGAAGACGAAGCAGAAGACGGACACGAACATGACCCAGCCTAAAGGGTGGTCCGGGTACACACGAGTTGATGCCACCAGGATCCACACCAGGCCGCCAAACACCTGCCAGACAGGAACACAAAAAAATATATCAGGGCTAGTTTAGGTACGTTAGGGTTAGGATTTTTACCTAAATTTATGTTTTTGTTTTTGTTTTTTAACAATGAATGTGTATAGTAGTGTTAGAGAGTTTGGGGTTAGAGTGCACAATAAGAAGATGGAATTTGATGTGTTCTTTAAAGTGTGAATTAAGACTAAAACAATCATAATTGCTTTAAAAAAAATCAAAGAAAACATCTTATGAGACACCCAAAATATCATCACTGTTTTGCGGAAACCCTGTATGCCCAAATATGGTCAATTGTATATTTTTTCACAAATCGATACATTAGTCTGTCCCCCATGTTATCTGTTATTTTGATGAGTTATTAACTCTCTTAAACTGTCTGAGAAGTGTTGTATAACTGCCTCATTTCTCTGTCTGCGGGAGCTGTACAGGTTAAAACTTGGGATGTTATGTTTTAATAGTTAGGTTTGTTAAAAATTGAATGCTTCAGTACACTGATTAGTTTTATGTCTGACTTGACATGGCTCTAAGACGGTGGTGGGCAAGCTCGGTCCTTGAGAACCGCAGTCCTGCAGGTTTTGGATGTTTCCCTTCTGCAACACAGCTGATAATGATCAGCTCATCAGCAAGCTCTGCATACAGTAAGACTGATAACGACCTGTTGATTGGAATCAGCTTGTGTTGGAAGAGGGAAACCTCCAAAACCTGCAGGACTCCGGCCCTCGAGGGCTGAGTTTGCCCACCCCTGCTCTGAGACCTTTAAAAAAGAATTTTGGAAGATGTAACCCAACTTGAACGAGTTTCCTTGGGTTAGGAGTTTAGGGTTAAAGGTCACAGTTAAAGCGATCGTGTTAAAAGCTCAAGAAGTCAATGTTAGTTAGCCTGAAATGCTGATTAAACAGCTCTTAGCATGTGAACTTGTCAGCATCTCCCTTTAAGAAAACCATAATGGCACTCAACTAGCCTTCAAAAAACAAACTTTCCACCCCCAATCCCCGTCTCCTTTGTCAAACATTCCCATTGAAAGTATGTTAGCATGAACACAATACACAATGGTAAATATTTAACCCTGAAGTCCGTTAATTAAAGCGTGAAAACGTCGGATTTTATCTCAAGATGTGAATAGAAAAGCACCATTCATTGTGGGCATTACTAGTGCCACCTGGCTTAGTCATGTGCCCACACACAATGACCAATCACTCTATAGGCCCTTTTAACAGAGCAGAAAAAAAAGCAGCATGTGGTTCAAGATCTGCATTCTATATGTCAAGTGAGCAATTGTACGTTAATGATCACAGAAAACCCGCTCTACTGCATTCCACATTGTGTGTGCATTATATGCAATTTCTCCTCTTATCTGGAATCTATTGTAAAGAGTTAATGAGTAAGTGTCGTAGTAGTGTAATGCTTCATAAAGAGAATAAATGCAGGAAAGCTGAGCAAACAGTACAGTTTCTGTTATGCTGTGTTCTGCTTACGGGTCAGTGACTCGCAATCAATGCCACACCCCGAATATTACAAGCAGACCCATGTACTTCGCAAATATGAAACGCTTTATTTGATCTCGGATTTTCACTGAAGGAAGTTTCTTGGCTTTGAATTTGCTCGATACATTCACTGGCCACTTCATTAGGCAAGCCCTACCTCAGAATAAATGTAAGAGCTGAATCAAATATGTGAATAGCTTAGCTTAGCTTAGTTTAGCACTTAAAAGGGAAGGCAAGCCCAATTTTTTTTTATATTATTATTCCGATTCTTAATATTAATCAACATGCCATGTTTAGACTAGTGGAAGTGCATAGAACATATTGTAAAGAAAATGTAGGGCTTGACTTCACCTTTAAGTTAGCTTACTCAGGTAGGCAGGTAGTTAGGTCGCTTAGCACTAATATTTAAATGTACTAAAACATGCTTTTAAAATAATTAAACACACTTTTTACAATATTCCTTACACCTGTTTTCCCTGTCTCGCTGTCAAAAAATGTCAAGAAAATTCTTGTATAACATCTCTGACGAAGTGAAAAGTTAGCTTTGAGCTGTTTGTCACTCCCACAAATTTACTGTACTCACACAATACCATAAAATTAATCATTGTATTTTTTTTAAATACCCAACTGTTCCATTTTCATTTAATTTCATTTTCATTTTCATTGTATTAGTTTGTTTAACAGGACAATGGAATCAGACATAAACACTAAGTAGAGCTAACAGCTGAGGTTGAGCATACAGAGTTTAGCAAATGCTAATTTACAACCCCCGTCCCTGGTTGAGCGTTTACACATAATATACAATCTAAATCACATAAAACAAAGCCACCCCTTAAAAAAAATCTAATCAATTGTAATAAGTGAAAGCAATCACATATGCTGATCACTCGATCAATCACCCCCCCCCCCCCCCATACACACACACACACACACACACACAAAAGAATAACAGCGAGCAGTCAAGACGTTTTCAGTGTTACAATACTACAAAATAATTCTGCGTGTCCTTGTGCTATATATATATATATATATATATATATATAAAATTTAAATACAAATAGACTGAGAATTTTAACTGGTAAAATTTCATGATGGGCTTTATACAATATTTTAAGGCGGTTAAACTCCATCTATTCATTACATTTTAAAGTTTTAGTTGTATAAATAATGGGTTAGTGTGGTCTCTGTATCCACAACCGCAAACAACACGAATAGCACGTTTCTGAAAGATGGATTCAGTGTCGGTTTTGGCTGCACACCCCCACACTTCAATGCAATAGGTCAGGTCTGGAACAATCAATTAATTATACAACAATAACAAAGCATTCTTGTTCAAAGATTCTTTGACCTTGTGTGGCACGGCTACGATTTGTGACACCTTAGATTTGACATATTCTACATGCGCTTTCCATGTTAAATGTTCATCAATACTGAAACCTAGAAACTTAATTTCATTAGTCCTTTCCAGTTCTATAACTTGCACAGTCAGTGTTGCTTCGACAACACTTTAGACTAGTGGGACTGCATCGAACATGTTATTGTCAAGACATTTTGGGGGGTTGACTTTCCCTTTAAAACTTCAAACTTTAAGACACACAGAGCAGCAACGCATACAAACAGAACATACAACAATACTCATATTAAGTTGTGGCACAACGTGGTACTACACTGAAGCTGACTAAATTTTCACTGTACAAAATACCCATCAAAAAATTATAGCTTAAAAATATTTTATATAAATCACGATCAATCATGATTTTGTAGGAATTAAGTTCTTCCTGTGACATTTTTGTTGGGTGGTGCGCCATGAGATTTGTCAAAATGTCAAATATGTGGCTTGTCTCACGTAGTGTTACGTCTTTATTGAGTCTTGCGTCGAAATACCTGCCACCAAAAGCAAACATCTCCCGTCTGCCCTCTCCGGTCACTTGTTGTGGGCAAACATGGACCGCGTTTGTTCTAAAACTGGACCAGCAGGTTTTGGAAGGACCGACCCGACCAGCCCACACCGTAAAAGGAGCCGAGAAGATGCCCGGTTTCGATTTACGCCCTCCCCTCCCCTCCATTTCCTTTTTTTCTTTTCTTTTTTTCCACGCCAAAGAAAAAATGGCCCCCAATTGTTAGTTTTAAAATGTATAGTCAAGGTGGAGCATCATAATCAGATTTCAATGTAAATGTTATTGTATTAGGGGTAATAACCTTTCAAATCGTTCATAATGTGTGCAATGAAGAACCATTATATCCAAATTTTGTTGGATCATGTGATTGGAAATCAAGGTCGTTCATATGATTTTCAACTGTTCCATATTGACTGAAAAAGATAGAATTTTTGAATATTCTTAATTTAATTTTTGTTATTTTTTCTCCAAAAGAAGAAAACTGTTTTGTTGCATTTTTGACGCAGTGCTCAACATAATGTAGCTACAACCCAAAAATTATATTTTCTGCGTTGCACATTTCATTTACTCTGCGACATAACGACATTTTCGCTGACCCGACGAGTTTGTTTTAATTGGGTTTGTTCAGTCAAATGTTTTGTTTGTCACCGTTACAGTATGACGATGAGCTGGAAAGTCAACAGCAGCCTGCTCTAGTTTACACAGAAAACCCAAAATGCACCAATGTTTTATTACTACGCTAACAGCACATTTTTAACAATTGAAAGTTTTTTGTGTGTGTTTCGTTGTTGCTATGGCAACTGACTGGCCTCAACTGTCGGTGTACTAGTTGCCATGGTGCCAGGATATTGCGTAAGCTTAAAAAAAAAATTATTAAAATAAATCAAGGTAAAGAAAAGTATTTATTTTAACAGTTTCAAAACGATATAATTCAAAAATACAGAAAACATAATAGAAAATAAAAGAGAATTGCAAAAACAATAAAGAAAATATAAAAATTGAATATAAATTAAATATATATATAATAATTAAATATAAATTGACAAAGTTTTAAATTAATATTTATAAACTAAAGAAATAGAATAATAAAAAAGACAAAATATCTTGGGAAAATAATGTATATTTTTTCTTAAATAAAAAAAATAGCTGCAAATAAAATATTGTATTTAAGATACAAATGACATAGAAGAAAACATGATTCCAAGTATAGAAACTCAAAAAATAATGTTAACGATTTAAGGTCATTTTTTAAAAGTTTAATATATATAATCGAATAACCAAATAGAAAAGGTATATTTAAAACATGAAAATAATATAAATTAAAATATGATTTAGAAATAAAAATAAAAATAATAATTGCTTATATTTCTTCTTTTTTTTATTTATTGCAAATTATATATTTTGTTTATCTATAACAGAAAATAGCAGATAATTATTTTTAAAATATATTTTAAAAAATCGGAAAGTAACACAAATACAATTTTTGAAATACAATGGACTTAAAATAGTAAGTAAAAGAAAATTACTAAATAATAATACACATAAAATGTATTTAAGTAGAAAAAAACAATTAGATGCATATATTTTTAAAATCATCAGCAGTAGAAAGTTGCAGATAATAAAAAGCAAGTTGAAAATAAGTTAATCTTTAGAAAATAGTGCAAATAAAAATTAAATTCAAGAGAATTTTAGAAAATTAAGAAAAAAATAAGTAAATGAGCCCAGTTTTGCAAACCAAACATTGAATTTAGATGTTCATCCTTGATCAGCCTAAAAACCAAATCCTACAACAACACTGCCACTCGCCCCTCATTTGAGAGCAAAATCAAGAAGAAGGGCACATCAAACAACTTGACACAACAAACCACATGCGGACGAACATTCACTCAACTCACAAACTCAGGGATGAAAAACAAGTCTGGGATGCTGGTGAAGATGCCACCGCCGGTGGGCAGAACATCTCCTGACGTAGTGGAAGCCATAGTCCCAAACGCACCCTGACAGCG